>NC_090930.1:1128764287-1129067295 GCF_040938575.1 Ambystoma mexicanum | reverse complement strand
ATGTTTGAGGCATACACCTGTTATGAAGAGTGGTATCTGTTTTAATAGAGTGTAATGGTTCAGGGATCTACACCGGTTTGGAATTTTCCCTCAATGCTAATTCTATGGCAGAGGTTCTAGCAATTGTTTAGCCGTGATTTTATTTATTTTGGATGTGACTGTAGAAGTAACTACTCAAATATCATTTAACTGAGATAGTGAAAGCAGCAATGGGGATTGCACTTTTCAAGTTTTGCATGTATGTAATGTACACTGACGGTTGGCTCCCTCTTGCCAACAACCCTTAATTCTTCTTGAAAATGACATTAACATTATATTCTAAAAAAAACATCTATTCAGCCCAGCCCTCATTTAATCTCATTGGAATGGCACTGATAGTCAGGGAAACCATAGCAGATAAGTAACCTACCCGTACAAACATACGACAATGACTAATATACATCCAAGCACTGAACGTTGATGACATGCAATAGATGGCTTTCTCTGCCATCTAACACTTTCAATATGTTGGAGTCAAGGTAAAAAATAAAAATAAAACATTCAGAACTCTAGCTTCTCCTCATTATTAAATGGTTTCAAGTCTTCATTTCTTAAGGAAAAATTTAATAAAGTATAATTAAACTGTTAAACTATATTAATGATATTGCTAATTACAATAACTGCAGATGACCACTGCTTACAATATGTTTGACAGTTAATCTGCATCCAAATGAGTCTAAAACCAATGCAAGATTTTAGACAATTCTTTTAAAATTGCATTCATTTAATAAGTGAGTTGGAACATCTATTAGACACTTGGTTAATACCTTTACAGATATTGTGTGAAGGAGAAATGGTGTCATGTCATATCCTTGGAGATTGTTCAAACATCTCCTGTCAATCTAACATCACTAACATCGTGTTTCTTGATAACTAATGTAAATGCCTCACAGGGATTTAGAATGCATCACTACCAAACTGAAGTCTCTATACTTACTAAGCATTTTTCAAAGATTTCATTCAAAACAGATAATGTAGATGTTTCATTTTGAATGTCTAATCTTTACAACAAATACATAATCTGCAGGTATATTTAACATGTTTTACCACCATTTCTACAGGAACTTCCTCTTGAATAATGTTGACTCCTTGTATAAAGCCTGTTTTCTTGATTTCATCACTTTGATTAATGGCAATGCACATTTGTCTCCTGAATCTTCTGATTTCCCTGGTGACCCTCAAAGGTGTAGTTTTCTGGGAGAGTAAGGTATTTTGAAGTGCCCATTGAATGTACATTCCACTGAACGTTTTTCAGTCCAAATGTGTTGCAGACTTTAGGAAGTGAACATTTATATAGTTATTTGTATGCTTGATAATTTTTAGTTAAAGTTCTATATATTTGGTTAGCATTCTTTATTTTCTCCCAGAATTATAATTCATAGTCCCTTGAAGTGTGTAACCAAGCAATAATAGTTGGCAGTCCACATGAGCACAACAAGCATTTTAATTTTACATCTTCATTTTTTTTCATCTCAGCCTGTAAGATTAAAAATTCCAAATACAATATTCAATTATTCCTTGACGCTTGACAACTCAGAAGCTTGGATTCAAAGAGTACACTCATTTAACTTGTAACATTTCCTGTATATCTCTTTTCTTTGAAAAATGTGTGCTGTAAACATTTTCCCAATTTCAGTAACTTGAACCGCAGTTATCTGATTTTACTAACATGACTTTTTCAACCCCTTTGTCATTCTTTGCAATGCTTTGGTGTTGATACTTTTTACAAAGGAATATTACATTCTTATGAGTATGTCTGTTATTTCTTCCAATGTTTACCTAATATCACAAAACTATGAGACTATGGTTAAAGTATCGTCTGCCTAAACAATAATAATAATAATAATAATAATAATAATAATAATAATAATAATAATAATAATAATAATAAAAATAATATAAACATTATTATTTTTAGTATGATTATTACATAATCTTACTAATACTAACAATATTGATACTACTACTACTAATAACACATTATTATTATTAATATTATTTTTATTATTAATGTTATTATTATTATTATTATTATTATTATTATTATTATTGTTATGTGTTCATATGTCACACTTCATGCTAAACTTCTCCAATTTCCAAGCATTGTAGTCAGAGGTCCTATTTAGTAGTGTACTTCGTTTATTAAACTCAGAAGGATGAAAGGCTAAGTCTGCCCTTCCCCCAGAGTCAAACTTTCAAAGTGTAGTCTCCTCTTATGTCACAGACCAATGTTTTACCTGAGTAGGGCTTATGGCTTAATTTCCTCATATTTTCTGAAAATTACAATTTTTTTCAAGTCAAAAAGGGTTGGTGAAAGGGAAGAACCGTGCAGGGCCAATTCTTCTATATGAATGTAATTAATTGAATTCCAATTCACCAGGACCATTGTTTTCTGCTAAGCATACATATTTTTGAGGTTCTAAACCAGTGTAGTACAAACTGCAAATCAACTTACCTTAGTATTTTCAATTGGTATCTCTAACTCACCCTGTCAAATGTCTTCTTGACATCAAAAGCTAATATACACCACATGAGCCAGAACGATATAGCTAAGTCCACAGTAGCCACAAAGCCTTCCTCAAGTTTGGATATCATACTTCATGGGACAAACCCTGTCAGATCAGTCACAAGTAACAATGAAATGCAGGGGAAATCAGCGAGCAATTTAGATGTAATGATCTAGTCCTTCTTTGAGGGAGACATGCAGTGATAGAAAGTACATGTTACCAGCTCTTTCTCTGACTGTGTAATAAAAGACATTTTAGACGGGCTGCAGGAAGCTGGTGTTGATCTACACCTCCACAAAACCTTGACATCCCCTTGCCAATCTATAAGCAGGGATAAATCTGAATATTTTATATTATATGCTTCTGATATTCATTCCATCTTATTTCCCATCAACGTTTTACTTAACTCTGCTACTTGAAATGTTGTCTCTGTCCACTCTACCACTTTCATTCTGCTTGAACAAAACTGGAGGATTTTAAATTGTTAAATACATAATCTATCTGTTTGTCTTCAATGACCAAACAATGCACTTAATTTTTAGATAAAAGTGAATATGTTATCAATATTAATGAGGTGGTCCTGTACCATACCACTTTCCGCCCTGTAATAACCTAGAATGTAAACCATAACTTGTAATAAAACACAAACCCCAATCTGCACCAGTTGTTTACTTACTTTGGACATTTGACTCGTCATCTCTTTCCTCTTAGGGTGGATGCCTTCTTTATTCAAACAGTGCTCTATGTGAAATGGCATCTTCTCCTTTCTGATACAGAAAATATTTGTACATATATTAGTGTATTCAAAGCAACAGTGGCCTGCGATGGCAGCATTGACTAAATCAGCAGTGTGGTCATGTGCATTCTGCATATTTCCTGCACACACCTGATATGCTGACTACCCCACAAACACTTGAACTTTTGTTGACATATATATGATCAACTAAAGAGTAGAGATTGCCCAACTCTAGTGGTGACTGTTGTGAGTGAAAAGGGACAGAGCCCCTTTAAGAGGGAAGCCCAAGACTATGGGAGGGAGCGGGAAGCAGGAGGAAGAGAAGGGGCAAAAGCAAGAGGGAAGTCAGTAATGGAATGGAGGAATGAAGGGAAGGTTGGAGTAGTTAATGGCTCCGTTACAATCATTTAGTGTGTGTGGTGCAGCCCCAAGAAGGGGGCCAACAGTGACATTGGGATAGAGGCACTTTGCTGTTTGATCTGATGGCTTCTGGCCTTCAAAGACGTCTACATCCATGTCAACTATTTCATTAAAATGTGAGGGTGGTCAAAATTCTCAATTTCTGATGCAAAAACTAATGTTGGATTTGGAGAAGAACATGCTACTTTTACCATTCCACCCACAGTGCGGGAATCAAGCTTGGCCATTGGGTGTAACATTTTTGTCCCAAGCGCATGCATATGTCCACCATTTAGGAGGGATGAAATGTTTCAGCCACATAAATGGTCGAAATGGTCATACGCTGATTCAAAAAAGGAAACACAAGTGACAAGAAATGTGTTTTATCTTGTGTGGCAAATCCCCCAAGAAATGGCTTGCAGATGTCTGGTAGTAATCACTTGGGGCCCGATTCTCATGTGGGTGTTAAGTATTGAAAAAGGTCGGAAAAAGCGTTATGACCATTTCGGTACTTAAGACCTATTCTGAAGGTGGCATGAATTCGCCACTTTTGGAATATATGTGGCGGTTGCTAGGATGGGAAACCAGCCTAGCAAACGACACATTTGTTGCCTGCGATTTAAGATGGGTATTCTTGTGGGGCTCCTCCACTTTTTAATGTGCGTTAAAGTGGCGCACACATACGTTACTGTTTTGGTGCCGGCATTGTGGAGGAGTGCCACAGGAAGCTGGTGGCTGAGTACTGCAATCATACCACATGTGAATTAGTGCAGTATGGCGGGCCACTGGAGTGTTTCAAGCAAGGCCCAGGTTTGAATCCCCTGAAGGACAGAAGTTTAAAAAATAAATAAACAAACATGTCCTTCCCTACCGTTTTGGAACGGTGCTCCGAGTAACATAAAGTAAGGGAACATGGCACCCTTTAGTTCCTGCACACTTTAACCTATGGGCAGCAGAAATTACATGGAGTAAGATCCGTAGAGAAATTCTTGCCTACACAGAGGAAAGTCAGAAAAAGACCTGACGAGCAGTGGCAGCACTTTCTTAAAATAAAGCATATGTTGTTATTTAACAAAAGTGCTGCTGGGAATTTCCATTCAACCCGTTGTCGACAAAAACAGATGGAATGCAGGTGGTGCACTGTCATACACTATGAGGAAGCCCAGGACACTTGAGAATAGTGGTGGAGCCTGGGCGTCGAGATTTGGCGCAGTGATTTGTGCAGAATGCTCACTGCACCAACATCAGAATCAGGCCCTTGGTCTGCATTGTCAAATGTAGCAGACCGATACAATTTTATCAAAATTGCAACTTGAATTCAAGCCTAAATAGCTGTTTTGAAATGTGCATTGTTATCTAAATTGTCCTTTTCAGACTTAGGGGGTAATTCATAGAATTCAGCGCACAAGTGGCGCACGGGGCTGGCGCACAGTGTGCGCGTACAAATCCCTGCGCCAGCCGCGTGCGCTAAAATCCATTTCCGCGCATAGCGTATTCATGGATTCCAGCCACCAAAACCAGCCGTGGCGCACAGTGGCGCAGCGACCCTGCAGCAGCGCCAGTTACGCCCCCAAGAACGCCTCTCGCGCAGGGAAAAGCCATCAATATACCCAATCCAGCGCAAAGGGCTGCGCTAACCCTGTACCAGCACAGCAAGCGGGCTATGTGTATCACTGGGGTGCGCGGGAAGTACCTCATGCGATTGGCCCCGTGCGAGCAGGGTACGCGTATTTCAGGGGTGCGCGGGAAGTTCCACACGCGATTTCATCATGGTACGTGTATTTCAGGGGTGCGCGGGAATTTCCACACGCGATTGGGCCCGTGCGAGCAGGGTACGCGTATCTCAGGGGTGCGCGGGAAGTTCCACACGCGATTCCATCAGGGTACGTGTATTTCGGGGTGCGCGTGAAGTTCCACACGCGATATCAGCAGGGTACGTGTATTTCAGGGTGCAGGGGAAGTTACACACACGATTTCCGCAGGGTACGTGTATTTCAGGGGTGCGCTTGAAGTTCCACACGCGATATCAGCAGGGTACGTGTATTTCAGGGTGCAGGGGAAGTTACACACGAAATTCCAGCAGGGTACGTGTATTTCAGGGGTGCGCGGGAATTTCCACACTCGATTGGGCCCGTGCGAGCAGGGTACGCGTATCTCAGGGGTACGCGGGAAGTTCCACACGCGATTCCATCAGGGTACGTGTATTTCGGGGTGCGCGTGAAGTTCCACACGCAATATCAGCAGGGTACGTGTATTTCAGGGTGCAGGGGAAGTTACACACGCGATTTCCGCAGGGTACATTTATTTTAGGGGTGCGCGTGAAGTTCCACACGCGATATCAGCAGGGTACGTGTATTTCAGGGTGCAGGGGAAGTTACACACGCGATTCCAGCAGGGTACGTGTATTTCAGGGGTGCGTGGGAATTTCCACACGCGATTGGGCCCGTGCGAGCAGGGTACGCGTATCTCGGGGTGCGCGGGAAGTTCCACACGCGATTCCATCAGGGTACGTGTATTTCAGGGTGCGGGGGAAGTTTCACATGCGAAATCAGCAGGGTACGTGTATTCCAGGGGTGCGCGGGAAGTTCCACACGCGATTCCATCAGGGTACGTGTATTTCAGGGTGCAGGGGAAGTTACACACGCAAAATCAGCAGGGTACGTATATTCCAGGGGTGCGCGTGAAGTTCCACACGCGATTCCATCAGGGTACGTGTATTTCAGGGTGCAGGGGAAGTTACACACGCGATTTCAGCAGGGTATGTGTTTTTCAGGGGTGCGCGTGAAGTTCCACACGCGATATCAGCAGGGTACGTGTATTTCAGGGTGCAGGGGAAGTTACACACGTGACTTCTGCAGGGTACGTGTTTTTCAGGGGTGCGCGTGAAGTTCCACACGCGATATCAGCAGGGTACGTGTATTTCAGGGTGCAGGGGAAGTTACACACGCGAAATCAGCAGGGTACGTGTATTCCAGGGGTGCGCGGGAAGTTCCACACGCGATTCCATCAGGGTACGTGTATTTCAGGGTGCGGGGGAAGTTCGACACGTGATTCCATCAGGGTACGTGTATTACAGGGGTGCGCGGGGAGCACCACACATGAATTGCACGTGTGGGCCCTCCCAGGTGTTCCCTCTACACCCTCCATGGCCCCTGCAGGTGGATCACACCACAGGGGCCTACCCTGCACATGTCCTGCAGGCACCCCATCCACCATGGCCATGCCCCCCAGCCAACCCACATGTCAACTTGCACTACTGCCCACCAACGCATGTCCCCCTGCACCCCCAGAGGCAGCCTCCACAGGCCCCCACCCATGTCTCCCACCACCCCCCAGCAGTTCAGGGGCAGCCTCCACCAGGCCCCCACCCATGTCTCCCACCACCCCCACCCCCCAGCCACCAGGGGCAGCCTCCACCAGGCCCCCACCCATGTCTTACACCACCTACACCCCCCCGGCCACCAGGGGCAGGCTCCACCAGGCCCCTACCCATGTCTCACACCACCCCCACCCCCCAGCACTGTGGGGCACCTGCCAGCAGGCCCCCACCCATGTCCAACTCATGTTCCCCACCACCCCCACCCCCCAGCACTGTGGGGCACCTGCCAGCAGGCCCCCACTCATGTCCAACTCATGTACCCCTGCACCCCCACCCCCCAGCACTGTGGGGCACCTGCCAGCAGGCCCCCACCCATGTACAACTCATGTTCCCCACCACCCCCATCCCCCAGCCACCAGGGGCAGCCTCCACCAGGCCCCCACCCATGTCTCCCACCACCCCCATCCCCCAGCCACCAGGGGCAGCCTCCACCAGGCCCCCACCCATGTCTCCCACCACCCCCAACCCCCAGCCACCAGGGGCAGCCTCCACCAGGCCCCCACCCATGTCTCCCACCCCCCCACCCCTCAGCCACCAGGGGCAGCCTCCACCAGGCCCCCACCCATGTCTCCCACCCCCCCCACCCCCCAGCAGTGCAGGGGCACCCACCACCAGGCCCCCACCCATGTCTCCCACCACCCCCACCCCCCAGCCACCAGGGGCAGCCTCCACCAGGCCCCCACCCATGTCTCCCACCACCCCCACCCCCCAGCAGTGCAGGGGCACCCACCACCAGGCCCCCACCCATGTCTCCCACCACCCCCACCCCCCAGCCACCAGGGGCAGCCTCCACCAGGCCCCCACCCATGTCTCCCACCACCCCCACCCCCCAGCAGTGCAGGGGCACCCACCACCAGGCCCCCACCCATGTCTCCCACCACCCCCACCCCCAGCCACCAGGGGCAGCCTCCACCAGGCCCCCACCCATGTCTCCCACCACCCCCACCCCCAGCCACCAGGGGCAGCCTCCACCAGGCCCCCACCCATGTCTCCCACCCCCCCCACCCCCCAGCAGTGCAGGGGCACCCACCACCAGGCCCCCACCCATGTCTCCCACCACCCCCACCCCCCAGCCACCAGGGGCAGCCTCCACCAGGCCCCCACCCATGTCTCCCACCACCCCCACCCCCCAGCAGTGCAGGGGCACCCACCACCAGGCCCCCACCCATGTCTCCCACCACCCCCACCCCCCAGCCACCAGGGGCAGCCTCCACCAGGCCCCCACCCATGTCTCCCACCACCCCCACCCCCCAGCAGTGCAGGGGCACCCACCACCAGGCCCCCACCCATGTCTCCCACCACCCCCACCCCCAGCCACCAGGGGCAGCCTCCACCAGGCCCCCACCCATGTCTCCCACCACCCCCACCCCCAGCCACCAGGGGCAGGCTCCACCAGGCCCCCACCCATGTCTCCCACCACCCCCACCCCCCAGCACTGTGGGGCACCTGCCAGCATGCCCCCACCCATGTCCAACACATGTTCCCCACCACCTCCACCCCCCAGCACTGTGGGGCACCTGCCAGCAGGCTGTCAGAACTCTGGCAAGTGTTGGGGTGGTGGCAGGGAAAAGAGCCCCTATGTTGGGTTATGGAGGGAGGAGGGGGCCTTTGCAGCGCCCAACGGGCTTCTCAAGACGTGTTCTCCACCCCTTTAGCAGGTCGTGTGGCCAGGGGTGGAGAACAGCCAAGAGACTACATTTCCCAGCGGCCCCGGCGGCAGGACACATGAGAACCGCGCCCACGCGAGGGCGCATGCACGAGCCGTGCCCCACGAGCGCTGCTCGCAATCCTGCCCGGCAACCTGAGCTGACGTGCATCCGACTAGCTCCGGTCGGCAAGCATCTGCGGGGCACCAGCCCGCCTGAAAGCATACCCCAGGCCCCGCGTCACACTTAAGATAACTAGCGCAAGGTTCCACGCGCAGCGGCTAAATTACATGGAAGAGATTTCTGATAAACCTAACCAGAAAGCCACGAAAACCAAGTCGCGTGCAAAACGAAACTAACTCTTGGGGCACAAACTATTAACCCTGCATGGGTAGTGCTTGCATAACTACCGCATGCACCGTGGGGGGCATTGCATGGTCCAGACTACTAATACCCGTATGGGGAAAACGAAAGACACGGGCCGCTCGATCTCAGAAAAATTAACCCATTAAGGGTAGAACAAGCGCACACATCCGTTCTGACTTTCCTTGTTTGCTTTTAGAGAAAGACGACTCCGCGGAACGGTGCTGAGACAGGAAAGACGGCAGTCGCCGCAGATCATCAGAAAACGAAGCTAAGTCCGAGTTTATGTTTCTTGTAGCTTTTAATGACGGAGTGGGCTTAGCACAGAATTGCCCCTCACATGAAGCAATGTGGGGAATGCTTATTTCTACATGAAGTAATGTGGGAATGCTTATTTCTACATGATGTAATGTGGGGATTTTGCATGCAGTAACCTGGGATATGTTTAGTAGGTGTTTGTGAATAACATAGGCAATCACACAGGCTCTGCAGAAGCAGTTGGCCAAACTGGTTGGAGCTCCAGCACAAAGGCTCCCGAGTTTACCAGATGAGGTAAAGCGCATTGGAGTGACAAGTCACAACTCCACTGAAAGGAAGCATGAGCCAAGGAGCATGTTATCCTAATTCCCCCTTCCCTGTCCACAACTCCATCCTCTACCTCTTTCCGGTGATCCTAAAACCCTCAGCCTATCCAATCCACGGACCCTAACCCTCTTTCCCCGAAGGGTCGCGGAAGCCTGCGATGGTGTAATCTCCAGGCCCCAAGACCTAACGGGAAGGGAGGCGTTTGTGCTGCCTCTGCGCCAGAAGAAGAAGACTGAAGGCTCTGACAGAAATGCGAGCCCACGTGTAAATCAGGCGCCCAGGCAGTACAACCATGGCGGATGTGGTTACACTCCTTCAGGAATTGAAAGCGGAATTGTCCGCAACCAGACAGGATTACCAGAATCTGGCGGGTCAGGTCCATACTTTAACAATCCAAAGCCAAGCCCAAGCAACGCCACTTCCAACCCCTAGAGTGTCATCCCCAATTCCAGTACAGGTGCAGGTGTCCACAGAACCGCCAATACCACTAGCGGCCCCAGAAAGGTACCATGGAGATCCTCAGACCTTTAACCAGTTTATAATGCAATGTCAACTGCATTTCTTAACCAAATCAGCGGTTTTTCGGACAGCCCAAGCGCGCACCGCATTTGTGATTTCCTACCTTACGGGCGATGCGGCCTCATGGGCCACCCCCTTGGTCCGAAAGGACGACGGATTGCTCTACGATTGGGATTTGTTCCTCGAGGAATTTGGCAAAATCTTCAATCGTAGGGCAGCAACGCTAGTGAAGGATCGTGAACTATTGACACTAAAACAAGGCAACAGAGAACTGGTTACTTATGTCACGGCCTTTAATCGACTGGCTATGGAAACCGATTGGCCTCAGAAAAAAAGGATGGCTTTGTTCTATCAGGGTCTAAGGGAAGATTTAAAAGACCTAGTAGCACAGGTTGACCCACAACTAGAGACCTGTTCTACAATGATCGATCTTGCTCTTAGACTCGACCAAAGACAAAATGAGCGGCGACAAGACCGGCGCAGGTGGGAGAACAAGCCTCTAGTTAGGCTAGAGCAACAAAAGACCCCAAAGACATCGGAAAGAGGAACAGACGAACCAATGCAGATCGGAACTGTGCGTGGGCCCCTGTCTAAAGAGGAGAAAGAGAAGAGGCGAAGAGAGAAACTGTGTCTATATTGTGGCAAGGCCGGCCATTTTGTGCGGGAATGTACAAACAAGCCTGTGAAGGGAGGTCCTTCGGGAAACGAGACCGCTCGCCCATGAGGGTGGCAAGGACGAGCAAAGTTGAAGACACCCCCGAAATTCTAGCGAACGTGCAACATAGCCAGGCAGGTCATGTTTTGATAGCAGGTCACCTCAGATGGGAAGAAAAGCGGACACCAGTGTCATTGATGGTGGATTCGGGGGCCACAGGGAATTTCGTGGATCGCCAGGTGGCCTTGAAAATGGGTATTCCATTGTGTGATAAATCCCGTCCAGAAGAAGTCAAATCGGTGGATGGTTCGCAGTTGGTATCAGGACCAATTACACAGCAAACACTACCTTTACACTTGAGTTGTGGGGTAAAACATCAGGAAACAATCCGCTTTGACGTAATAGCAGCTCCTCAGTTCGGGTTTATTTTGGGGTTGACTTGGCTGCGGCAGCACAACCCAACCATAGATTGGAGTACCGGGATACTGGAATTTAATTCCACTCACTGTCACGCGAACTGTGGAGCATCAGAGAAGGTAACTCATTGTGTTGGAGGAAGTTCTGAAACCGACCTGCCTATGGAGTATGAAGCATATCGGGACGTCTTTAGCAAAGCCGCGGCCGAGACCCTACCCCCAAACCGGCCTTTTGACTGCCGAATCGATCTAGTGGAAGGAGCAGTATTGCCCTGCAGTCGAATATATGCGCTTACGGAAGCAGAAGAAAAGCATCTGAAAGAATACATCGAAAAGAACTTGGCTAATGGGTTTATTAGACATTCCAAATCTCCGGTTTTCTCACCCCTGTTTTTCGTGCCAAAGAAAACAGGGGATCTAAGAACATGTATTGACTACAGGGCAATTAATAAGATAACCATAAAAAATCGTTACCCCCTGCCTTTGATACCAGTGTTACTAGATCAGGTACGCGGATCCACAATTTACACCAAGCTAGATCTCCGTGGGGCATATCATCTGGTACGGGTAAAACAAGGCGACGAGTGGAAGACAGCATTCCGCATGAAGTTTGGCCTGCACGAATATCAGGTAATGCCCTTCGGGCTCTTCAATGCGCCAGCAGCGTTTCAACATTTTCTAGATGAGGTTTTGCATGATTACATCGATGTATTTGCAGTAGTGTACATCGACGATATACTAATCTACTCACGAGACCCAAAAGAACACCAGAGTCATGTCAAGGCCGTTCTGCAAAGGCTACGGGAACATCATTTGTACACCAAACTAGAAAAATGTGAATTCCATCAAACAACAGTAGAATTCTTGGGGTTTATTCTGTCTCCTCAAGGGGTCACTATGGACGAAAATAAGGTGCAATCTATTCTAAACTGGCCCTCTCCTGGTTCAGTGAAAAGTGAAAGGCATTCAAACAGTCTTAGGATTTGCCAACTTCTATTGCCGTTTTATCGATGGTTTTTCTAAGAAGGTGCAAAAGATGACACGACTATTACGGAAAGGAGTTCCGTTCCAGTGGGACGAGAAGGCAGAGGAAGGTTTCCAAGCTTTGAAGGCAGCATTTACCACTGCACCAGTTCTGCGACATCCGGATCCAGCCAAGCCGTACATTGTGGAAACCGACGCTTCCAGTTATGCAGTTGGGGCAATATTGTCGCAAAGAGATGAAGATGGTCAGTTGCATCCAGTTGCCTTTTACTCCCGGATGTTGTTGCCAGCTGAACAAAACTGTGCAATAGCAGACAAGGAGCTACTGGCTATCAAGACAGCCTTCGACGAATGGCGCCATTACTTAATGGGAGCTCAACACACTGTCACGATATACACAGACCACCGGAACTTGCAATTCTTGAAATCAGCCAAAGCTTTGAGTCCAAGACAGCTACGGTGGGCAATGCAATTTTCAGAATATGATTTTGTGGTGACATACCGTCCGGGTATGGAAAATCGGAAAGCTGACATACTGTCAAGGTACCCAGAACCTAGTCCGGATTCCAGTCAATCAGAACTCGTGCCAAAGACAATTTTGGACCCAAGTCGTGTCATAGGTAGCATAGCTGTGGATACTATCTTTGAAGACATCAGAAAGGCCATGTCGGCACAGGAATTAGTGCATTGGACAGCCGGAGACAAAAACAAGACCGTGAAAGACGGACTACCTTTCTTTAAATCAGCATTGTATCTCCCAACAATGCCTCTTCGTCAACAGGCCATTCAATGGTGCCATGACTCACCTTTCGTGGGACATCCAGGGAAGAAAAAGACTATAGAATTACTCCTCCGGCATTTCTGGTGGCCAGGGTTAAGTCAGGAAGTTCAACAACACATCGCCAAATGTGAAACCTGCTTGAGAAACAAGTCGGAGCATCAGAAACCGGCGGGAGTTTTACAACCACTCCCAACACCACCCACTCCATGGCAAACCGTGTCTATGGATCTGATAGTGGAGCTACCACAAAGTCAAGGCTACAATGCCATCTTGGTTGTAGTGGACTATCTCACCAAAATGGCACACTTCATCCCCTGCCAAGGAACCCCCTCGGCTAGTACAGTGGCAGACTTGTTTTTACAAAACATAATTCGGCTACATGGTGTACCCTATAGTGTGATCTCGGATCGAGGACCACAGTTCACGTCAAGGTTCTGGCAGGCCTTTTGCAAATCAGTGGGAATGGAAATAAGGCTTTCAACCAGCTATCACCCGGAGACAGACGACCAAACTGAACGCTTGAACCAGTCATTAGAGCAATACCTTCGTTGTTTGACACAAGGTTTAGAGAACAATTGGGCAAAAGTGATATGGCTGGCTGAACTGGCGTATAATAACACATTTCACACATCAACGAAAACCTCACCCTTCTATAGTATGTATGGGCATCATCCTCGCTTCCAGCCGGTGCCTCAATACGAGTACCCAGAGGTACCAGCAGCGGAGACAAAGAAGGAACAGCTAGAGGTCATCTGGCAACAGGTACGAGACAATTTGGATAAAGCCAAACAGGCGTACAAACTACAGGCAGACAAGAAAAGGCGTCCCAGCCCACAATACCGGATTGGGGACAGGGTTTGGCTGTCAACACGGAATCTTCGATTACAGGGGACGCCTAAGTTCAAACCTCGATTCATTGGCCCATTTAAAATCAAAGCTCTGATTGGACCAGCAGCAGCAAAACTGGATCTACCGGCAAATATGAAAGTATACCCAGTATTTCACGTTGCTCTGCTCAAACCAGCCCTGTCTTTCATTCCGCCCAAGAAACCCCCACCTGTCCTGATCGAAGGGTACCCCGAATTCGAGGTTCAGGCTATCCTGGATTCACGTGTAAGGCAAGGTACACTGTGGTATCTGGTGGATTGGGTGGGGTATGGCCCTGAGGATAGGTCCTGGGAACCAGCGTCTAATATTCATGCTCCTCGGCTCCTCCGCCAATTCCATCGAAGAAATCCTTCTAAACCTGGGCCCACCGGAGGGAGGGGAGGTACTGTCAGAACCCTGGCAAGTGTTGGGGTGGTGGCAGGGAAAAGAGCCCCTATGTTGGGTTATGGAGGGAGGAGGGGGCCTTTGCAGCGCCCAACGGGCTTCTCAAGACGTGTTCTCCACCCCTTTAGCAGGTCGTGTGGCCAGGGGTGGAGAACAGCCAAGAGACTACATTTCCCAGCGGCCCCGGCGGCAGGACACATGAGAACCGCGCCCACGCGAGGGCGCATGCGCGAGCCATGCCCCACGAGCGCTGCTCGCATTCCTGCCCGGCAACCTGAGCTGACGTGCATCCGACGAGCTCCGGTCGGCAAGCATCTGCGGGGCACCAGACCGCCTGAAAGCATACCCCAGGCCCCGCGTCACACTTAAGATAAGTAGCGTAAGGTTCCACGCGCAGCGGCTAAATTGCATGGAAGAGATTTCTGATAAAACTAACCAGAAAGCCACGAAAACCAAGTCGCGTGCAAAACGAAACTAACTCTTGGGGCACAAACTATTAACCCTGCATGGGTAGTGCTTGCATAACTACCGCATGCACCGTGGGGGGCATTGCATGGTCCAGACTACTAAGACCCGTATAGGGAAAACGAAAGACACGGGCCGCTCGATCTCAGAACAATTAACCCATTAAGGGTAGAACAAGCGCACACATCCGTTCTGACTTTCCTTGTTTGCTTTTAGAGAAAGACGATTCCTCGGAACGGTGCTGAGACAGGAAAGACGGCAGTCGCCGCAGATCATCAGAAAACGAAGCTAAGTCCGAGTTTATGTTTCTTGTAGCTTTTAATGATGGAGTGGGCTTAGCACAGAAATGCCCCTCACATGAAGCAATGTGGGGAATGCTTATTTCTACATGAAGTAATGTGGGAATGCTTATTTCTACATGATGTAATGTGGGGATTTTGCATGCAGTAACCTGGGATATGTTTAGTAGGTGTTTGTGAATAACATAGGCAATCACACAGGCTTTGCAGAAACAGTTGGCCAAACTGGTTGGAGCTCCAGCACAAAGGCTCCCGAGTTTACCAGATGAGGTAAAGCGCATTGGAGTGACAAGTCACAACTCCACTGAAAGGAAGCATGAGCCAAGGAGCATGTTATCCTAATTCCCCCTTCCCTGTCCACAACTCCTTCCTCTACCTCTTCCCGGTGATCCTAAAACCCTCAGCCTATCCAATCCACGGACCCTAACCCTCTTTCCTCGAAGGGTCGCGGAAGCCTGCGATGGTGTAATCTCCAGGCCCCAAGACCTAACGGGAAGGGAGGCGTTTGTGCTGCCTCTGCGCCAGAAGAAGAAGACTGAAGGCTCTGACACAGGCACCCACCCATGTCCAACTCATGTTCCCCACCACCCCCTTCCCCCAGCCACCAGGGGCAGACTCCACCAGGCCCCCATCCATGTCTCCCACCACCCCCATCCCCCAGCCACCAGGGGCAGACTCCACCAGGCCCCCACCCATGTCTCCCACCACCCCCATCCCCCAGCCACCAGGGGCAGCCTGCCAGCAGGCCCCCACCCATGTCCAACTCATGTTCCCCACCACCCCCACCCCCAGCACTGTGGGGCACCTGCCAGCAGGCCCCCACTCATGTCCAACTCATGTACCCCTGCACCCCCACCCCCCAGCACTGTGGGGCACCTGCCAGCAGGCCCCCACCCATGTCCAACTCATGTTCCCCACCACCCCCACCCCCAGCACTGTGGGGCACCTGCCAGCAGGCCCCCACCCATGTGCAACTCATGTTCCCCAGCCAACATGTCATCACAATCTAGATCCCTGGTCCCTACGGTCAGCCTCCAAATGCAAAACACCCACCCGAGTATTGCATCCACCCACTCATAATTTGCAATTACATCACAGAACACAAATTGCAAGTTCCGAAACAAACACATTTCCCTCACATACACCCAATGGGTGTCAGTGAATCTCAAAACACATATCATGAAATGCATGAAACCAATGAGATACCACACATTGAAGTTCACCAAAAATAATATGTATTAAAGGAAACATCAATAGAATAAAAAATGAAGAAACAGAAACGTGAATGTACAAAAATGAAACGAAGCATGTCCGTCAAAAAAAGCAAAACCAAAAATAAAAATCCAAAGTAATGTCCAAAGTCAATGTCCACAAAACAAAATCCAATGGGAAATAAAAAAGAAAGCCATTGCTCCATGGTCAAAAATAGAAAAAAAAATACAATCCAACTGTCAACTATGTACATGGGAACAATCCAGGGTCCATTATCCCAACAAAATAAAGGAAACCTATCTAACTACACTAACTAATGAAATAAACTATATACAAAAATGTGGGCAATGTCCGAAAGGTCCAAATAAAATAAAAACAAAAATGAAACCTAACACTACCTAGAAACTATCTACAAGGGCAGCGGGCTAGTTTCACGGCTCACATGTGGGTGTTCCGGGCCAGGGCATCATCGAACTCCTCCTCAATGTCCCGGAGGCGGTCCTCCTCCATGGCCCCGAGGGTCCGCAGGGCCGCCGACGTCTCCACCTCCAAACCCCTGCGGATTGCCTCGAGGCACTCGGCCTGCCTCAGGGCCCTCCGCATGGAGTTCTCCGCCCTGACCATTGTGAGCCGTGCCTCTTCCGCCCGCTGCTGCTCCGCATCTATGGCGTGGCCCAACCGCTGCCACACGGAAGACACTCTCTGTCCTGGGTCCTCCTGCCCTCCGGCCGATGCCTGCCCCTCCGATGTCGAAGGCCCCGAGCCTTCATGGCTCCCACCACGTTGCTGCTGCTGCTGTGCCTCTGCCCGTGCACTGCCTCCTGCTGCCTGCACATCCTCCGCCGGCTGGGGTGCAGTTGTTGATGTGGCCACCCCTGCTGGAAGTCCGACTCCCGACTGTGGCAGGGATGCCTCCTCCACCAGCCTGGCCGCGCCGTCAGAGGCAGCTCCACAGGGCACCCAGGTGACTGATGGTGGGAAGATGGCACAGAGGACGACTGGTGCGTAGGGGGTCCAGTTGAGGAGGGGGTCGGAGCAAGCCCCATCAGACGCAGGAATCCGGCCTGGGTGACCTGTCCCAGCAGGCTGACCTGGTCAACGAGCCATTCGAGATGACTCCAGTCTCTTCATGAAAAGACTGCAGGTCACCTCGCATGGCCCGTTGACGCAACGCCACACCAGCCAGGACAGGCTCAACGTGGACCTGGATAGCCACGTCCGCAGGCAGAGGAAGGCCAGTTGATGTGAGCTCATCCACTGCCTGAAAACGGGTCTGGACGTAGGCATCCCTGCTGGTGCAAGATGAGGCAGGGACTGGATGGGGGACAGGATTGCACACAGGCACCTCCGCGGCGGCCTGTGCTGCCTCCTGTCCCTGGTCCTGCACTGCACCACTAGCACCAGTGGGATCCCCACCTCCAGACCCCGTCTCTTGTGCTTGCACGGCCTCCTCCTCCACCAAACCCCCCACCAACCTGGATGACTCCGTGCCATCTTCCCCTGTTGGGCCCTGTGGGGTCCCAGCTGCCCCTTCTGCTGCCGAGGAGTCCAACTCCAACCTCCGCCTCTTGGACCTCCCCCCGGCAGCTGCGGCCTGGGATGCGGCACCGGACTCCTCACTCCCCGATGAGATGACAACACGGGAGGGGAGCCGGGCCTTGCGTCTCCGGCTAGCGGTGGGATCCCCGCCGCTGTGCTCCACAGCACCTTCTCCGCCCTCTTCATCAGTTGACGCTGCAGACAGCGAGAAACAAAACACAGGCATCAGGGCACTGTACAATGGACACATACACACATGACAGTTGCACATGAGTGGCATTGGCAAACCTCAGACATGTCATCACAATCCCCAACACACATGTCATTACAACTCGCACACATGAGCCATACCACAGCCATATCGCAACTGCCACCACCATCCCTACACATACAACTGCATGAGCAGCCAAAGGGGAGCCAGATATCACATGCAACACAGGAAGTGCACCACACATGTACACACACCACCACACTTGCATGCATGTGTACACCTCTGCCAAGTGTCGCAGTGTTCAGACGGGCATCCATGTCACATCTGCCAATCAGGCTTCCACATACCGCTGTCACATGCATCCATGTTGCATCACTGTTGCACCCTTGTCAAATACACACACATGCACATGTACACAGTGCTCATACATGCAGCCGAAAACAACATACGTGCGTGACATTACGGACATGTCTACTTACATACACATTCATCCAAACATGTGTGCACACACAACTGCATTTGGCATGGAAGCCTACACAAACAAGCACCATCCATGTCTCACACATTACAGCCCTCGCATGTGTCAGCCCCACG
Source organism: Ambystoma mexicanum (assembly GCF_040938575.1). Lineage (NCBI taxonomy): Eukaryota > Metazoa > Chordata > Amphibia > Caudata > Ambystomatidae > Ambystoma > Ambystoma mexicanum. The sequence goes on along the minus strand of NC_090930.1, from coordinate 1,129,048,694 downwards.
GCCCTGTACACCCCCACCCATACTCGACCCCATGCAAACAGATGTGCAACCTGCACACTACCGAATAATCACCACACGCACTGCTCACAATCAGGATGCATGTACACTCACCGCTCGACTCCAGATGGGTCTGCTTCTCTAGGACCTGGACGTGGAGCGCTGGGGATATGCGTTCCAGGACCCTCATCTGTTCTTCCGACAAGTGGCCCCGGCGCCCCTTGGCATCCGCTGCCTTCAAGAGGCGCCGGGCCTTGTTCAGGGTCCTGGACCTGAAGTCCTCCCAGCGCTTCCTGACATGTTGTAAGTCCCGGACTGCCACCCCCTCCGCATTGATGGCAGTCACGATGTCAGTCCAGATCCGAGTCCGTCCTTCCTTGTCGGCGCGGGAACTTCCAAAGAGGGCATCATACTGCCCCAGGACTTGCTCCACCAGGACACCAACTTCGGTGGCACTGAAGCTGGTGCCCCTCTGCCTCTCTGGCCGGGGGTTGTCAGTGGTCACAGATGGTGTTTGCCCCGACATGACAACCCCAGAGGCAGGAGTGGGTGGGCAACTGGGTCCTGGGGCTGGGCTGTGGAGCGATGGAATCCCAGTTGGGAGTCTTCAGTTCCAGCAGGGGTGGTCACAGCAACAGCACCCCTGGCTGATGTGCAGGCAGCAAATGGCAGTGCACGTGGGCAGCAGGCAGTCAGGCAGCAGCAGATGGCAGGTGGAAGCGTGCTCGAGGCTCTGGGGGGCAGTAGTTCGGCCTTCTGGGCAGGAGCGTGGTCTTCCGTGTGCTTACGCGTGGCCAGCTTGATACGGAGTGATTTGGCACGTGAAAATCCTGCACGTCAGCGTGAAAATCGAGGAAAGGCCCTTAGCGCGTAAGCGCATCAGCACGCATACGCGATTCTATTGGACCAAAGGCACTCAGCGCGTAAGCGCGTCAGCACGCATACGCGATTCTATTGGACCAAAGGCCCTCAGCGCGTAAGCGCGTCTGTGACGTGACCCGCACGGGTGTTTCCCACACAGCACGTGATGACAGAGCACACGTGGAAAGACTGCAGGTCAGAGTGTCATCGCGTGTAATTGAACAGCACGTCAGAGTGTCATCGCGTGTAATTGGACAAAAGTGCGCGTACACGCGATTGGCCTATGTACATGTATATCAGGGGTGCGCGGGCACTTACACACGCAACTACGTCAGCGCACCTGTATCCCGGGGTGCGCGGGAATTTCCACACGCTATTGGACTGGGTACTGGATTTCAGGGGTGCGCGGGTCACACGCTCGCCTACAACACGCGCAACGCATAAATTTGCGCGCTAACAAAATAACAAGCTCAGACCCAGGATGAACATACCGTTCTTATTAGCAGTGGGCGTGGGCTACCAAAGGAGGAGGAGGAGGATAGTCAGGGCCAGAATATTCACACCCAGAACCAGCCTTTTCGGGATGCCTGATGACCAGGTGTATGGGAGGTACAGGTTTCCACCACACATAATACTGGACCTGGTGAGTGAGTGGGAGGATGACCTCACATCACCCACCCTGTGCTCCCAAGCACTCAGCCCCCTGGAGAAGGTCCTCAATGTACTGCACTTCTTAGCCACTGGATCATTTCAGCGGACAAGTGCCATAGTGGGTGGGGTATCACAGGCCACCCAGTCATGCTGCCTACACCAGGTCTTGAACATCATCACTGCACGCCCATCAGTCCGCAGGCACATATACCTGCCCAGAACACCTGCAGAAAGGCATGCTGCCGCCCTGGAGTTTTACGGTGTGGCACGATTCCCCAAAGTGCTAGGTGCCATCGACTGCACCCATGTGGCTCTACGTCCCCCCAGGGCATCAGAGCACATCTATAGGAACCGCAAGCACTGGCATTCCATCAACGTGCAGGTAGTATGTAATGCCAAGGGAATCATCACCTCAGTATATGCCAACTATCCCGGGTCCACCCACGACAGCTTCATTTACCGAATGTCCACCCTAAGCCGGGACCTAGAAGCTGGGCGGCATGGCGATACATGGCTGCTTGGTGAGTATGAATGCCACTGCACATGCATGCATGTCAGATACTGAGCAAGGTCACAACCCCACCAATGATACCAATCACCACCTCCACAGGGGACAGTGCCTACCCTCTCAGCCCCCACATGATGACGCCAATTCGGAACCCCACCACGCCACCCCAGGTAAGATATAACACAGCCCACATTACAACCCGGGGCATAGTGGAGCGCACATTCGGAGTGCTAAAGTCACGCTTTCGCTCCCTTGACCGTTCTGGCGGGCAGCTGTTGTACGCTCCCCCAGTAGTGTGCAGGATCATAGTGGCAGCATGTGTCCTGCACAACGTTGCAACACGCCGGGGCCTGGCCATGGACATGGTGGTGGCCCCACATCCCCAACCACATGCACAGCCGCTGCGCATGGGAGGGGAAAGGGCACGGGGGGAGGCAGCCCGTACACAGCTAGTGGCTGATTACTTCACATAGTAATCACACCCCTGTGGAGTGCACACTGCCCTGGCACATTCCATCTGACAATCAATGATGACTCAACCTGACACTGATCCTGAATGTCTGGAGAATCAACCGTGAAAACCATATCAGCCTGAGATTGTTCACCTGGAAGTGTTACAATGTGTGCATCCCTACCCACACAGACACCACCAATGCAGTTTTGTGAAGAAACACATCCAAGCAGCTAAAATGAATACCCACTTGCAAATTGCAACAAGAGGACAGTGCCATGTCAGCCAACCCATCCCCAGCACCGCCACACGACACACCGTGCCATGTCATGCCATTTGCAGGTAAACAAAGTAATCCCCACAACATGACACTAGTGTCACAATGTACAGTGTCCCTAATTTAAACTTGCAACACCTGAAATGCTCACAGTAATGCAGGACCAACAACAAACTTGAGCAGGTACTACCATTAACATGACATCACAAATGTAATAAATTAGTAGTCTCACCACCTGGAAATGCCTGCACTCCCACCACTACCAACTGTGCAGTGTTGGCGCCATGTAGAGTAGTAGGTGCACTGCTGCCAACATGGACCCCATCTCCAAACTAGAGGGCCTTGTGTAGACATGAGGAAGGGACCTGCAAATTGGGAGGTAGACACAGATGATGAGTTACACATCAATGCAACATGCAGTGTACAACACAACAGCAATATGCACTAGGAATGTATACACAGTATTGACTAGACTACCCACACATGTAGTGGGAGTCCAATGTCACCATGTACGTCAATGTCACTTGGGCACACCCTTTGCAAGCCCATGGAAACGGGAAGCAGGAGGGGTGTGTGTGACTCAAACCCAAGCATCTGAACCAAATACATGACAAGCCTGCATGTGCCCAGCCACAATGCAGCGTATGCCCACAGGAACCACGGAAGGCAACAAATTGTCCCAAAAAAATTGGGAAAAATGAATTTAGAAATAAAAATAAAAATAAAAATAAAAATAAAAATAAAAATAAAAATAAAAATAAAAAATCAAAATCAAAATAAAAATCAAAAATCGCCATTGGTGGGCCTGGGGGGGTTTGGGAGGCCACCCAGGAGGTCCGAGGACAGGGTGCACACCAAAACCCACCTGTGTGGATCCTGGGAAAAAAAAACACCTCCATGGGCTCATGGCCCACACGGCTACCCTATTGTGGGAGTATCACTGCTGTCGCTATTATCACCCTGTGCAGCTGCATCCGGAGGTGGTTGCACTATGGGAGGCAGCCCACGCAAGGCCCTAGTCTGCTCCTCCATGGCTGCAAGCATGCGGGTGTGGTAGGTCTGGTCCTGGAGGATGAGTGTGCGGAGGTCCCCATGCAACAACTCACGGGATGCCCGGACCTCCGCCCTCGTTGCCTGCATCTCAGCTGAGAGCGTACAGGTGTGACGCTCCAGCTGCTGTTCTGTCCTTTGGTGTGTTGAAGCCTCAAGCTCAACAAGAGTCGTCCTGAGGTGAAGGAGCTCCTGCCTCAGGGCTTCCCTGTGGCCCTGGGACTCTATGGAGATGGCCTCCTGCAGAGTCGCCAGTGCCGCCCGCCTGTCCCTGTTGGACACCAACATGTCCTCCCTGTGTGACTGGCAGATGGAGTCGGTTGCCTGCTGTAGTCGCTCCATCAGCCTTTCAGGGGGGACAATGGAAGTGGCCACCCTATCCATGGCCTGAGACATCATTTCGGATGATGCTGCCTGTTGGGTTGCCATACCATAAATGGATTGCTCCCATGCGATATTGCCAGGTGGCGTACGGCCACCACGTCGGCGGGCACCGCACCTGTCTGGGGCAAGGCGAAGTGCGCCTTGCTGTGCCGGCACTGCCTGAGGCTGCAGGACTGCATTCCCCCTCTGATCTGCTGGCCCAGGAACAGGATCAGATGTCGCGGAGTGTGACCCTGCATCCGTAACCACCAAAGGCGTAGCTGCGAACACTGACATCCCCATTGAGGGTTCTGACCCTGGTGCAGGTGGGTGGGACAGAACAGAATCCCTCCCTGGAACACTCACCTGCGACGGCACGTAGGTCTCATCATCCGAATCAACACCTGAGTACAGCTCGGGGGAGGTGCAGCCAGAGACACCCCTTGAGAGCACGACCTGCAGCACTTGTGGGTTCTCACCCACCACCACACCACGTCCCTCACTGGTGGTTGGTCGGCCCTCGGACCCCTCCTGGGTCTGCACCATCTCCACAACCCCAGCAGTATCAGGTGCGTCTTCCCCTGCAAAGACATAAAAACAAAGAAATGGAAACAGGCATTAGCACCATGGCACACAATGAGGGCTGAGAAGCAAGAGAACCAGTACTTGATTGACACATGTCCCACATGACTAAAACCCTCCCATGCATGCACCCTCACTGCATATGAAGGGCAGGCAAATGGCACACACTGATGACACCAAGATGGAAGATGAGCACATTTTCTGCATGCTGCCTGGCAGTGGCATCACACATTGGCCTGTGATTGCCAGCTGAAACACACATGCCATCACACAGATGGCATGTACCATTGCTATTGAGTGAAGATGGAGAGGAGGGCAGCACCTATTCATTCAGTCCAGTTCCCGCATGTAATAGCTTTTCTAATTCAAACAGGTCAGATTTTTCACCTGGAGCTGCCAGTCCAAAATGGTCCAATTGCACAGGGACATGTGTGAACAAATGATATCCAGGTAACAAAGTCACTCCACTTTACCATAGCCATGTCAGACATGTGACTAGAGGACTGCGAAATGCCTAGTAAAAGTGGTGGAATGCAAACAATCTGACTGAATGAACAGTGAAAAATAAGCAACAATGTTGTGGCAAGGTGACACTTCAAGGGCAACTGGCGTTCAGTTGGGCTAGATGTCTACTGTTGGCAGAAGGGATACTGCTATGGCCAAATGCAGCTGCGCAGGATGTATTGCATGAAGCACATGGCTAACCCATACGACTCAGGCGCACACACTCTCACCTGGCACACAAACAGAAGCCCTCACACACACACCATGCACATGGATGACACACACATGCATGTGCACTCACCGGACAATGCCTCGTAATCAGGCAGATCTCCCACGCCTTGGATCTGTTCCTCCGTGACGTAGGTCCCAGCGACTGACTCATGTGGAGTGAGTGCCATGTCTACTACTGGAGACCCACCTCCAGTCACTAGAGTTGCGGCATGACTTGAGGGCAGCTTACTCTTTGCCCTGCGCTTTAGGTAATTCCAGCGCTTATAGCAATCATTGGCTGTGCGCCTCACGATTCCAAGGGCACTTACGATGTCCGCAACGGTCTGCCAGTGTGCCTGGCGTTGTGCAGGTGTGGTCTTGGATCCTGCAACAATGACCATCTCGTTATCATGTGCGGACACATACTCGACAAGTGCATTCAGTTCGTCATCCGTGAAGCTGGGCTTCCTGGACGGGCCGGACTGTGTAGCCGTGTCTGGGGCATCAGCCTGTGCCGGACGAGCACTCTTCCTCTTCCGCTTGGAAGGTGGTGGTGATCCTGAGTGTCCTGCGCCGCTCTGGACACTAGGGGCAGGAGCCCTGGTGGACTCTGTATCAGGAGTGTGGGATTGCACACTCAGCATGGGAGTTGGTGCAGGCATTGGCTCAAGTGTAATGGTGTCAGGGGGAATGTCAGCAGGATGGACTAGGACCGACACTGTCCTAGCTGGGTGTGTGAGAGCTGGGGTGGATGGATCCGCAGCTGCCCCTGCAGCCTCTCCGCCCTGCCTACTTGGGGCAGCAGATGACCTTGCTGCCCCAGATGCACGTGGCATGATGACATCAACGTGCACCAGCGCACGTGTCATAAGCCTGCTGACCTGGAAGTCAGCCATGGAGTCAGCCAGGTCTGGTGCCACAATGGGCTGGTCCAACAAGGGCTGAGCATGGATGGTGTCAGCCACATCAGCCTCAACGGGAGGGGGGGGGATTATGGGTGCCCTTGACTGGTCCTCCACACATGGGGGGACAGGCTCACCCTGAAAGTAACGACCACGTCTCCTACCGGATCCACCACGGCCACCACTTGTGGCTCTTCCACCTTTGCCACCCTTACGGAATCCTCGCCTCCCAGCCATGACACTGATGTTAATGTGCGTATGGGAGTGGCTGTAAACTATTGTCCTGGGCAATTGGGGGTCAAAGGGGTTGGGTACCAGATGGTAATTGTACCCTAGTGCTCTAGCAAGGCTGAATGTAACCCCTGGGGAAAGATGACGGGTCACGCTACGCACAGGAGCCCCAAAAAAGGGAGATGACGTGCACACAACCCCTCCTAGACCACATGTGCAGAAAGAAAAACCTGCACTACGCTGTGGCACCCAGTAACACAAGAATGATCGTATGCTTGTCACACGCAGCCTAGAATGACCTCTGAAGGGGTAGGCTACACACGGGGCAAGCACAGATGTTAGATACGTGCGTGACTCACCTTCTGCCAGGTAAAAGAGCGTGAAAAAGGAGCGCGTTTGGTTGGCAACACCCCCGCCAAAAGAAGATTTGTACGCTGTCTGAGGAGACAGGACAACAGTAGAAGGGAACACTGTTTGAGGGAACAGGCCCTGGTAAACCAGTAAAAGAGAAAAAAGAGAAAAAGCTGTCAGAGGTAACAGGGAATACGAACTTGAAACGCCGTGAAGTAAATCGCGTGTGAAACGACAAGAAGTACAGAATTCACCCACTCGCTCTCCACGAAAAGCACGTACAAGGAAATGGTGTTCTACACGTACCTTTTATACAGGCCTACACGTCCAGCGTCACTTACGCGGTATGTACGCGCGAGGGCCATTTCCACCAATTACGCGCTTTGTCACTTCTGCGTGTAGGGCCATTTCCACCAATTACACGCTTTGTCACTTCTGCGTGTAGGGCCATTTCCACCAATTACACGTTTTGTCACTTCTGCGTGTAGGGCCATTTCCACCAATTACACGCTTTGTCACTGCCGCGTGTACGCGCTAGGCCCATTCCCACCAATTACACGCTTTGACACTCGGACGTGTCTTTCATTTTTTTCACACGCAACATTTTCAAACGTGTGCCCAATTCAACGTGCACGTGACTTCATAGACGCGCATACGCTGGCGACGCGTTTACGCGCTGAGTGCCTTTGGTCCAATAGAATCGCGTATGCGTGCTGACGCGCTTATGCGCTAAGGGCCTTTCCTCGATTTTCACGCTGACGTGCAGGATTTTCACGTGCCAAATCACTCCGTATCAAGCTGGCCACGCGTAAGCACACGGAAGACCACGCTCCTGCCCAGAAGGCCGAACTACTGCCCCCCAGAGCCCCGAGCACACTCCCACCTGCCATCTGCTGCTGCCTGACTGCCTGCTGCCCACGTGCACTGCCATTTGCTGCCTGCACATCAGCCAGGGGTGCTGTTGCTGTGACCACCCCTGCTGGAACTGAAGACTCCCGACTGGGATTCCATCGCTCCACAGCCCAGCCCCAGGACCCAGTTGCCCACCCACTCCTGCCTCTGGGATTGTCATGTCGGGGCAAACACCATCTGTGACCACTGACAACCCCCGGCCAGAGAGGCAGAGGGGCACCAGCTTCAGTGCCACCGAAGTTGGTGTCCTGGTGGAGCAAGTCCTGGGGCAGTATGATGCCCTCTTTGGAAGTTCCCGCGCCGACAAGGAAGGACGGACTCGGATCTGGACTGACATCGTGACTGCCATCAACGCGGAGGGGGTGGCAGTCCGGGACTTACAACATGTCAGGAAGCGCTGGGAGGACTTCAGGTCCAGGACCCTGAACAAGGCCCAGCGCCTCTTGAAGGCAGCGGATGCCAAGGGGCGCCGGGGCCACTTGTCGGAAGAACAGATGAGGTTCCTGGAACGCATATCCCCAGCGCTCCACGTCCAGGTCCTAGAGAAGCAGACCCGTCTGGAGTCGAGCGGTGAGTGTACATGCATCCTGATTGTGAGCAGTGCGTGTGGTGATTATTCGGTAGTGTGCAGGTTGCACATCTGTTTGTATGGGGTCGAGTATGGGTGGGGGTGTACAGGGCCGTGGGGCTGACACATGCGAGGGCTGTAATGTGTGAGACATGGATGGTGCTTGTTTGTGTAGGCTTGCATGCCAAATGCAGTTGTGTGTGCACACATGTTTGGATGAATGTGTATGTAAGTAGACATGTCCGTGATGTCACGCATGTATGTTGTTTTCGGCTGCATGTATGAGCACTGTGTACATGTGCATGTGTGTGTATTTGACAAGGGTGCAACAGTGATGCAACATGGATGCATGTGACAGCGGTATGTGGAAGCCTGATTGGCAGATGTGACATGGATGCCCGTCTGAACACTGCGACACTTGGCAGAGGTGTACACATGCATGCAAGTGTGGTGGTGTGTGTACATGTGTGGTGCACTTCCTGTGTTGCATGTGATGTCTGGCTCCCCTTTGGCTGCTCATGCAGTTGTATGTGTAGGGATGGTGGTGGCAGTTGTGATATGGCTGTGGTATGGCTCATGTGTGCGAGTTGTAATGACATGTGTGCTGGGGATTGTGATGACATGTCTGAGGTTTGCCAATGCCACTCATGTGCAACTGTCATGTGTGTATGTGTCCATTGTACAGTGCCCTGATGCCTGTGTTTTGTTTCTCCCTGTCTGCAGCGTCAACTGATGAAGAGGGCGGAGAAGGTGCTGTGGAGCACAGCAGCGGGGATCCCACCGCCAGCCGGAGACGCAAGGCCCGGCTCCCCTCCCATGTTGTCATCTCGTCAGGGAGTGAGGAGTCCGGTGCCGCGTCCCAGGCCGCAGCTGCCGGGGGGAGGTCCAAGAGGCAGAGGTTGGAGTTGGACTCCTCGGCAGCAGAAGGGGCAGCTGGGACCCCACAGGGCCCAACAGGGGAAGATGGCACGGAGTCATCCAGGTTGGTGGGGGGTTTGGTGGAGGAGGAGGCCGTGCAAGCACCAGAGACGGGGTCTGGAGGTGGGGATCCCACTGGTGCTAGTGGTGCAGTGCAGGACCAGGGACAGGAGGCAGCACAGGCCGCCGCGGAGGTGCCTGTGTGGAATCCTGTCCCCGATCCTGTCCCTGCATCATCTTGCACCAGCAGGGATGCCTACGTCCAGACCAGTTTTCAGGCAGGGGATGAGCTGACGTCAACTGGCCTTCCTCTGCCTGCGGACGTGGCTATCCAGGTCCGGGTTGAGCCTGTCCTGGCTGGTGTGGCGTTGCGTCAACGGGCCATGCGAGGTGACCTGCAGTCTTTTCATGGAGAGACTGCACGTCATCTCGAATGGCTCGTTGACCACGTCAGCCTGCTGGAACAGGTCACCCAGGCCGGATTCCTCCGTCTGATGGGGCTTGCTCCGACCCCCTCCTCAACTGGACCCCCTATGCGCCAGTCGTCCTCTGTGCCATCTTCCCACCCATCAGTCACCTGGGTGCCCTGTGGAGCTGCCTCTGACGGTGCAGCCAGGCTGGTGGAGGAGGCATCCCTGCCACAGTCGGGAGTCGGACGTCCAGCAGGGGTGGCCACATCAACAACTGCACCCCAGCCAGCGGAGGATGTGCAGGCAGCAGGAGGCAGTGCACGGGCAGAGGCAGAGCAGCAGCAGCAACATGGTGGGAGCCATGAAGGCTCGGGGCCTTCGACATCGGAGGGGCAGGCATCGGCCGGAGGGCAGGAGGACCCAGGACAGAGAGTGTCTTCCGTGTGGCAGCGGTTGGGCCACGCCATAGGTGCGGAGCGGCGGCGGGCGGAAGAGGCGCGGCTCACAATGGTCAGGGCGGAGAACTCCATGCGGAGGGCCCTGAGGCGGGCCGAGTGCCTCGAGGCAATCCGCAGGGGGTTGGAGGAGGACACGGCATCGTCCCTGCGGACCCTCGGGGCCATGGAACAGGACCGCCTCCGAAGTTCGATGATGCCCTGGCCCGGAACATCACGGAGTGAGCCGCTGGACTTGCCCGCCGCCTTTGTATATAGTTCTTTAGTTTTAGGTTTCCTTTGTTTTTTCTTATGATTTGGAGTCGACGGACACTGCTCCACTTTTTGTATATAGTTGCATTTTAGTTAGGGTTTTTTGTAGGTTTCCTTTGTTCAGTTGGGCTCATGGACCCTTGGATGTTTTGTACATAGTTCTTCATTGGATTGATTTTATTTTTCATTTGACTTTGGACTACATTTTTTTGGATTAGGATTTGGTGTTTTAATTTTTTTACACGGACATGCAGCTTATCTTTTTTTCATTCCCATTGTAGTTTGTTTAATTTCATGTGCGTTCTTATTTTTTTAATAGAGTTTTGTTTTCATACTTCACTGTGTCGTATCATCTGATTGCTTTCATGCATGTCATGTTGGGTGTTTTCCCATTCAATTGCAATCATTGTGTGTGACGGACATGGGTTCATTAGCTTTATGAACATTTGGGGTTTAACATGTAATTTCCTTTTCCATGTGGGTGAATGGGTTACTTGGTTGGGCTTTTTGGCTGTGGAGGCTGACCATGACGCACATGATTGGGGATTGTGAAGACCTGGTGGAGGCTGCCCGTGGTGGCTGGGGGGTGGGGGTGGTGGGAGACATGAGTGGGGGCCTGGTGGAGGATGCCCCTGCACTCCTGGGGGGTGGTGGTGATAGGGGACATGGGTGGGGGCCTGGTGGAGGCTGCCCCTGCACTGCTGGGGGGTGGAGGGGGTGTGGGAGACATGAGTGGGGGCCTGGTGGAGGCTGCCCGTGGTGGCTGGGGGGTGGGGGTGGTGGGAGACATGAGTGGGGGCCTGGTGCAGGGTGCCCCTGCACTGCTGGGTGGTGGTGGTGATAGGGGACATGGGTGGTGGCCTGGTGGAGGCTGCCCCTGGTGGCTGGGGGGTGGGGGTGGTGGGAGACATGAGTGGTGGCCTGGTGGAGGCTGCCCCTGCTGGCTGGGGGGTGGGGGTGGTGGGAGACATGAGTGGGGACCTGGTGGAGGCTGCCCCTGCACTGCTGGGGGGTGGGGGTGGTGGGAGACATGTGTGGGGGCCTGGTGGAGGGTGCCCCTGGTGGCTGGGGGGTGGGGGTGGTGGGAGACATGAGTGGGGGCCTGGTGGAGGCTGCCCCTGCACTGCTGGGGGGTGGGTTGTGGTGGGAGACATGGGTGGGGGCCTGGTGGAGGGTGCCCCTGCACTGCTGGGGGGTGGGGGTGGTGGGAGACATGGGTGGGGGCCTGGTGGAGGGTGCCCCTGCACTGCTGGGGGGTGGAGGGGGTGGGAGACATGGGTGGGGGCCTGGTGGTGGGTGCCCCTGGTGGCTGGGGGGTGGGGGTGGTGGGAGACATGAGTGGGGGCCTGGTGGAGGCTGCCCCTGGTGGCTGGGGGTGGGGGTGGTGGGAGACATGAGTGGGGGCCTGGTGGAGGCTGCCCCTGGTGGCTGGGGGGTGGGGGTGCTGGGTGACATGAGCAGGTGTGCAGGGTAGTCCCCTGTGGTGTGTGCTGCCTGCAGGGGCCGTGGAGGGTGTACAGGGAATACCTGGGAGCACACAGCCAAATCGCGTGTAGATTTTCCCGCGTACCCCTGTCATACACGTGCCCAGCCAAATCGCGTGTGGAACTTCCCGCGCACCCCTGAAATCCACGTACCCGGCCAAATCGCGTGTGGAACTTCCCGCGCACCCCTGTAATCCACGTACACGGCCAAATCGCGTGTGGAACTTCCCGCGCACCCCTGAAATCCACGTACCCGGCCAAATCGCGTGTGGAACTTCCCGCGCACCCCTGAAATCCACGTACCCTGACAAATCGCGTGTGGAACTTCCCGCGCACCCCTGTAATCCACGTACACGGCCAAATCGTGTGTGGAACTTCCCGCGCACCCCTGTAATCCACGTACACAGCAAAATCGCGTGTGGAACTTCCCGCGCACCCCTGTAATCCGCGTACCCGGCCAAATCGCGTGTGGAACTTCCCGCGCACCCCTGTAATCCACGTACACGGCCAAATCGCGTGTGGAACTTCCCGCGCACCCCTGAAATCCACGTACCCGGCCAAATCGCGTGTGGAACTTCCCGCGCACCCCTGAAATCCACGTACCCTGACAAATCGCGTGTGGAACTTCCCGCGCACCCCTGTAATCCACGTACACGGCCAAATCGCATGTGGAACTTCCCGCGCACCCCTGTAATCCACGTACACAGCCAAATCGCGTGTGGAACTTCCCGCGCACCCCTGTAATCCGCGTACCCGGCCAAATCGCGTGTGGAAATTCCCACGCACCCCTGAAATCCACGTACACGGCCAAATCGCGTGTGAGACTTCCCGCGCACCCCGGTATACACGCACACGTATTTTTTGTCAGCGGGTGTCCGTGTTAGTGGGTACCCCTTTGCACGTCATTTGTCCTGGAGGGCCACAGTATAGGACATTCATCATGGCAATATATAGGTGCTATTTGTTGGCGCACCTTTTGGCGCACATTTCTTACAGGCGCAGAGATGCTACCGCCTGCTTTCTTGTGACGGTCGTGTTTGTGCCTGTGCGCTGGTTTGAGCGTGCGCTTTTTTGCCCTATTCTATTCCATGAATACGTGTTGTAGGCGAGCGTGTGGGCGTTCCGCGCACTTGTGCCCTGTACTTCCACCGTGACGCCCACATTTTGGCAAGTTGTTTCCCATTCCGAGTGTTACGCCCCGTGTTCCGCCTACTTTTGTTGCGTGCGCCGCGCTATGTGCGATTTTCGCTGTGGCCTGTGCGATTTTCGCTGTGACCTGGCGCACGCAGTTAGATGGCCTGTGCGCCAACGTGCGCCGCGCACTTTTTTATCGCACATCAGATGGTTTTCTCGCGCACGGCCTTCCATGAATCGATGTGCGCTGCTTTTCGTGCGATTTTCGCTATTCCACTGCGATTCGCACATTTTTGGCCACTTGCGCCGCGCTAATTATTCCATGAATCGGCTTGATAGTGTTCTTTAGAACACTTTAATTTTTGTTTCTTTACGAACATTTCAGGACACCACGTGTGTTCTTAGAACAGTTTCAACTTGCTAGCGAACAGTACGAGCAGGTGTGGTGTTCTTCAGGACACCTCCATTTTCGTTTATGTACGAACATTTCAGAACACTCGCACTGTCCGCGGACACTTTTATTGTTTAAAAAAAAAAAATGGAAACTATTCACAATACAATATAGGAATTTAACTTTATTTAACATATATTAATAATTTATGACAGAGAAGGTAAGGCAGAAACAGAAACAAAAACAGGAGAATTTGGGGTTTCAACATGATTGGTATTAGGTGAAGAAGGGATGGAAATCTCATCAAAACGTTTTGGATTATGGAGAGGGTTTGGGGATAATTGACTGGGATATGGTGAGGAGGGACAAGTACATGTGGGGCAATGGTACGAGGTTTTTGGTTTGAAATGATTTTCTACAAAAGTTTTTAAATTATTAAAATTAGCCAACAATACATCCATTTTTTCTTCTATATTGTGAAGACTGTTATCCATAACAGGGTTTTCTGAAGTTTTTTCTATTCAGGTATGCTCTGTACAAATAAATAATATATATGTTAAATGTATATAAAAAAAATAATAAATAAATGGTTTATATTATAAAGTGTTTACCATTAGTTTCACTATCTTGTGACATTTCTTCATGTGGGAAATTGTCCTCTAGCCACTCCAGAGTACTAGACATTTCTGTGAGAAAAAAAAAAAAAGATAATATATTTTTTAATCTAATACAGAAAGTTTATAAATATATGAGTAAAATGAAGTACACTTACTATTTCTGGTAGGATAGATCCTATGTATTCAGTGGGTCTGGTCTTGTTCTCAGTTCTGTTGTGTCTGTGAGGTAATTATGTTGGAAGCCAATTTATCTTCTTGTGGTATATTCCATTTCAGAACATATTGTATTTAAATGAATGGTTAGTGTGTTACATATATGGGTTACATTTCTTATGTATTACTATATATAATGTGTTTGTGTGCTGCTTTTTGAATTTGTTAAATGTTCCTATATTATGATATAACAATCAAACATACCCCACCACCCCCCCTCCAAAGTTTTTAGGTAGTGGTACTGTTCTCCGAACATGTCCGCGAACATTAAATAAGTTTGCGGACATCAAGTTCATAAGAAGAGATCTAGTCAGTTCCATATGACATGTATATAAAGTCAAAGTCATTATTGTTAAGTTGTGCTACTAAAAAACTATGAAATTCAGTGAAAAAACGTTGTTAAAGGGACATTATGGTTAAGTTGCGCTACTAAAAACCTATGAAATTCAGTGAAAAAAACTTTGTTAAAGGGACGTTATGGTTAAGTTGCGCTACTAAAAACCTATGAAATTCAGTGAAAAAACTTTGTTAAAGGGACGTTATGGTTCCAAGTAAAACCGAAAAACCCTTGAAATTCGCCAGTTATGGTAAGCTAAGCAACCATAACTCGCGCCACCACCGTGCACTGCTAAGAGTAACACCCACATCACTGATGACATCACATGTGTATGTACTTCTCATGAAATATGTGTAGAAGGGATTCTTATTATGTTGCGAAAAAAGTGTCAAGAATCATTGCAAGAAATATACCCTAATAAGTGCATTGAACGATGCATTGATATAAATAGCATCCTATTATGGGGTTCTATCTAGTATACTAAGCTACTCATACAGAAACATAACATTGTGTGCAGCGTACAAGATGAAGGTATGATATTCGTAATGTTAATATGTTGAATAATGAAATGATAATTGTTTTCTTAATAGAATTTTGTGTACTGTGAAATATGTAATAAGTAGCTAATAAAACCCATGTATTACATAATTGCATTACTATAGACAAAGCACAAAGACACAAGAACACATACCAATATGGGTATATACAGGGAAAGTGAAGTTAGCAAAAAAGCACAAGTAGTAGCAGAAACAATTCATAACTTAACTGATTAGTTTCAGGCAAATAAATGATTGCTCTGTTTCAAAGCTGCTATTTACACTATGTATATGTATCACTTGATGTGATTGGACCCTAAGGAAAGTAGTGTGAGTACAATGTATACAAATATGACCATATACAGGGAAAGTACAGCCATAAAAAAAACAACAGAAGTATCAGAAAGTGCTCATAAGTCTAGTGATTATCTTTATGCACAAAAAGGATTGCTGTCTTTCAAGCTTGTGTTTTCCCATATGTATATGTTTCATATGATGTGACTGTACTCTAAGGGAATTACTGTAAGAACCTACTAGAAGGATATGTCTACAAATAAAATAAAATTCTTAGTTTCTGACTGTTACTGAAGAAAACCATGTGGCCTAGATATGTCAGCAAAAGAAAAAATAGTGAGCCAGACATGTGATGTCATCAGTGATGTCATCAATGACATTTGTGATGTCATCTTTGATGTCCTGGGTGTTAGTCTTAGCAGTGCACGGTGGTGGCGCGAGTTATGGTTGCTTAGCTTACCATAACTGGTGAATTTCAAGGGTTTTTCGGTTTTACTTGGAACCATAACGTCCCTTTAACAAAGTTTTTTCACTGAATTTCATAGGTTTTTAGTAGCGCAACTTAACCATAACGTCCCTTTAACAAAGTTTTTTTCACTGAATATATATATATATTACATGGCCACGGTAGTGGTCATGTAGTTATGGATAAGTTGGTGTTTCCATAGGAAGAGCACTTTTTGGGCGGCTTATAACTTCGCTCCCCCTGGACGAATCCTCACCAAGGGGGGGGGGGTCCCAAAACGTTTGTTTTTTCCCATAGACTGAATGGGAAACATCTTTTTGCTCGCGCCTACAGCCCAAACCGCTGGACGGATTTTCACCAAATTTGGACCAGGAGCAGCGGCTTGGTCCTGAAAGCGTGCTTTTGCAAATTTGGTGAAAATCCGTCCAGTAGTTTTTTTTTAAAATGACCACAAAGTAGGTAAAAAAAATTAGTGATATCTGTGTTCGGTCGGCGGACGGACTTCCCTGTTCGCTCCGCGGACGGTGTCCTGATTCGCTGAGCGGCCTACGTCATGTCCGTGGACATGCGGCATGTTCGCTGATTGGACGGTATTAAGCGTTAAGCGCATCAGATTTTCGGTAGGGCCCGCCATCTTGGATTCGCGGACGTCTGCGGACAGCGCGGCGAATGTTTGTTGAAAATGTGTATTTAGTAGAGTGTGTTGGTGTGTCGAAGTGTTTGGGGAGGATGGGAGGGTATGAGATAGTTTAAATGTTGTGCTTTTTATATGGTAGATGCTTTTTTGTGTTCGATTTGTCTGCGGACATCACGGTTGTTCTGAAATGTTTTAAATAAAGTGAATGGGGGGTGTTCTGAGGACTCAATATGTGTCCGTTTTGTTCGCAAGCAAGCTGAAACTGTTCTAAGAACACAATTGCTGTCCTGAAATGTTCGTAAATAAACGAAAATGGAGGTGTCCTAAAGAACTCTCTACCTGTCCGTACTGTTCGCTATCAAGTTGAATGTGTTCTAAGAACACAAGCAGTGTCCTGAAATGTTCGTTTGCCGTGTGATGCACATTTAATTATTTCAGGACCCGAACAGTGTCCGTAGAACAGCAACGCAATGTCTGTTCTGGGGACGCTGTCCGTATTGGTGTGTGGCAAGTTGAATGTGTTCTAAGAACACTCGAGGTGTCCTGAAATGTTTGCAAATAAACAAAATGGGGGTGTGTTCTAAGAACACAGGCGTTGTCCTGAAATGTTCATAGGGGGTGTCCTGAGGACGCTGTCGGTATTGTTCGTTGCCGAGTTGAAAGTGTTCTAAGAACTCTCGAGTTGTCCTGAAATGTTTGCACGGGGTGTCCTGAAGACGCTGTCCGTATTGTTCGATGGCAAGTTAAAACTGTTATAAAAACACAATTGGTGTCCTGAAATGTTCGTAAATAAACGAAAATGGAGGTGTCCTAAAGAACACTCTACCTGTCCGTACTGTTCGCTAGCAAGTTGAATCTGTTCTAAGAACACAATTGCTGTTCTGAAATGTTCGTTCGCCGTGTGACGCACTTTTTATTACTTCAGGACCCGAACAGTGTCCATAGAACATCAATGCACATGCGCAAACCAATGTCCGTGCATTTGGTGTCCTGCGAACAGGCGCTTCCTTCGCGGACATGTTCGCGAAGGGATCATGTGACCGCGCCCACGCTGATCGTGTGTTCTGAATGCGGACACTGTTCGTGTCCCCGAACAATTAAAAAGTACATTTTCAAGTAATCCAGAATATTTTTTAATAAAAACTCACCATAGCACAAGTCCCACATACTAATCATGAGTTTCTGCATACTTTTTAAACTTTTTGAACCTTTTTTTGTGTTCGATCTGTCCACGGACAGCGCGCATGTCCGCGGACCGCGTACAAGCACCCCTATAAAAGACCACGCCCTAGAGCTTATTCTCATTGTGTTTCTGACTATTCTTCTGAGCACTGCGATTTTTGCTGCCACTTGGAGATTTCAATCAAGAACCTGATGGCAACCATGGCTCCACTGCTGCCACCTGGTGCTGAATCTGCCTCTTCACCCCCCCACCCCCTCCACCACCACCACCTTCCCAAGGGCCTGAAGAGGGGAACAGGAGTGAGGATGCAGAGGAGGAAGAAGAGGATGATGAGAATGAGGTAGAGGAAATCCCTACTACCCGCACTAGGCGTGAGTCTTGGGTGTGGCGGTTGTTTACCATTCATGGGAATGGTCCTAAGGCTTGTGCGAACCGTGTCACCTGCAATGAGTGCAAAATGGTACTCAGTCACGGGAAGCACGGTTCGTACAGCTTTGGGACCACAACCATGAAGTGACACCTGAGGTCATTTCACTCTGGGGCTATTCGCAAGGTTGTACCTTGCGAAGAACGTAGTAGGTTGATTTCCTCTACTTCATCCTCTGTTTCTGATCCTGTCACCACAGGACCACCTCTGTGGGACAGCGTCTTCCTCCAGCTGCCTCACAGGCCATACAGAATACTGATGACCCTTACCTTTCGAGGGTCACAGTTGTATGTATGTACTGTGACACAGTACTCTGCATGGGGGAGCGACTTCGGAGTGCTTTTGAGACTATCGTCTCAGAGCACGAGAAGACCTGCTCACTACCCAAGTAAACCCACTCTACATCTTCCTCTCTCAGCTCGCCCTTTCTTATCCCTGTGGTTGGTGTCCCCCCCTTTACCCTCCTTTCCCCTCCTCTCCTAGTGTGTCGTGTATACAAAACCACAAAAAATATAAAATAACAAAAATCAAAAAAAATAAGGCTCTTTTCAGAGCCGCCTTTCACAGTTAAAAAATAGAAGTGAAAATAAATGAGGCAGGGCCCTTTGTATTTTTTAGAAGTCTCCGGACAGTCCGCGGACATCTAAAATTTTGGGGTGCTACCCTTTCAAAACCATTGCAATTTTCTCTGGGAGGAAGTGGTGGCTCTGAAAAGAGCCTTTGGGAGGTGTTTGTATGTCAAAAATTATAAATACTTAACAGCTACTTCAAAATGGATACTGTATTTCTAAAAAAGGTTGCAATGCATTTTGTACATTTCTCAGAAAAATCTGATTGCCAGCATAAGTAAAATGGACTCCATCTCTGCGAAAATTGTATGTACTACGAAACATAATATTTTAATTGTGAAAAGAGGACATGCCAAAATCTCTTAGAAAGACACAAACAGCCTTATTGACATTGCGCCTTGCTTTCTCCATTTGTGGACCAAATGAAGAAGAACGAAGCCACATTTGTCTCTGCGCAATCCGTGAAAAAATTACTTGAGAATTTGTAAACATGTCCATGACCTTCCCAATCCCTCTTTCATTGCAAATTGCAAAGAAATTCCAGACAAATGTCCTAAATTGTTCCATCCACAATGAATTATAATTATATCTGGATGTTGCTCTGTCTCCAAAGTAGCACAGAGAGGTAACAAGTCCAACCACTTCATTCCATGTACTCCATGCCAGTGTACTTCCACATGTGGGAATCCAAGATCTAAAGCTACTCCACAGGTGTCTGCATGCACCTTCAATCAATGTATCCATGAGTCTCCCAAAATCCAAACAATCTGTTTTCTGAAACACACAGCCATAGCTATCTGTTCTTCTCTCAGCAAAAAGAGTATCTGAGAAACTCTCTCCTGGCACAACACATCCACTTAACTTTACTGACCAATCCCTTTCAGTGCTCATTCTCATTTGCATGACTTCTGAACCCAAAAATCCCTGGATGTAACACCCGATGTCCGCGAACTACCGCCATGTCCGTGGACATATCATAACATGAACAGCCCTTCTACCATTTCCAGTTCACTTTCTGTGCCATTCCCTCATTGGATGAAGCTAAGAAGTCACATGACCATCCACCAATCACATTCAAGACCTCTACATCTAACTGCATCATCATAGATCAGCACTGCAAATGTACTGTGAATCTCTCTGAGTACAAGTGTCATATCATTGGCAAGCACCATCTACAAGAAATACTGTACAAGTCTCCATGATTTCTACTTGCAGCTCCATTCATATCCATATGCATGAACACAAACTACAGGTATGCATATTTTCTGTACAGTACATGAACACATGTTCTAACTGACATTTAGCTTGTATAATCTGTAAAATGAATCTACTGTCTTTTTTCAATCTCCTAAAATCAACTGTCACTTTCAAATCTTTATACTATTTAATTTCTTTATACACACACACACACACACACTCAAATCATGTTAAACTAACATTTTTGAAATTAAATATATAGACTACATATAGTCAAACAAAATTGCATGCACACTCTGTGTTCAAATCTCAAACAATAATACTTGTACAATTACATATTTTTTTTTAAATTTCTTTATTTATTTAATTACTTACATTTATATAGGACAAGCAGCCCATGACATTCAGGCACTATTACTGGGAAGAGCTTAGCCACAGGAATAATGGTATTCAGTGGTGCATTATGAATTTCACAAGACATAGTAAAGATATTTTGTTTGCTACAGTTAGTCATTGCAATACAATTTGTTCATTAAGAACATATCATATGTATTCAACTGGTGCACGTATCTTATGTAAATAAGATAGTTTTAATGGTTTTGAGGAAGGCGCTGAGGATTTCAATTGAAATAATCAATGTCTAAATTAAAAACAGTGCTATATACAAACAAAATTACTAATTTATTTCTTTTACAATTTCAGTGAAGACCATTCTCCTGAAAAGAAGCAACCGAATTTGAAGTACAAAGAACAACTAAGAAGTAACCTGTTCATTTTAGAAAAAAAGTAAGTAGAATATCACCATAATATTTGTATTATTACTCAAACACACTGGCCCTCATTACGACCCTGGCGGAAAGGGGTTTACGCCGACGTAAACCATGGCGCCCCTTTCCGGCTGAGTACGAGTTCCCGTAGCGCCATGGTGATTTTTACGCCTGCTTTTTGCAGGCGGAAAAATACATGGCGCTACGGGACTTGTTGTTAATTACGCCACCGTAATTTACGGTGGCGTAATTAACGCCTTCCCCACTCCCATTATACCCTATGGGGCAAAAATGGGAATGGGGAAGGGTAAATGGGGATTGGGGACTTACCGCCCCGCCAAGGTCGGAATGGGGCGGTAAGTCCGCCAACCACCATGGCGGAGTTGGCAGCTTAGCGCCATGGACCATGGTGCAAATTGCACCATGGTTCTCCGCCAGGGTCGTAATGAGGGCCACTGTAAGGTTAATTCATGCTATTTTTGTGCCTAAAAATAGAGATTCTGCACCATTCTGTCCAAAAATCCCCACGTCTTACACAGCGATTTACAGCCAGAATGGCCCACAAATTCCTATTTTTCGACACACAAACTACGCAACTCAACCGCTAGAATTTAGATGTTATAGAACAAACAACTGTTTTAATTGTATAGCATTAGATATACTATTTATACTTCGTCACACCACTAGCTTACTTTTTTCTTTCATCTGAACCCCAGTTTAGTAACACATTAATTCAAGAATACCCATCCCTACTAGTTGTAGTTCCCAATGCACAATCACACACCATTACATACATCTTTATCATCTTACTCAAACACTCATGCACACAGCACACATACATTGCAGAACACCACAACCCATACCTTCTTTATTTTTTTAAACAGACCCTAAAGAATGCCTACTAAACATCAAGTCTGTAGAAAGCAACGCAGAAATAGAGCAAATGAAAATAAAAGTGTCCAACATAAGCATCCATCTCTAGCACAATTTGTAAAAAAAGTTGAAACAAAACAGCTAATACAGTCATTTAGTGAAACAAAAGAAGTTTCAAGTACAAAAACTTTGCCTCCTCTATCAAAATGTAATCCAAACCAAAAAAACAATTAGTAGAAAATCAGCTATCACTACAGATAAAACTGTTTCTTTAAATCTTGATATAGTTCAAAGTAAGCATACCAAGAAAAGTATTTTAGCCAAAACGTTCTGTCACAAAGTCCTTTAAAATCTTATAAAAACTGGAGAGAAACCAGGTTCAACGCTTAAAACATATCGTAGGAAATTAATCTTAGAAGCATTGATAGAAAGTGCAATTCTTCTCCAAAGAAAGTTATTTATTTTAGTGTTAAACAAAATGAAACCACTAACAAAACTAATAACTAAACTACAAAAAAGACTTCTAAATAAACAAAATGTCAACAAAAAGAACTTCTTAAGTATTTGCGGAGGTGAATGGAGTACACTACGAGCACAGAACCATACTTTAATGAAGAAGCGTACAAACAAAAGCAAACAAATACAATTGCCATACATAGCAGTGGTCGAGGTTATGAAAAAGTTAATATTACCATAATGGAAGAAGAAGTACTCCTTATAAAAATATGTCCCGAAAACTTAGAATTACCCCTCCATTCAACTGAATCAGAACGTCTAGTGTACAAATGGCCATGCACGTCAATGTGTAACATTCCCAAACAATTTTTCAAGTCTTTACACCAATTCCTCAATCAATATGTGTAAAGCAAAGACAAAATCAAAATGAAACTACTGCAAAATATGGATACCTGTCCAGTATGCAAGTACACAGGACTTCAAGGACATTCATTGGCCTGCATTACAGGACCTACTTGCAAAACCACCTTCCATGATATCAAAAGGATATCAACACATCATTCAACTATAAGAAATCTAGTTTATAAACTGTACTATGCTAAAAGTCCTGCTTTAGCACTAGCCAATTTAAATAACATTCTTCTACATGGTACAGCAAAAGACCTACTAGAAGAAATCGACTATATCCAGAAAAAATATTTTGGAAGTGAATCCCACTTACAGAATGAAATAGCTGTAAACCAAATTAGAACAATTCTGCACATGGCAACCTTTTACTGCACTCATACAAAAAAGAAATACTAAAATTTAAAAGTACATCAGCTGAAGTACCAAACCATGTGTGTGTATGTTGCCGCAGAACTTTTTATAAAAGTAACACAAAAACTGTAGACCTACCATACAAAATAGACGACAATGAAGATTCTAAATGGTTTGAATTAGCTCTCGACCTTATAGCAGAAAACAAATACGAAATAACTGACCCCGTAATATTTTGTAGTTACTGCACTACAAAACTTAACAACAACCAAACTCCTTCACGTGCTATCACAAATAATTTGGAATTATATCCACTACCAAAACCCCTTCAACAACTTAATTTATATGAGAGCGTCATAATTCAAACAGTGCACCCACTTCAAGCAATAATACGCCTTCAACCAAAAACTGCAAAATTACCTCCCTCTGAATTAGTGAAAGGTATTTGTGGAAAAGTAGTGTATTTACCATTAGATCTAAAAGAAAATGTGCGCACTCTAGGAGTGCAATGTCCAATGCAACAATCTTTAATTATCTTGGTAAATGAAGTACCTACAAAAGACAAAAAAAATTGGCAACAGCTGGTAGATTTACATAAAGTTAGAGAAGCATTGCAATATCTTAAAGAGAATAATGAATATTACAAAGAAATTAATATTGAAGAAAACTTGAAGGATACAACTGAAATAATTCAAGAGACACAAGAAGCTGGTCAATTTGAGCTCCTAGAGCCTGCTACAATATCAAACACTTTAGACCATTATACAATTCATCTATTGCACTCTAATGACACCATAGAAGATGCACTGGAAACGTACCAAATACGTCAAACAAAAGGATCACCAATCAGCATATGCAAAAAAAGTATAGAAGCACGTGCTTTTCCTCTACTCTTTCCTACTTGCAAAGGAGGAAGGTACGATGATAGACCTATTCAAATATCAGCATCAGAATACCGCTCATTACAGATGTATTCTGAAGATCCCAGATTTAGACAAAATGTGGAATACAGATACCACGTACTCTTTGAAAGTGAACTAGCAACTTTATGTTACAGAGTTGCACTCATATTAAAATCAGGATCACACTTTCAAAATATGACAGCTACACAATTATTACAAAAAGTGCAACAAAAAGATGAGGTTTTACAATCAAATATTACAAATCTATTAGCAAATATGCGTGGTACTAAAGAGTACTGGTTTCAATGTCACAGAGATGTACGTTGTATGATCAGAAACCTTGGCCCACCCACTTGGTTTGTTACATTAAGTTGTGCAGAATATGCATAGGAAGATTTACATGATTTCCTACGCATATCAAACAAAAACAAAACAAACATAGATATACTAACACCTGGAGAACTTTGTTCTCTGGACCCTGTTAATGTTTCAAAATATTTTCACCATCGCTTCATTGCTATGCTACCTTTTATTTGTAATAAAACTGTTCCTCCCCTTGGAGAAGTGCAACACTTCTTTTGGAGAAAAGAATAACAAGCCAGAGGAGCACCACATATCCACATGCTTTTATCGATTAAAGATGCTCCTAAATTTGGTCAAGACAGTGATGCCACTGTTTTACAGTTTATTGAAAAATATGTCACTTGTGAAATTCCATCTGAATCCAAAAATAGTGATCTTCATGCACAAATTTTACAATTTCGAAGACACAAATGTGGCAAATATTGTCGTCGCAAATACAAAAACAAAGGGAAATACTACACCAATTGCCGATTTGTTTTCCCTAGACCAGTTAAAAATACAGGTCAAGTGAAGAACCTCATGTCCTCAGCTAGACTTAGTGTTAAAGGTAAGTCACCTAAAAATACATATTACATAAAAAGAAAAGAAGAAGAAAAATATATCAATGATTACAATGCAATCATTGCCCACTTATGGAATGCAAACATAGATGTGCAGTACATTGCAGATAATTCTGCTGCAGTTGCATGATATGTCACAGCATACTTAACCAAAGCAGAAAAGACAGAGCTGCAAGACCTCTGAATGACCTGTCATCAGATAAAACAGTGTCTCAACAATTATACAGCTTGGCCATAAAAATGCTGTCCCATAGAGAATGTGGATCCTATGAAGCAGCTGATCGTTTAACTGGTACTGCACTGTATGGTAAATCTGAAAATATAGTATGGCTAAATCTTGGTCCAGCTAAATCTAGAAAAAGAGTTCTAAAATCATAGAAAGATAAAGAAACAATAGTCAAACATGATCCCAACAGCCAAGACATTTTAAAAAACAATTTATTGGACACATACTACCCACAATGGAGTACCACTTTGGAAACCATATGTCTATACCACATAGCCCAGAACTACACATACAAAAACAATATAAAACCTGATAAAAAAAAACACCAAACCAAATTTAATTAATCATATCAAATTGTCATTAAAGACTCCTCAACATAAAGAAGTTTATTACATGTCCCTGCTACAACTCTTTAAACCATGGAAAAAAGAAGAAGAAATACTAGATAACTATGACCCGAACGAAGACGCTTTCAAAGCAAATGAAAGCACTATAACTGATGTAAACTTTACACAGTACAAAACAATGTTGTACAATGAACAGCAACACGAAGAAGAACTCCAGGCCCAACTAGATAAGGACACTCCTGACAGTAGTCAACCTTCTGTAACAGGAAGCCAAGAACCACTGGGAGAGCCACTAATAACAAATGAGGCAGAATTAGCTATGATAGAAGTAGAAAACACCATGTGTCAGTATGAAGATAAAGAAGACTTAACTATACTACAATCAAAACTAAACAATGAGCAACGTAGCATTTTTCAAGAAGTAACAAAAGAAATTGCACATGGTGTACAACATGAAAACAAAGAATGCACCTGCCAAAATTACAAACCTATACTATTGTACGTCAGTGGTGAAGCTGGTTCTGGCAAAACATTCCTAATCAAAATCATCAGTAAGTTCCTTCGACAATTGACAAACAACAAACTGTCAGCTGTTGTCACTGCCCCAACAGGTTTATCTGCCTACAACATAGGTGGTGTCCCTTTACACCCATTACTACTCCTGCCATTAGAACAAAAAGAAAAACTAAAAAAAATCAATCAGATACAGTACTACCTGGTCCATTTAAACTCTCAAATATAGTTGGAGTAAGTTGCTACGCAAGTGTAGCAATGAATATTCTATTTCAATTGCCACCAATTGTTGACAACATTTACTTACACAGTACAGACCAATTGTGTTTGCAAATGTTAGTACTTCACAGAAATACAACAAACAATCCTGATAACACGTATAGTGTTTATGGAATAAGACAACAATTGGACTACTGTGCTGGAATGGTTAAATTCACTATAAACTCACAGGAAGATCCACAAGAATTTCTAATGTACTTACTACAAGTACTGGAAAATAAAAACATACCTATAAATGAAATCTTCCAGATTTCATACATGTGGAAACATACATGCACTCTCTGCAACAATGTGACACAAGAAAAAATCCACAATGAACACTTCATAAATATATCAATACCTAATTGTGAATCCATTCCATTTCAGCAACTTGTACAAAATGCAAACCATGGTAGATTATGAACTACCTGCATTTCGGATAATCTCTCCACGTTAGTAATACAAACACATAGTAAATACGTAATACTAATGCTTCTACGTTACAATGCAGATGGTACCAAAAACAACTGCAAGCTGACTGGATTCACACATGGTCAAATATCACTTGGTAAGAAAACCTTCACAACAATAGTTATAATCTACCATGCAGGAGCCACAACCAATTCAGGGCACTACACTGCATATATAAAAAAGAAATGTGGATGGTTTGAATGTAATGATAGTACCATTGCTCTAAAGCATAGATTACCAGCAAATCTTACAAACACTTATTTAATGTTCTTAAAACCAAAATTTGATAACTAAACTGTACTTAAACTTTAAGTAAACTTATAGTAAAAAAATATAAACTGTTAGAATATTCCAAAAGCTATCTAACTGCCCAAAGATTCTACAACAACTAATCAGATAAATGAATACCACTAAATTAGAGCAAAAAATAGACAGTTAGAATACGCCAATTGGTATCTAACTGTCCCAAAATGTAACAATATCCAAACAGATAAATCAATACCACTAAAATATATTTAAAAAAATAGACAGTTAGAATACGCCTACTGGTATCTAACTGCTCCAAAATTTTACAATATCCAAACAAATAAATAATATGTTACTGCGCCAAAAAACGGCAACAAGCCAATGTATACATTTTAGTCAGAAACAACAAGTGAACACTGAAAACACAGACCCAATGATTTTAGCAACAAACACTGAAACTGAGCAAATTGCACAGTACTCTGGTTTGTAATCTTCTAAATATGAGGGTCCGAAAAAAAAAAATGTTGATTACACAATGTATTAAGTCATTACAAAATACTAATACTAACATGCTATTTTCTTTTATCACAGAAATGAACAAGAAATACATTTACTCCAGTTACTGAACCAAACATTAGGTATATTATAATAAGTACCACCATTGCAGCATATCACACCCATAGTGGCTTATAACTGTGTTCCTTATAAATTTGTTTTTGACTCAAAGTTATAAGCAACTATAAGTGTGATATGCTACGGTGGTGGTGGCCAGGGCATAGAGTCTTGGGTGCATGGCCAAATGGCCATGCACCCAGGACTCTATGCCCTGGCCACAACCCCTGCAGCATATCACGCCCATAGGGTCAAACATTTCAACTATGGCCTATGGAAACTTTTAATGTCTGCGGACATTATGAGTGTTCTTAGAACACTTTCAACTTGCCAGCGAACAATACGGACAGCGTACTCAGAACACCCCCATTTTTTGTTTGCGAACATTTCAGGACACCGCAAGTGTTCTTAGAACACATGCAACTTGACAGCGAACAATACGGACAGCGTCTTCAGGACACCCCCTACGAACATTTCAGGACACCGCGACAGTTCTTAGAACACTTTCAACTTGACAACGAACAATACGGACAGCGTCCTCAGAACACCCCCCATTTCGTTTATTTGCGAACATTGCAGGACACCGCGAGTGTTCTTAGAACACATTCAACTTGTAAGAGAACAATACGGACAGCGTCCTCAGAACACCCCCATTATTTTATTTGCGAACATTTCAGGACACTGCAAGTGTTCTTAGAACACATTCAACTGGCCAGTGAACAATACAGACAGCGTCTTCAGGACACCCCCTATGAACATTTCAGGACACCGCAAGGGTTCTTAGAACACTTTCAACTTGACAACGAACAATACGGACAGCGTCCTCAGGACACCCCCATTTTGTTTATTTGCGAACATTTCAGGACACCGCAAGTGTTCTTAGAACACATTCAATTTGCCATCCAACAATACGGACAGCGTCCTCAGGACACCCCCATTTTGTTTATTTGCGAACATTTCAGGACACCTCAAGTGTTCTTAGAACAAATTAAACTTGCCATCGAACAATACGGACAGTGTCCTCATGACACCCCCATTTTGTTTATTTACAAACATTTCAGGACACCACGAGTGTTCTTAGAACACATTCAAATTGCCAGAGAACAATATGGACAGCGTCTTCAGGACACCCCCATTTTGTTTATTTACGAACATTTCAGGACACCGCGAGTGTTCTTAGAACACATTCAACTTGCCAGAGAACAATACGGACAGCGTCTTCAGGACACCCCCATTTTGTTTATTTACGAACATTTCAGAACACCGCGAGTGTTCTTAGAACACATTCAACTTCCCATCGAACAATACGGACAGCGTCCTCAGGACACCCCCATTTTGTTTATTTACAAACATTTCAGGACACCCCGAGTGTTCTTAGAACACATTCAACTTGCCAGAGAACAATACGGACAGCGTCTTCAGGACACCCGCTACGAACATTTCAGGACACTGCAAGTGTTCTTAGAACACTTTAAACTTGACAACGAACAAAACGGACAGCATCCTCAGAACACCCCCATTTTGTTTATTTACGAACATTTCAGGACACCACAAGTGTTCTTAGAACACATTCAACTTGCAAGAGAACAATACGGACATCGTCCTCAGAACACCCCCATTTTTTTATTTGTGAACATTTCAGGACACCGCAAGTGTTCTTAGAACGCATTCAACTTGCCAGCGAACAATACGGACAGCGTCTTCAGGACACCCCCTACGAACATTTCAGGACACCGCAAGTGTTCTTAGAACACTTTCAACTTGACAACAAACAATACGGACAGCGTCCTCAGAACACCTCTATTTTGTTTATTTGCAAACATTTCAGGACACCGTGAGTGTTCTTAAAACACATTCAACTTGTTAGAGAACAATACGGACAGCGTCCTCAGAACACTCCCATTTTTTTATTTGCGAACATTTCAGGACACCGCGAGTGTTCTTAGAAAACATTCAACTTGCCAGTGAACAATACGGACAGCATCTTCAGGACACCACCTACGAACATTTCAGGACACCGCAAGGGTTCTTAGAACACTTTCAACTTGACAACGAACAATACGGACAGCGTCCTCAGGACACCCCCATTTTATTTATTTGCGAACATTTCAGGACACCGCAAGTGTTCTTAGAACACATTCAACTTGCCATCGAACAATATGGACAGCGTCCTCAGGACACCCCCATTTTGTTTATTTACGAACATTTCAGGACACCACAAGTGTTCTTAGAGCACATTCAACTTCCCATCGAACAATACGGACAGCGTCCTCAGGACACCCCCATTTTGTTTATTTACGAACATTTCAGGACACCACGAGTGTTCTTAGAACACATTCAACTTGCCAGAGAACAATACGGACAGCGTCTTCAGGACACCCCCTACAAACATTTCAGGACACCGCAAGTGTTCTTGGAAACCTTTAAACTTGACAAAGAACAAAACATACAGTGTCCTCAGAACACCCCCATTTTGTTTATTTACGAACATTTCAGGACACCACAAGTGTTCTTATAACACTTTCAACTTGACAACGAACAATACGGACAGCGTCCTCATGACACCCCCATTTTGTTTATTTACGAACATTTCAGGACACCACGAGTGTTCTTAGAACACATTCAAATTGCCAGAGAACAATATGGACAGCGTCCTCAGGACACCCCCATTTTGTTTATTTACAAACATTTCAGGACACCACGAGTGTTCTTGGAACACATTCAACTTGCCAGAGAACAATACGGACAGCGTCTTCACGACACCCCCTATGAACATTTCAGGACACTGCGAGTGTTCTTAGAACACTTTAAACTTGACAACGAGCAAAACGGACAGCATCCTCAGAACAACCCCATTTTGTTTATTTACGAACATTTCAGGACACCACAAGTGTTCTTAGGACACATTCAACTTGCAAGGGAACAATACAGACAACGTCCTCAGAACACCCCCATTTTTTTATTTGCGAACATTTCAGGACACCGCGAGTATTCTTAGGACACATTCAACTTGCCAGCGAACAATACGGACAGCGTCTTCAGCACACCCCCTGCGAACATTTCAGGACACCGC
Organism: Ambystoma mexicanum; assembly: GCF_040938575.1. Taxonomy (NCBI): domain Eukaryota; kingdom Metazoa; phylum Chordata; class Amphibia; order Caudata; family Ambystomatidae; genus Ambystoma; species Ambystoma mexicanum. The sequence goes on along the minus strand of NC_090930.1, from coordinate 1,129,018,330 downwards.
AAGTGTTCCTAGAACACTTTCAACTTGACAATGAACAATGTGGACAGCGTTCTTAGGACACCCCCATTTTGTTTATTTGCGAACATTTGAGGACACCGCGAGTGTTCTTAGAACCAATTCAACTTGCCATCGAACAATACGGACAGCGTCCTCAGGACACCCCCATTTTGTTTATTTATGAACATTTCAGGACACCACGAGTGTTCTTAGAACACATTCGAATTGCCAGAGAACAATACGGACAGCGTCCTCAAGACACCACAATTTTGTTTATTTGCAAACATTTTAGGACACCGCGAGTGTTCTTAGAACACATTCAATTTACCATCGAACAATACGGACAGCGTCCTGAGAACACCGCCATTTTGATTTTTTATGAACATTTCAGGACACCACAAGTGTTCTTAGAACACATTCAACTTGCAAGGGAACAATATGGACAGTGTCCTCTGGACACCCCCATTTTGTTTATTTACAAACATTTCAGGACACCTCGAGTGTTCTTAGGACAGTTTCAGCTTGCTTGCGAACAAAACAAACACATATTGCGTCCTCAGAACACCCCCCATTTAGTTTATTTAGAATATTTCAGAACAGCCGTGTTGTCCGCAGACAAATCGAACACAACAAGAGCGTCCACCACATAAAAAAACACATTTAACCTATCTCATACTCTCCCACCCTCCCCAAACACTCTTACACACCAACACATTCTACTAAATACAAATTTTAAACCAAGTTTCACCGCGCTGTCCGCGGACGTCCGCGAATCCCAGATGGTGGGCGCTACCGAAAATCTGACGCGCTTCACGCTCCGCGCCGTCCAATCAGCGAACACGTCACATGTCCGCGGACATCACGCAAGCCGATTGGCCAATCAGGATACTGTCCGCGGAGCGAACAGGGAAGTGTGTCCGCGGACCGAACACAGATATCACTAATTTTTTATGACCTACTTTTTGGTCATTTTAAAAATAACTACTTGACGGATTTTCACCAAATCTACAAAAGCACGCTTTCGGGACCAAGCCACTAGTCCTGGTCCAAATTTGGTGAAAATCCATACAGCGGTTTGGGCTGTAGGCGCAAGCAAAGTTTTTTCCCCATTCAGTCTATGGGAAAAAAAGTTTTGGGACCGCCCTATAATTTTGCCCCCCCTGGACAAATCCTCACCACACTTTGCAAAAAAATCCAGAGTGGGCCATATACTTTTCTTTGCAAAGTTTGGTGAGGATTCGTCCAGGGGGAGTGAAGTTATAAGCCGCCCAAAAAGTGCTCTTCCTATGGAAACAGCAACAGCAACTTAACCATAACTACATGGCCATTACTGTGGCCATGTAATATATATATATATATATATATATATATATATATATATATATATATATATATATATATATATTCAGTGAAAAAACTTTGTTAAAGGGACGTTATGGTTAAGTTGTGCTACTAAAAACCTATGAAATTCAGTGAAAAAACTTTGTTAAAGGGACGTTATGGTTCCAAGTAAAACCGAAAAATACTTGAAATTCGCCATTATGGTAAGCTAAGCAACCATAACTCGCGCCACCACCGTGCACTGCTAGGACTAACACCCACGACATCAAAGATGACATCACAAATGTCATTGATGACATCACTGATGACATCACATGTGAATGTACTTTTCATGAAATATGTGTACAAGGGATTCTTATTATAATGTTGCGAAAAAAGTGTCAAGGATCATTGCAATAAATATCATACCCTAATTAGTGCATTGAACGATGCGTTGATATAAATAGCATTCTATTATGGGGTTCTATCTAGTATTCTAAGCTACTCATGCAGAAACATAGCATTGTGTGCAGCGTACAATATGAAGGTATAATATTCGTAATTTTAATATGTTGAATAATGAAATGATAATTGTTTTCTTAATAGATTTTTGTGTACTGTGAAATATGTAATAAGTAGCTAATAAAACCCATGTGTAACATAATTGCATTACTATAGACAAAACACAAAGAGACAAGAACACATACCAATATGGGTATATACAGGGAAAGTGAAGTTAGCAAAAAAGCACAAGTAGTAGCAGAAACAATTCATAACCTAACTGATTATTTCCATGCAACTAAATGATTGCTGTTTCAAAGCTGCTATTTACCCTATTTATATGTATCACTTGATGTTATTGGACCCTAAGGAAAGTAGTGCGAGTACAATGTATACAAATATGACCATATACAGGGAAAGTAAAGCCATAAAAAAACAACAGAACTATCAGAAAATGCTGATAAGTCTATTGATTATCTTTATGCACAAAAAGGATTGCTGTCTTTCAAGCTTGTGTCTTCCCCTATGTATATGTTTCATATGATGTGACTGGACTCTAAGAGAATTACTGTAAGAACCTACTTGAAGGATACGTCTACAAATAAAATACATTTTTTAGTTTCTGACTGTTACTGAAGAAATCCATGTGGCCTAGATATGTCAGCAAAAGAAAAAAGAGTGAGCCAGACATGTGATGTCATCAGTGATGTCATCAATGACATTTGTGATGTCATCTTTGATGTCGTGGGTGTTAGTCTTAGCAGTGCACGGTGGTGGCGCGAGTTATGGTTGCTTAGCTTACCATAACTGGCGAATTTCAAGGGTTTTTCGGTTTTACTTGGAACCATAACGTCCCTTTAACAATGTTTTTTCACTGAATTTCATAGGTTTTTAGTAGCGCAACTTAACCATAACGTCCCTTTAACAAAGTTTTTTCACTGAATTTCATAGGTTTTCAGTAGCGCAACTTAACCATAACGTCCCTTTAACAAAGTTTTTTCATTGAATTTCATAGGTTTTTATTAGTGCAACTTAACCGTAACGTCCCTTTAACAATGTTTTTTCATTGAATTTCATAGGTTTTTATTAGTGCAACTTAACCATAACGTCCCTGTGACAATTTTTTTTTTTACTGCATTTCATAGGTTTTTATTAGTGCAACGTCACCATAACATCCTTTTCAATAGATGAAGACCACTAGCATTTTAGGTCCTCAAAGTGGGAACCCCAGGTCGTAAGAAAAAGATTTTTCTTCCCAAACCGGGATGCCTGCGGCGTCCCGGTGCAGGAAGGAAAATCTTTTACCAGGATGGCCACCATGGAAAGGGAAGGCGGGGTGTATAAAGAGAACACAACAGGGCATGAGCGGGAGGTGGGGGGGAACAGGAGAGAGACACGGGGCATGAGCAGGGGGTGGGGGGCAACAGCAGGGAGACACGGGGCATGAGCGGGGGTGGGGGGAACACGAGGGAGACACGGGGCATGAGAGGGGGGTGGGGGTAACAGGAGAGAGACACGGGGCATGAGCGGGGGGTGGGGGGAAACAGCAGGGAGACACGGGGCATGATCGGGGGTGGGGGGCAACAGGAGAGAGAAACGGGGCATGAGAGGCGGTGGGGGGTAACAGGAGAGACACACGGGGCATGAGAGGGGGTGGGGGTAACAGGAGAGAGAGACATTGGGCATGAGCAGGGGGTGGGGGGTAACAGCAGGGAGACAAGGGGCATGAGCTGGGGTTGGGGGGCAACAGCAGGGAGACACGGGGCATGACCGGGGGGTGGGGGGCAACAGGAGAGAGACACGGGGCATGAGAGCGGGGTGGGGGGTAACAGGAGAGAGACAAGGGGCATGAGCGGAGGGTGGGGGGCAACACCAGGGAGACACAGGGCATGACCGGGGGGTGGGGGTAACAGGAGAGAGACACGGGGCATGAGCGGGGGGCATCAGCAGGGAGACACGGGGCATGACCGAAGGGTGGGGGGCAACAGGAGAGAGACACAGGGCATGAGCGGGGGTGGGGGAAACAGGAGAGAGACACGGGGCATGACCGGGGGTGGGGGGTAACAGCAGGGAGACACGGGGCATGACCAGGGGGTGGGGGGTAATAGGAGAGAGACACAGGGCATGAGTGGGGGGTGGGGGCAACAGCAGGGAGACACGGGGCATGAGCGGGGGGCAACAGCAGGGAGACACGGGGCATGAGCGGGGGGTGGGGGGCCACAGGAGAGAGACACAGGGCATGAGCGGGGGGTGGGGGAAACAGGAGAGAGACACGGGGCATGACCGGGGGTGGGGGGTAACAGCAGGGAGACACGGGGCATGACCAGGGGGTGGGGGGTAATAGGAGAGAGACACAGGGCATGAGTGGGGGGTGGTGGGCAACAGCAGGGAGACACGGGGCATGACCGGGGGGGTGGGGGACAACAGGAGAGAGACACGGGGCATGAGAGGGGGGTGGGTAACAGGATAGAGAAACGGGGCATGATCGGGGGCAACAGCAGGGAGACACAGGGCATGAGCGGGGGTGGGGGGGTAACAGGAGAGAGACAAGGGGCATGAGCGGGGGCAACAGCAGGGAGACACGGGGCATGACCGAGGGTGGGGGGAACAGGAGAGAGAAAAGGGGCATGAGAAGGGGGTGGGGGGTAACAGGAGAGAGACACAGGGCATGAGAGGGGGTTGGGGGGCAACAGCAGGGAGACACGGGGCCTGAGCGGGGAGTGGGGGTAACAGGGGAGAGACATGGGGCATGAGCGGGGGGTGGGGGGCAACAGCAGGGAGACACGGGGCATGAGAGGAGGGTGGGGGGTAACAGGAGAGAGACACGGGGCCTGAGAGGGGGTGGGGGTAACAGGAGAGAGACACGGGGCATGAGTAGGGGCAACAGCAGGGATACACGGGGCATGAGCGGGGGGTAGGGGGTAACAGGAGAGAGACACGGGGCATGAGCGGGGGGTGGGGGGGCAACAGCAGGGAGACACGGGGCATGAGCGGGGGGTGGGGGTAACAGGAGAGAGACACGGGGCATGAGCGGGGGGTGGGGGGCAACAGCAGGGAGACACGGGGCATGACCGGGGGGTGGGGGGAACAGGTGAGAGACATGGGGCATGAGAGGGGGTGGGGGTAACAGGAGAGAGACACGGGGCATGAGAGGGGTGTGGGGACAACAGCAGGGAGACACGGGGCATGAGCGGGGAGTGGGGGTAACAGGGGAGAGACACGGGGCATGAGCGGGGGGTGGGGGGCAACAGCAGGGAGACACGGGGCATGAGAGGAGGGTGGGGGGTAACAGGAGAGAGACACGGGGCCTGAGAGGGGGTGGGGGGTAACAGGAGAGAGACACGGGGCATGAGCAGGGGCAACAGCAGGGATACACGGGGCATGAGCGGGGGGTAGGGGGTAACAGGAGAGAGACACGGGGCATGAGCGGGGGGTGGGGGGCAACAGCAGGGAGACACGGGGCATGAGCGGGTGGTGGGGGTAACAGGAGAGAGACACGGGGCATGAGCGGGGGGTGGGGGGCAACAGCAGGGAGACACGGGGCATGACCGGGGGGTGGGGGGAACAGGTGAGAGACATGGGGCATGAGAGGGGGGTGGGGGGAACAGGAGAGAGACACAGGGCATGAGAGGGGCATGGGGACAACAGCAGGGAGACACGGGGCATGAGTGGGGGGTGGGTGGGAACAGTGGAGCCACGGCCAGGGCGTGGGGTGGGGGGAACAGGGAAAACACGGGGCATGAGCGGGGGTGGGGGAGAAAAGGAGAGAGACACGGCATGAGTGGGGGGTGGGGTGGAACAGGGGAAACACAGGGCATGACCGGGCGGTGGGGGGCAACAGGAGAGAGACACGGGGCATGAGAGCGGGGTGGGGGGTAACAGGAGAGAGACAAGGGGCATGAGCGGAGGGTGGGGGGCAACACCAGGGAGACACAGGGCATGACCGGGGGGTGGGGGTAACAGGAGAGAGACACGGGGCATGAGTGGGGGGCATCAGCAGGGAGACACGGGGCATGACCGAAGGGTGGGGGGCAACAGGAGAGAGACACGGGGCATGAGAGGGGGGTGGGGGCAACAGCAGGGAGACACGGGGCATGAGCGGGGGGCAACAGCAGGGAGACACGGGGCATGAGCAGGGGGTGGGGGGCAACAGGAGAGAGACACAGGGCATGAGCGGGGGTGGGGGAAACAGGAGAGAGACACGGGGCATGACCGGGGGTGGGGGGTAACAGTAGGGAGACACGGGGCATGACCAGGGGGTGGGGGTAATAGGAGAGAGACACAGGGCATGAGTGGGGGGTGGTGGGCAACAGCAGGGAGACACGGGGCATAACCGGGGGGGTTGGGGACAACAGGAGAGAGACACGGGGCATGAGAGGGGGGTGGGTAACAGGAGAGAGAAACGGGGCATGATCGGGGGCAACAGCAGGGAGACACAGGGCATGAGCGGGGGTGGGGGGTAACAGGAGAGAGACAAGGGGCATGAGCGGGGGGCAACAGCAGGGAGACACGGGGCATGACCGAGGGTGGGGGGAACAGGAGAGAGAAAAGGGGCATGAGAAGGGGGTGGGGGGTAACAGGAGAGAGATACAGGGCATGAGAGGGGGTTGGGGGGCAACACCAGGGAGACACGGGGCATGAGCGGGGAGTGGGGGTAACAGGGGAGAGACACGGGGCATTAGCGGGGAGTGGGGGGCAACAGCAGGGAGACAAGGGGCATGAGAGGAGGGTGGGGGGTAACAGGAGAGAGACACGGGGCATTAGAGGGGGGTGGGGGGTAACAGGAGAGAGACACGGGGCATGAGAGGGGGTGGGGGTAACAGGAGACAGACACGGGGCATGAGCAGTGGCAACAGCAGGGATACACGGGGCATGAGCGGGGGGTGGGGGGTAACAGGAGAGAGACACGGGGCATGAGCAGGGGGTGGGGGCAACAGCAGGGATACACGGGGCATGAGCGGGGGTGGGGGCTAACAGGAGAGAGACACGGGGCATGAGCGGGGGGTGGGGGGCAACAGCAGGGAGACACGGGGCATGAGCGGGGGGTGGGGGTAACAGGAGAGAGGCACGGGGCATGAGCGGGGGGTGGGGGGCAACAGCAGGGAGACACGGGGCATGAGCGGGGGGTGGGGGTAACAGGAGAGAGACACGGGGCATGAGCGGGGGGTGGGGAGCAACAGCAGGGAGACACGGGGCATGAGCGGGGGGTGGGAGGCAACAGCAGTGAGACACGGGGCATGAGAGGGGGGTGGGGGTAACAGGAGAGAGACACGGGGTATGAGAGGGAGGTGGGAGGGCAACAGCAGGGAGACACGAGACATGACCGAGGGGTGGGGGGCAACAGGACAGAGACACGGGGCATGAGCGGGGGTGGGGGGTAACAGGAGACAGACACAGGACATGAGTGGGGGGTGGGGGCAACAGCAGGGAGACACGGGGCATGAGCGGGGGCAGGGGGAAAACGAGTGAGACATGGGGCATGAGAGGGGGGTGGGGGGTAACAGAAGAGAGACACGGGGCATGAGCGGGGTGGGGGGCAACAGGAGGGAGACACGGGGCATGACCGGGGGGCGGGGGGCAACAGGAGAGAGACACAGGGCATGAGCGGGGCCTGAGGGGTAACATGAGAGAGACACACGGCATGAGCGGGGGGCAACAGCAAGGAGACACGGGGCATGAGCGGGGGGCGGGGGGAACACGAGGGAGTCAGGGGGCATGAGAGGGGGGTGGGGGGTAACAGGAGAGGGACACAGGGCATGACCAGGGGATGGGGGGCAACAGCAGAGAGACACGGGGCATGACCGGGGGGTGGGGGGCAACAGAAAGGAGACACGGGGCATGACCGGGGATGTGGGGCAACAGGAGAGAGACAAGGGGCATGAGAGGGGGGTGGGGGGTAACAGGAAAGAGACACAGGGCATGAGAGGGGGGTGGGGGTAACAGGAGAGAGACACGGGGCATGAGAGGGGGCTGGGGGAAACAGCAGGGAGACACGGGGCATGATCGGGGGGAGGGGGGCAACAGGAGAGAGACACGGGGTATGAGAGGTGGTGGGGGTAACAGGAGAGAGACAAGGGGCATGAGAGGGGGGTGGGGGGTAACAGGAGAGAGAGATACGGGGCATGAGCAGGGGGTGAGGGGCAACAGCAGGGAGACACGGGGCATGAGCGGGGGTGGGGGGCAACAGCAGAGAGACACACGGGGCATGAGCGGGGGGTGGGCGGGAGGGGATAGAGACACATGGGGCATGAGCGGGGGGTGGGCGGGAGGTGGAGAGACACACGGATAATTAGCGGGGGGTGGGCGGAAGGGGATAGACACACGGGGCATGAGCGGGGGGTGGGCGGGAGGGGATAGACACACAGGGCATGAGCGGGGGGTGAGCGGGAGTCGATAGTTACACGGGCATGAGCGGGGGGGAGGGAGGGATGGAGACACACGGGGCATGAGCGGAGGGTAGGGGGAGGGGAGAGACACACGGGGCATGAACGGGGGGTAGGTGGGAGGGATACAGACACACGGGGCATGAGCGAGGGGTGGGTGGGAGGGATAAAGACACACGGGGCATGAGCGGGGGGTGGGTGGGAGGGATACAGACACACAGGACATGAGCAGGGGGGTGGGTGGGAGGGATAGGGGCATGAGCAGGTGGTGGGTTGGAGGCATAGAGACACACGGGGCATGAGCGGGGGGTGTGTGGAAGGGATAGAGACACGGGGCATGAGCGGGGGGTGGGTGGGAGGGATAGAGAAACACGGGGCATGAGCGGGGGGTGGGTGGGAGGGGAGAGACACACGGGGCATGAGCGGTGGGTGGGAGGGGAGAGACACACGGGGCATCAGCGGGGGGTGTGTGGGAGGGATAGAGACACACGGGGCATGAGTGGGGGGTGGGTGGGAGGGATAGAGACACACGGGGCATGATCGGGGTGTGGGTGGGAGGGATAGAGATACACGGGGCATGAGCGGGGGGTGGGTTGTACGGGATAGAGACACACGGGGCATGAGCGGGGGGTGGGTGGGAGGGATAGGGACACACAGGGCATGAGCGGGGGGTGGGTGGGTGGGAGGGATAGAGACACACGGGGCATGAGCAGGGGGTGGGTGGAGGGGAGAGACACACGGGCATGAGCAGGGGGTGGGGGGAGGGGAGAGACACACGGGGCATGAGCAGGGGGTGGGGGGAGGGGAGAGACACACAGGACATGAGCGGGGGGTGGGTGGGAGGGGAGAGACACACGGGGCATGAGCGGGGGGTGGGTGGGAGGGATAAAGACACACGGTGCATGAGCAGGGGTGGGTGGGAGGGATAGAGACACACAGGGGATGAGCGGGGGTGGGTGGGAGGGATAGGGGCATGAGCAGGTGGTGGGTTGGAGGGATAGAGACACACGGGGCATGAGCAGGGGGTGTGTGGAAGGGATAGAGACACGGGGCATGAGCGGGGGGTGGGTGGGAGGGATAGAGAAACACGGGGCATGAGCAGAGGTGGGTGGGAGGGGAGAGACACACGGGGCATGAGCGGTGGGTTGGAGGGGAGAGACACACGGGGCATCAGCGGGGGGTGTGTGGGAGGGGAGAGACACACGGGGCATGAGCGGGGGGTGGGTGGGTGGGGAGCGACACACGTGGCATGAGCGGGGGTGGGTGGGAGAGATAGAGACACGCGGGGCATGAGCGGGGGGTGGGTGGGAGGGCTAGAGACACGCGGGGCATGAGCGGGGGCTGGGTGGGAGGGCTAGAGACACACGGGGCATGAGCGGGGGGTGGGTGTTAGGGCTAGAGACACACGGGGCATGAGCGGGGGTGGGCGGGAGGGCTAGAGACACACGAAGCATGAGCGGGTGGTGGACGGGAGGGCTAGAGACACACGGGGCATGAGCGGGGGGTGGGCGGGAGGGCTAGAGACACACGGGGCATGAGCGGGGGGTGGGCGGGAGGGGTAGGGACATAGGAAGCATGAGCGGGGGGTGGACGGGAGGGCTAGAGACACACGAGGCATGAGCGTGGGGTGGGCGGGAGGGCTAGAGACACACAAGGCATGAGTGGGGGGTGGGCGGGAGGGCTAGAGACACACGAGGCCTGAGCGGGGGGTGGGCGGGAGGGGATAGATACACGGGACATGAGCGGGGGGGAGGGAGGGATGGAGACACACAGGGCATGAGCGGGGGGTAGGGGGGAGGGGAGAGACACACGGGGCATGAGCGGGGGGTGGGTGGGAGATATACAGACACACGGGGCATGAGCGGGGGGTGGGTGGGAGGGATACAGACACGCGGGGCATGAGCGGGGGGTGGGTGGGAGGTATACAGACACACAGGGCATGAGCAGGGGGTGGGTGGGAGGGATACAGACACACGGGGCATGAGCGGGGGTGGGTGGGAGGGATACAGACACACGGGGCATGAGCGGGGGGTGGGTGGGAGGGATGGAGACACACGGGGCATGAGCGGGGGTGGGCGGGAGGGATAGAAACACACGGGGCAGGGGGTGGGGGGAGGGTTGAGACACACGGGGCATGAGCGGGGGGTGGGTGGGAGGGCTAGAGACACACGGGGCATGAGCGGGGGGTGGGCAGGAGGGCTAGAGACACACGAGGCATGAGTGGGTGGTGGGCGGGAGGGCTAGAGACACACGAGGCCTGAGCGGGGGGTGGGCGGGAGGGGATAGATACACGTAACATGAGCTGGGGGGAGGGAGGGATGGAGACACACAGGGCATGAGCGGGTGTAGGGGGGAGGGGAGAGACACACGGGGCATGAGCGGGGGGTCGGTGGGAGATATACAGACACACGGGGCATGAGCGGGGGGTGGGTGGGAGGGATACAGACACACGGGGCATGAGCGGGGGGTGGGTGGGAGGGATAGAGACACACGGGGCATGAGCGGGGGGTGGGCGGGAGGGATAGAAACACACAGGGCAGGGGGTGGGGAGAGGGTTGAGACACACGGGGCATGAGCGGGGGGTGGGTGGGAGGGCTAGAGACACACAGGGCATGAGCGGGGGGTGGGCAGGAGGGCTAGAGACACACTAGGCATGAGCGGGGGGTGGGCGGGAGGGCTAGAGACACACGAGGCATGAGCGGGGCGTGGGCGGGAGGGCTAGAGACACACGAGGCATGAGCGGAGGGTGGGCGGGAGCGCTAGAGACACACGAGGCATGAGCGGGGGGTTGATGGGAGGGCTAGAGACACACGAGGCATGAGCGGGGGGTGGGTGGGAGGGCTAGAGACACACGGGGCATGAGCGGGGGGTGGGTGGGAGGGCTAGAGTTACACGGGGCATGAGCGGGGGTGGGTGGGAGGGCTAGAGACACACGGGGCATGAGGGGGGGTGGGTGTAAGTCTGGAGGCACACGGGGCATGAGCGGGGGGTGGGGGGAGGGAGAGAGACACACGAGGCATGAGCGGGTGGTGGGGAAGGGAGAGAGACACACAAGGCATGAGCGGGGGGTGGCCGGGAGGGAGAGAGAGAGACACACACGGGGCATGAGCGGGTGTGGGGAGGAGGGAGAGACACACATGGGGAATGAGCGGGGGAAGGAGAGAAACACACAGGGCATGAGCGGGGGTGGGGGGGAGAAACACACGGGGCATGAGCGGGGGTGGGGGGAGGGAGAGAGACACACGGGGCATGAGCGGGGGTGGGGGGGAGGGAGAGAGACACACGGGGCATGAGCGGGGGGTGGGGGGGAGGAGAGAGACACACGGGGCATGAGCGGGGGGTGGGGGAAGGGGGAGAGACACACGAGGCATGAGCGAGTGGTAGGGGGAGGGAGAGAGACACACAGGACATGAGCGGGGGGTGGGGAGGACAAACAAAAACACGAACATGAGTTCGTGCAGCAGATCCCGCTCCTCGGCCCTCCGCTGGCCACCGTGTGCGATGGCGTGAGCGGGGGGCTCGAGGAACAGGGGACACACGGAGCATGAGCGGGGGTGGGGGGGCCAGGACAGGAAGGACACACGGGGCATGTGCGGGGGTGGGGGGGACAGAAAGGACACACGGGCATGAGCGGGGGGTGGGGCAGACACGGGCATGAGCGGGGGTGAGAGGAACAGGAGACAGACACTCTCCTGCTGACCTGACAAAGCCTCTCATGCCGGAAAGAAAGATGGCGGCCGTCTCTGAAGCCAGACGCACTGCACGCTTTCACCGCATCCAATGAGAGAGCATGTCAGATGTCCCCGGACATCACGCAAGCTGCTGGCTCAATCACCGTCCTGTCCGCGGAGCGAACAGGGAAGTCCGTCCGCGGACTGAGCACAGATATCACTAATTTGTTTTGCCCTACTTTTTGGTCATTTTAAAAAAAACTACTGGACGGATTTTCACCAAATGTGCAAAAGCATGCTTTCGGGACCAAGCCGCTGCTCCTGGTCCAAATTTGGTGAAAATCCGTCCAGCGGTTTGGGCTGTAGGCGCGAGCAAAAAAAAACAGAAATTTTGGGAGCGGGGGTGGGGGGAGGGAGAGAAACACACGGGGCATGAGCGGGGGGTGGGATGTCATCTTTGATGTCCTGGGTGTTAGTCTTAGCAGTGCACAGTGGTGGCACGAGTTATGGTTGTTTAACTTACCATAACTGGCGAATTTCAGGGGATTTACGGTTTTACTTGGAACCATAACGTCCCTTTAACAAAGTTCTTTTACTGAATTTCATAGGTTTTTAGTAGCACAACCTAAACATAACGTCCCTTTAACAAAGTTTTTTTACTGAATTTCATAGGTTTTTAGTAGCGCAACTTAACCATAATGTCCCTTTAACAGAGTTTTTTTACTGAATTTCATAGGTTTTTAGTAGCGCAACTTAACAATAATATCTCTTACTTTATGTATATGTAACATGGAACATACTGAACCCCCTCTACTGAATTTGATGTCCGCGGACATATGCGGACAACAGCACCACTACCCAAAATGTCTGGGGGGTATGTTTAATTGTTAAATCATAACATATGCACATTGTACAAATTCACAAACCAGCACACATACACATTATATGTCGTAATAAATAAGAAGTGTAACCCATATATATAACACATTAACCATTCAATTAAATACGATATGTTCTAAAATGGAATATACCAAAAGAAGAAAGATAGTCTTCCAATATGATTAACTCACAGAAACTCCACAACTAAGTGCAACAGCAGATCTACAGACCAGTAAGAACACACCTTACCAGAAGCTAATAAGTGTACTGCATTTTACTCATATATTTGTAAACTTTCTGTATTAGATACAAAAAAAGTGATATTATATTTTTTTTCTCACAGAAATGTCTAGTACTCTAGAGTGGCTAGAGGAGCATTTCCCACCTGAGGAAATGTCTGAAGATAGTGAACCTAATGGTAGACAATTTACTATATAAACCAATTAATAAATATTATTTTATATACATATAACATATACATTTTTTTTTTGTACAGACCATACAAAAATTGAAAATAGTAAAGAAAAAGAAGTATTGGATAAGACTCTCCAGAACATGGAAGAAAAAATGGACCTACTCATGGCAAATTTCAACAATTTCAAAAACTTTGTGGAGGATCACTTAAAACAAAAAACTAGATACCATTGTCCCACATCTACCTGTCTCCCCTCACCATATCCCGGTCAATTATCCCCAAACCCTCTCCATGAACCAAAACGTTTTGATGAGACTTCCATCCCTTCTTCACCTCATATAAATCGTATTGAAACCCCCAATTCTCCTGTTTTTGTTTCAGTTTCTGCCTCACCTTCTCTGTCATAAATGTAACATCCATATAAAATAAAGTAAAATTATTATATTGTGTCCTAATTCATTTCTTGTCTTTTTTTAAAAAGCAGTTCAGGTGTCCACGGACAGCGCTGGTGTCCGGAATGTCCGTAAAGAAACGAAAATGGGGGCGTCCTAAGGACACTATATCTGTCCGTACTGTTCGCTTACAAGTTAAAACTGTTCTAAGAACACACCTGGTGTTCGGGATGTCCGTAATCAAACTACCACATGCGGTGTCCTGAAATGTTTGTAAATAAACAAAATGGGAGTGTCCTCGGGACGCTAGACCTGTCTGTATTGATCGCAGGTGAGTTGAAACTGTTCTAAGAACACAGGCAGTATATAGAAATGTTCATAAATAAACAAAATGGGGGTGTCCTAAGGACGGTATACTTGTCCGTATTGTTCAGAGGCAAGCTGAAACTGTCCTAAGAACACACACAGTGTCCTGAAATATTCATAAATAAACAAAATGGGGGTGTCCTGATGACGCTATACCTGTCCGTATTGTTCGCATGCGAGTTGAAACTGTTCTAGGAACACACACGGTGTCCTGAAATGTTCGTAAATAACCAAAACGGGTGTGTCCTGAGGATGCTATGCCTGTCCGTATTGTTCAGAAGCAAACTGAAACTGTCCTAAGTACAAACGCGGTGTCCTGAAATGTTCGTACATAAACAAAATGGGGGTGTCCTGAGGACGCTAGACCTGTCCGTATTCTTCGGAGGCAAACTGAAACTGTCCTAAGAACACACACGGTGTCCTAAAATATTCGTAAATAAACAAAATAGGGGGTGTCCTGAGGACGCTAGACCTGTTCGTGCTGTTCGTAAGCATGTTCAAACTGTTCTAAGAACAATGACACATCAAGTGTCCTGGGATATTCACAAATAAACAAAATGGGGGTGTGCTGAGGATTCTATGCCTGTCTGTATTGTTCGCAAGCGAGTTGAAACTGTTCTAAGAACAAACGCCTGTTTGTAACTGTTCGTTTCACTTGTGAAGCACTTTTAATTAGTTTCAGGACGCGAACAGTGTCCGTAGAACACCAACACGCATGGGCACAACAGTTTCAGTGCATTTGATGTCCTGCAGACACCTGCTACTTCGTGGACATGTTCGCAAAGCTATCATATGACCGCACCCACACTGAGCGTGTGTTCTGACTGCGAACACTGTTCGTGTCCCCGAACATTTTAAAACTACCTTTTCAAGCAATCCACAATATTTTTCAATAATAACTCACCATAGCACAAGTCCCACGTAGTAATCCTGAGTTTCTACATACTTTTTGGGACTTTTTGAACCTTTCTTTGGTGATCGATCTGTCCGTGGACAGCGCGCGTGTTCGCAAATCACGCACAAGCACCCCTATAAAAGGCCACACCCTAGAGCTCATTCTCATTGAGTTTCTGGCTATCTTACAGAACACAGTGCATTTTGCTGCCAACTTTCCAGATTTTCATCTGAAACCTGATGGCATCCATGGCCCCCACCCCCTCCACTACCACCACCACAAGGGTCTGAAGAGGGGAACAGGAGTGTGGATGCAGAGGAGGATGAATAGGATGACGAGAATGAGGTAGTAGAAGTCCCTACTACCAGCACTCGGCGTGAGTCTTGGGTGTGGTGGTTATTTACCATTCATGGTAATGTACCTAACGCGCGTGCTAACCGAGTCACCTGCAACGAGTGCAAAATGGTACTCAGTCCCGGGAGGCCTGGTTCATACAGCTTTGGGACAACTACCATGAAGCGACACCTAAAGCCATTCCACACTGGGGCCATTTGCAGGGTTGTACCTTGCGAGGAGGGTAGTAGGTTGACTTCCTCTACTACATCCTCTATTTCCGATCCTGTCACTATAAGGAATACTCCTGTGGGACAGGGTATTCCTCAAACTGCCTCACAGGCCATACGCAATACTGATGACCCTTACCTTTCGGGGTCACAGTTGTGTGTATGTACTGCGATGCAGTACTCTACAGGGGGGAGAGACTTCAAAGTGCTTTTGAGACTCTGGTCTCAGAGCACGAGAAGATCTGCTCACTACCCAAGTAAGACCCACTCTACATCTTCCTCTCTCCACCCGCTCTTTCTTATTCCCGTGGTTGGTGTCCCCCCTTACCTTCCTTTTCCCTCCTCTCCTAGTGTGTCGTGTTTAAAAAACCAAAGAAAATATAAAACAACAAAAATAAAAAATAAAAAAGGCTCTTTCAGAGCCGCCTTTCACAGTTTAAAAATAGAAGTGAAAATAAATGAAGCAGGGCCCTGTGTATTTTTTAGAAGTCCGCGGACAGTCCACGAACATCTAAAATTTTGGGGTGCTGCCCTATACTAACCATTGCAGTTTTGTCTGGGAGGAAGTGGTGGCTCTGAAAAGAGCCTTTTGGTGGTGTTTGTGTTTGAAAAATTTGAAATTCTCAACACCTACTACAAAATGGATGCTGTAATTCCAAAAAAGGTCGCAATGCATTTTGTACATTTCTCAGAAAAATCTGATTGCCATCATAAGTAAGATGGACTCCATCTCTGCGAAAAATGTGCTACGAAACATAAGATTTTCATTGTGAAAAGAGGACATGCCAAAATCTCTTAGAAAGGCACAAACAGCCTTATTGACATTGTGCCTTGCTTTCTCCATTTGTGGACCAAATCAAGAAGAATGAAGCCACATTTGTCTCTGCGGAATCCATGAAAAAATTACTTGAGAATTTGGAAACATGTCCATGACCTTCCCAAGTCCTTCTTTCATTGCAAATTGCAAATAAATTCCAGACACATGTCCTAAACTGTTCCCTCCACAATGAATTACAATTATGTCTGGATGTTGCTCTGTCTCCAAAGTAGCACAGAGAGGTAGCAAGTCCAACCACTTCATTCCACGTACTCTATGCCAGTGTACTTCCACATGTGGGAATCCAAGATTTACAGCTACTCCACAGCTTTCTGCATGCACCTTCAACCAATGTATCCACGAGTCTCCCAAATTCCAAACAATCTGTTTTCTGAAACACACATCGATAGCTATCTGTTCTTCTCTCAGCAAAAAGAGTATCTGAGAAACTCTCTCTGCCACAACACACCCACTAAACTTTACTGACCAATCCATTGCTCTGCTCATTCTCATTTGCATGCCTCCCCACCCCAAAATCCCCGGATGTAACACGCGATGTCCGCGGACTACTGCCATGTCCGCGGACACATCGTAACATGGACAGTCCTTCTACCATTTCCATTTCACTTTCTGTGCCATTCCCTCATTGGATATAGCTAAGCAATCACACGACCATCCACCAATCACATCCAAGACCTCTACATCTAACTGCATCATCATAGATCAGCACTTAAAATGTACTGTTAATCTCTCTGAGTACAAGTGTCATATCATTGGAAAGCACCTTCTACAAGAAATACTGTACAAGTCTCCAAGATTTCTACTTGCAGCTGCATGCATATCCATATGCATGAACACAAACTACAGGTATGCATTTTTTCTGTATATTACATGTACAATTCTTATAGATTCATATAAACAGATTAACTGAGTTTTAGCTTGTATAACCTATGAAATGAACTTACTGTCATTTTTTCCATCTCCTATAATAAACTGTCACTTCCAAACCTATCTGCTATTTAATTTCTTTTTACACACACATTTGTAAAGCATGTTGAACTAACATATTTAAAGTACAATATAAAGAGTTAACATACTCAAACAAAATTGCATGCACACAGTATGTTCAAATATCAAACAACAATACTTGTACAAAAACATAAAAATCAATGTCTAAATTAAAACCAGTGCTATACACAAACAACATTACTAATTTGTTTCCTTTACAATTGCAGTGAAGACCACTCTCCTGAAAAGAAGCAGCCAAATTTGAAGTACAAAGAACAACTAAGAAGAAACCTGCTCATTCCAGAAAAAAAATAAGTTAAATACCACCATAATATTTTACTATTACTCAACACAATGTAAGGTTAATTCATACTATTTCTGCGCCTAAAAATAGAGATTGTGCACCTTTCTGTCCACAAATCCCCATTTCTTAAACAGAGATTTACAGGCAGAATGGCACACAAATTCCTATTTTTCGGCGCACCAATGACCCAACTCAGCCCCTAGAATTTTGATATTATAGAACAAACAACTGTTTAAATTGTATACCATTAGATGTACTATTTGTACTTCTCCACACCACTAGCTTACTTTAAACTGTCATCTGAACCCCAGTTTAGTAGCACATAAATTCAAGAATACCCATCCCAACTAGTTGTAGTTGCCCAATGCACAATCAGACACCATCACATGCATCTATATCATCATACTCAGACACTCATGCACACATCACACATACATTGCAGAACACCCCAACCTATAAATTCTTTATTTTTTCAACAGACCCTTAAGAATGCCTACCAAAAATCAAGTCTGTAGAAAGCAACGCAGAAGCAGAGCAAATGAAAATAGAAGTGTCCAAAATAAGCATCCATCTCTAGCAGAATTTGTAAAAAAAGTTCAAACAAAACAGCTAATAGTCATTTAGCGAAACAAAACAAGCTTCAAGTACAGAAACTTTGCCTCCTCTATCAAAATGTAAAACAAACCAGAAAACAATTAACAAAAATTCAGCTACCACTACAGATAAAACTGCTCCTATAAATCTTGATATAGTGCCAAGTAAGCATACCAAAAAAAGTATTTTAGCAAAAATGTTCCACCACAGAGTCCTTCAAAATCTTATAAAAACAGGAGAGAAATCAGGCACAACCCTTAAAATCTATCGTAGGAAATTAATCTTAGAAGCTTTGATAGACAGTGCAATCCTTCTCAAAAGAAAGCTATTTATTAATTTTTTATTTTTTTTTATTGTAAAACTTCAACTTGATATTTCATATCATGTTTTTGTTACATTTCCAAAAGAAAGAAAATTTAAATACTTTTTCTTTTTTTTTCTCCATCTTTTCATCTTTTTTCATCTCCTCCCTGGGTAGCCTTAGTCAAATTTAACAATAGATGTTATACTATAGGGTAACACAGTTACCGGAAAGGGCAACCACCAAGAAGGCAGATATTTCAGATACTCGCGGTCTTTAGTTGGGTACTGATTTAGGGCTTCATCAAAGAAGTTGATGAGGTTGCAGGAGAGCTTGATGTTGTGACCTGCTGTGGCGTGGTCCCACCAATCGTCAGGCTCCTGGGATTGTGTTTTGAATTCATTTAGATGCACCTCACGGAGATCTGTCAGCATTGGGCACAATATAGCTAGGTGCTTTAGGGATTCGACTTCTGTGGTTTTGCAAAAGCGGCAATAATTATTTGCTGTTTCTTTATTCTTTTGCCTCCAGAGCATCTCATTAGTATTTAGAGCGTTCAATCGCAGCCTTAGAAATTGTGCCCTCTGGTGGCGAGACGGACAGTTTGTGAGATATTTTGGTTGACAGTTCAATTTGACTTGACTTCTGGAAGTGGGCAGGGTTGATTTGAGGGCTAGGCGGGTATTGTAGGTTGTGATCAAATCCCATTTTGCTAGCTTCTTCTTGGCGTGTTGTGGGCGCTTGACTAGCTCTTTCTCAGATATGCCTGCATCAGCCATAATAGAATTTAGTTTGAGCTTCCATGTGTGAATAAGGACATTGTCGATGGATTCTTGCCCCGGTTTGAAGATGTTGTATGCCGGGATGGTAGAGCCGAGTAGTATTTTGCGCAAGGTAGATGAGATTTCCAGACAATTGTCATATTCATAGAGTTCAAAGCTAGCTCATATCTCAAAGCTGACATAGAGATATAATTCGGAAAGGCTCAGGACACGTCTCCAAAACTTTCCCTCCAATTGGCACCATAGGTTGTGATTGATATTCAAGGCTGCTTCGCCGCCAAAAGTGATAGTTGGAATTACTTTTTGAAGATAGAACATTACTACGGGAGTGACAGAAAATTTTCCGTAGTCAATGTTTATTTTGGCAGCTTGGAGACTCAGGATCTTTATTTTGTCCATCAGATCACTGGTCCATGTAGCTTCGCAGACCGATTCATTGACCATTACTCCAAGGTAGCGGATAGACATGACAACATTTAGCACTTTTTTTCTATGTGCCATTGGAAAGACCTGTCTTTTTTTGACCTACCTTGACCGATGCACATGATTTTTGTTTTCTCTGCATTTAAATAGAGCTCATTAAAGGTTAGAAACTCATGCAGGCGAAAAAGAAGATGTTGAAGGCCAATTTGAGTTTGATCAACCAACACTATGTCGTCAGCATAAACCAGGTGATTAATGAAGGTTCCATTTAGCTTGGGTGGAAAACAATGGACAGACTTTAGCCACTCTGGTATATCAGCTATAAATAGTTTAAAAAGGTCTGCTGCGAGGGGGCAGCCTTGTTTGATGCCTTTAAAAGTTCTTATTGGATCTGTGAGGTCGCCTTGTGAATTGACTCTGATTTGAATGGACGTGTTGGAGTGCAGGGCGATGATGGGCTCTAGCAAATGCTCTGGACAATGCCACAAGCGTAGTTTTGCCCATAGTTTGGTCCTATTTATGGCGTCAAAGGCTTGTCGAAGATCGACAAACGCCAGGAAGATTCTTTTTTTCGCCTCCATCGCTGACAACTTTAAGAATGATAATATTGTCAGATTCACGTCAGTCCCCACGTTTTTCGTGAACCCTGATTGGCGACAGTCAAGTTTTCCTGCTGAAATTGCCCAATTCACCAGCTGTTGGCGCAAAAAAGAGCCGAATACTTTCCCAATAGTATCTAGGAGGGCGATCGGGCGATAGTTAGTAGGATCAGCTCGACATCCTTTCTTGTATATCGGAACTACAATTGCCCTGCACCAGGAGGAAGGCAGTTTCCTTCTGTTTGTAATCTGAGAGAACAACTCGTGGATGAATTTCGCCCAGTGTACGCTGTGTTTTTTGAGCATGAGATCTGATATTTGGTCCGGACCAGCAGCTCTTGAATTTTTCAGCTTAGAGATTGCATGTTCAATCACTTTGCAAGAAGGTGTGATGTCCCAAATAGAAAGTGTCACGTCGGGCTGCGAGGGATCTTCAGACTCAGGTTTTTCGTACATTAAGGTGAAGTATTCGCGCCATTTGTCGCTGGTGATTTCATTAGATATTGCTGGGGATGATTTGGAGCGGCCCTTATTCAGGATGGCCCAGATTTCACGGGTATTTTTCTGTACGAGAAGTTTTAACATCGTTTCTGCTCGACCTTGATCGATGATGGTTGAGTGTGATCTCAGCCAATTTCGATAATCTTGTCGTCGGTTCTTGATCTTCATTGCCTTACAACGTAGGTCGCACGGCTCTCTTTTAATTTGCCTGAGATCTTTCCTTAATAGTTTTTTTGCCAATGCAATTTCAGAACTATATAGATGTTTCGGCAGTGATCCGAACGTTCTTGAGTTGGAAATTATTTGAGTGTTAAACAAAATTAATCCACTAACAAAACTAATAACTAAATTACAAAAAAGACTTCTCAATAAACGAAATGTCAACAGAAATAACTTCTTAAATATCTGTGGAGGTGAGTGGAGTCACACTACAAACACAGAACCATATTTTAATGTAGAAGCATACAAACAAAAGCAAACAAATACAATTGCCATACATAGCAGTGGACAAGGTTATGAAAAAGTTAGTAATACCATAATGGAACAAGAAATACTGCTTACAAAAATATCCCAAAAAACTTAGAATTACCTCTCCATTCAACTGAATCACAACGTCTAGTATACAAATGGCCATGCACGTCAATGTGTAACATTCCCAAAAAATCTTTCAAGTCTTTATGCCAATTCCACAATCAATATGTTAAAGGCAAAGACAAAATCAAAATTAAACTACTGGGAAATATGGATACCTGTCCAGTGCGCAAGTACACAGGACTACAAGGACATTCATTGGCCTGCATTTCAGGACCTACTTGCTAAACCACCTTCCATTATATCAAAATGATATGAACACATCATTCAACTATAAGAAATCTAGTCTATAAACTGTACTATGCTAAAATTCCTGCTTTAGCACAAGCCAATTTAAATAACATTCTTCTACATGGTACAGCAAAAGACCTACTTGAAGAAATCGAATATATCCAGAAAACATATTTTGGAAGTGAAAGCCACTTACAGAATGAAATAGCTTTAAAACAAATTAGCAACAATTCTATGTATGGCAACCTTCCTCTAGACACATACAAAAAAGAAATACTGACATTTCAAAGTACATCTGCTGAAGTACCAAACCATGTGTGAGTATGTTGCAGCAGAACTTTTTATAAAAGTAACACAAAAACTGTAGACCTAACATACAAAATAGAAGACAATGAAGATTCTACATGGTTTGAATTTGCTCTCTACCTTATAGCAGAAAACTAATACGAAATAACTGACCCCTTAATACTTTGCAGTTACTGCACTACAAAACTTGACAACAACCAAACTCCTTCACGTGCTATCACAAATAACTTGGAATTATTTTCACTAATAAAACCCCCACAACAACTCAATTCATATGAGAGCATCATAATTCAAACAGTGCACCCCTTTCAAGCAATAATATGCCTTCAACTAAAAACAGCAAAATTACCTCCCTCTGAATTAGTGAGAGGTATTTGTGGAAAAGTAGTGTATTTACCATTGGATCTAAAACAAAATGTGCACACTCTAGGAGTGCAACGTCCAATGGAGCAATCTTTAATTATCTTAATAAATGGTTTACCTGCAAAAGACAAAATAATTTGGCAACAACTGGTAAATTTACATAAAGTTAGACAAGCCTTGCAATATCTAAAAGACAATAATGAATGCTACAAAGAAATTAATATTAAAGAAAACTTGAAAGATACCACTGAAATAATTCAAGAGTCACAAGAAGCTGGTCAATTTGAGCTCCTAGATCCTGCTACCATATCCAATAATTTAGACCATTATACAATTCATCCATTGCACTCTAATGGCACCGTAGAAGATGCACTAGAAACGTACCAAATGCGACAAACAAATGGATCACCAATCACCATATGGGAAAAAAGTATAGAAGCACGTGCTTATCCTCTACTCTTTCCTATTGGAAAAGGAGGGAGGTACGATGATAGACCTATTCAAATAACAGCATCAGAATACCGCTCGTTACGGATGTATTCTGAAGATCCCAGATTTAGACAAAATGTGGAATACATATTCCTACTCTTTGAAAGTGAACTAGCAACTTTATGTTACGGAGTTGCACACACATTAAAATCAGGATCCCACTACAGTATCCAATAATTTAGACCATTATACAATTCATCCATTGCACTCTAATGGCACCGTAGAAGATGCACTAGAAACGTACCAAATGCGACAAACAAAAGGATCACCAATCAGCATATGGCAAGCAAGTACAGAAGCACGTGCTTATCCTCTACTCTTTCCTACTGGCAAAAGAGGAAGTATGATGATAGACCTATTCAAATACCAGCATCAGAATACTGCTCGTTACAGATGTATTCTGAAGATCCCAGATTTAGACAAAATGTGGAATACATATTCCTACTCTTTGAAAGTGAACTAGCAACTTTATGTTACGGAGTTGCACACACGTTAAAATCAGGATCCCACTTTCAAAATATGTCAGCTACACAATTATTACAAAAAGTGCAACAAAAAGATGAGGTTTTACAATCAAATATTACAAATCTATTAGCAAACATGCGTGGTACTAAAGAGTACTGGTTTCGACATCATGGAGATGTACGTTGTATGATAAGAAACCTTGGCCCACCCACTTGGTTTGTTACATTAAGTTGTGCAGAGTATGCATGGGAAGATTTACATGATTTCCTATGCATATCAAACAAAAACAAAACAAACATAGATATACTAACACCTGGAGAACTTTGTTCTCTAGATCCTGTTAATGTTTCAAGATATTTTCTCCATCGCTTCATTGCTATTCTACACATTATTTGTAATAAAATTGTTCCTCCTCTCGGAGAAGTGCAACACTTCTTTTGGAGAATAGAATACCAAGCCAGAGGAGCACCACATATCCACATTCTTTTATGGATTAAAGATGCACCTAAATTTTGTCAAGACAATGAAGCCACTGTGTAACAGTTTATTGAAAAATATGTCACTTGTGAAATTCCATCAGAAGCAACAAATGGTGATCTTCATGCACAACTTTTACAATTTCAAAGACACAAATGTGGCAAAATATTGTTGTCGCAAATACAAAAACAAAGGGAAATACTACATCAAATGCCGCTTTGGTTTCCCTAGACCGGTTACAAAAATAGGTCAAGTGAACAACTTCATGTTTTCAGTTAGACATAGTGTTAAAGGTAAATCATCTAAAAATACATATTTCATAAAAAGAACAGAAGAAGAAAAATATATCAATGATTACAATGCAATCATTGCCCACTTATGGAATGCAAACATAGATGTGCAGTACATTTCAGACAATTCCACTGCAGTTGCACGATATGCTACAGGATATTTAACCAAAGCAGAAAAAACAGAGCTCCAAGACCTCTGGAATGACCTAGTCATCAGACAAAACACTGTCTCAGAAATTATACAGCTTGGGCATAAAAATGCTCTCCCATAGAGAATGTGGCTCCTATGAAGCAGCAGATTGTTTAACTGGTATTGCTTTGTATGGAAAATCTGAAAATATAGTATGGCTAAGTCTTGGTCCTGCTAAATCTAGAAAAAGAGTTGTAAAATCACACGACGATATAGAAACAATAGCCACACATGATCCCAACAGCCAAGACATTTTATAAAACAATTTACTGGACACATACTACCCAAACAGAAGTACCACTTTGGAAACCACGTGTCTATACCACATAGCCCAAATCTTCACATACAAAAATAATATAAAATCCGATGAAAAAAAAGGTAAATACAGAGTGTCAAATTGTGAAGGCAGCTTATTAAAACTCACCAAACCAAATTTAATTAATCATATCAAATTGTCATTAAAGACTCCTCAACATAAAGAACTATATTACATGTCCCTGCTACAACTCTTTAAACCATGGAGAAAAGAAGAAGAAATACTAGATAACCATGACTCCTAGGAAGACACTTTCAAAGCAAATGAAAGCACTAGAACCGATGTAAACTTTACCCAGTACAAAACAATGTTGCACAATGAACAGCAACACGAAGAAGAACTCCAGGCCCAAATAGATAAGGACACTCCTGACAGTAGTCAACCTTCTGTAACAGGAAACCAAGAACCACTTAGAGAGCCACTAATAACAAATGAGGCAGAATTAGCTATGATGGAAGTAGAAAACACCATGTGTCAGTATGAAGATAAAGAAGACTTAACTATACTACAATCAAAACTAAACAATGAGCAACGTAGCATTTTTGAAGAAGTAACAAAAGAAATTGCACATGGTGTACAACATGAAAACAAAGAATGCACCTGCCAAAATTACAAACCTATACTATTGTACGTCAGTGGTGAAGCTGGTTCTGGCAAAACATTCTTAATCAAAATCCTTCAACAATTGACAAACAACAAACTGTCAGCTGTTGTCACTTCCCCACAGGTTTAGCTGCCTACAACATAGGCGGTGTCACTTTACACTGATTACTACTCCTGCAAGTAGAACACCAAAACAAATTAGACTATTACAAACTTTCTACAAAAGCTGCAATGGAACTATGCAGAGTATTAAAACAAATGAAAATGCTAATAGATGAAGTGAACATGGTCTCCAACCTAATGTTGGTTTTGATTCACCTCAGATTACAAGAAGTACTCAAAACAAACTACGAAGAGCTCTTTGGAGGAAAACACATTATTGTTTTCGGAGATCTTCTTCAATTGACACCAGTGAAAGGTGAGCCTATTTTTAAAACCTTAGGACACAAACTCTGCCGTAAAACTGTTGGCAGCATTGGAAATGTCAACCTTTGGCAACATTTCCAATACAAAGAATTAACAGAAAACATGCGGCAGTCTGCATATCTCACTTATGCCAACATCTTAAAAAGCATTAGAGTTGGTATATTATCTCAAGAAGCACAGGCAATTTTGAAAACCCAGCACATTCATGCACTTTATGGCGATAATGCATGTGCTACAGATGTTATGGAACAATTAGCCCACAAAAATGTCAATTGTATTGCCTTAATGCCAACTCTTGCAAGCTGTTTCAAATTCAATGAAACAATGTTAAAAAAAGAAATGCAACCAATAATTGAAATTAGCGCCACAGACAAACTAGACATACATGGTATGACACTACCCATGTGTGAACAAGCCAAAACGAGACTAAATAGTTTAGAATATTCAATCTCCAACACAGCTGGATTGGAAATAATATTAAAATTATCCTTAAATTGCAGAGTAATGTTTAAACGTAACTTTGACGTGGATCAAGAACTAGTTAATGGAGCACTCGGTACAGTTGTTGGCTTTCAAACATACCCACGTGACAACACCATTCAGTTTGTCAATATTCTCTTTGACAAACTTTCAGAAGTGAAAAGGATAGGACGTTCAACAGCTCGATTCCTTCTCTTCAAAGACATGTATGCACGCAGAGAACAATTTTCTCTAACTCTTGCATACGCAGTCACCATTCATAAATAACAAGGTCTTACCCTAGACAAAGCATTGATAGACATTGGTAACACAGTCTTTAATGAAGCCATGAGCTACGTAGGACTATCACGCTTACGTATACTTGACGGTCTATTTCTAAACAACTTTTATGCAAGTAAAGAAAATGCTGATATTCCTTGCATTTTAGAATACAATAGACTTCGGTCACTATACACCCCCATCTAAAAACATATCCTGTTCCACAAAAAGTAAAAATTTCTAAAAGCAAACTAAATCAAACAGAAATGCAACAGGATGTAACTGCAAATCCTCCAAAGATAATTAAAAAAAAACGAATACTTCATCAAGTACCACAAACAAAAAAGAAACTATTAGTTAAAGTAAACCAGGTACTTCTTCAAAAAAGGAAGACAAACTAAAAAAAAAGCACTCAGATACAGAACTACCTGGTCCATTTAAACTTTCAAATGTAATTGGTGTAAGTTGCTACGCAAATGTAGCAATGAATATTCTATTTCAATTACCACCAATTGTTGACAACATTTACTTACACAGTACACACCAATTGTGTTTGCAAATGTTAGTACTTCATACAAACGCAACAAACAATCCTGACAACACGTATAGTGTTTATGGAATAAGACAACAATTGGACTACTGTGTTGGAATGCTGAAATTCACTATAAACTCACAGGAAGATCCACAAGAATTTCTAATGTACTTACTACAAGTATTGGAAAACAAAAACATACCCATAAATGAAATCTTCCAGATTTCATACATGTGGAAACATACATGCACTCTCTGCAACAATGTGACACAAGAACAAATCCCCAATGAGTGCTTTGTGTATGTATCAATACCTAATTGTGAATCTGTTTCATTTTAGCAACTTGTACAAAATGCAAACCATGGTAGATTATGTACTACCTGCAATTCGGATAATCGCTCCACCTTACTAATACAAACACATAGAAAATACGTAATACTAATGCTTCTACCTTACAATGCAGATGGTACCAAAAACAACTGCAAGCTGACTGGATTCACACATGGTCAAGTATCACTTGGTAAGAAAACCTCCACAAAAATATGTATAGTCTACCACACAGGAGCCACAACCAATGCAGGTCACTATACTACATATATAAAAAAAAATGTGGATGGTTCCAATGTAATGATAGTACCATTACTTTAAAGTAGAGATTACCTGCAAATCTTACAAACACTTATTTAGGGGCCGATTCATGGAATTCAGCGCACAAGTGGCGCACGCGGCTGGCGCACAGTGTGCGCGTGCGAATCCCTGCGCCAGCCGCGTGCGCCAAAACCCATTTCCGCGCACAGCGTATTCATGGATTCCAGCCACCAAAACCAGCCGTGGCGCACAGTGGCGCAGCGACCTTCCAGCAGCGCCAGTTACGCCCCCAAGAACGCCTTCCACGCAGGGAAAAACCATCAAAATTCCCAATCCAGCGCAAAGGGCTGCGCTAACCCTGTACCAGCATGGCAAGCGGGCTACGTGTATTTCAGGGGTTCACGTGAAGTTCCTCACGCGATCGGGCCTGGGGGAGCGTGCTACGTGTATTTCAGGGGTTCGCGTGAACTTTTTCACGCGATCGGGCCTTGGGGAGCGTGCTACGTGTATTTCAGGGGTTCGCGTGAACTTTTTCACGCGATCGGGCCTGGGGGAGCGGGCTACGTGTATTTCAGAGGTTCGCGTGAACTTTTTCACGCGATCGG
Organism: Ambystoma mexicanum; assembly: GCF_040938575.1. Taxonomy (NCBI): domain Eukaryota; kingdom Metazoa; phylum Chordata; class Amphibia; order Caudata; family Ambystomatidae; genus Ambystoma; species Ambystoma mexicanum. The sequence continues at coordinate 1,128,990,409 of NC_090930.1, read as the reverse complement.
GCCTGGGGGAGCGGGCTACGTGTATTACAGGGGTTCGCGGGAAGTTTTACACGCGAATAGCCTGGGCGCATGTATATCAGGGGTGCGCGGGAAGTTTTACACGCGAATAGCCTGGGCGCGTGTCTTTCAGGGGTTCGCGGGAAGTTTTACACGCGAATAGCCTGGGCACGTGTATTTCAGGGGTTCGCAGGAAGTTTTACACGCGAATAGCCTGGGCGCGTGTATTTCAGGGGTGCGCGGGAAGTTCTACACGCGAATAGCCTGGGCGCGTGTATTTCAGGGGTGCGCGGGAAGTTTTACACGCGAATAGCCTGGGCGCGTGTATTTCAGGGGTGCGCGGGAAGTTTTACACGCGAATAGCCTGGGCGCGTGTATTTCAGGGGTGCGCGGGAAGTTCTACACGCGAATAGCCTGGGCGCGTGTATTTCAGGGGTGCGCGGGAAGTTTTACACGCGAATAGCCTGGGCGCGTGTATTTCAGGGGTTCGCGGGAAGTTTTACACGCGAATAGCCTGGGCGCGTGTATTTCAGGGGTGCGCGGGAAGTTTTACACGCGAATAGCCTGGGCGCGTGTATATCAGGGGTGCGCGGGAAGTTTTACACGCGAATAGCCTGGGCGCGTGTATTTCAGGGGTTCGCGGGAAGTTTTACACGCGAATAGCCTGGGCGCGTGTATTTCAGGGGTTCGCGGGAAGTTCTACACGCGATTTCAGCAGGGTACGTGTATTTCAGGGGTGCCGGGGAGTCCTACATGTGATTTGACAGTGTGGGTCCTCCCAGGTGTTCCCTGTACACCCTCCACGGCCCCTGCAGGCAGCCCACACCACAGGGGACTACCCTGCATCCCTGGTCATGTCCCGCAGGCAGCCCACCCAACATGGGCATGCCCCCCAGCAAAGGCACATGTCTCCTTGAACTAATGAACACCAACTCATGTCCTCCACCACCCCCACCCCCCAGCACTGTGGGGCACCTGCCAGCAGGCCCCCACCCATGTCCAACTCATGTCCCCCACCACCCCCACCCCCTAGCACTGTGGGGCACCTGCCAGCAGGCCCCCACCCATGTCCAACTCATGTCCCCCACCACCCCCACCCCCTAGCACTGTGGGGCACCTGCCAGCAGGCCCCCACCCATGTCCAACTCATGTCCCCCACCACCCCCACCCCCTAGCACTGTGGGGCACCTGCCAGCAGGCCCCCACCCATGTCCAACTCATGTCCCCCACCACCCCCACCCCCTAGCACTGTGGGGCACCTGCCAGCAGGCCCCCACCCATGTCCAACTCATGTCCCCCACCACCCCCACCCCCTAGCACTGTGGGGCAACCGCCAGCAGGCCCCCACCCATGTCCAACTCATGTCCCCCACCACCCCCACCCCCTAGCACTGTGGGGCAACCGCCAGCAGGCCCCCACCCATGTCCAACTCATGTCCCCCACCACCCCCACCCCCCAGCACTGTGGGGAACCTGCCAGCAGGCCCCCACCCATGTCCCATCCATGCCCCCCTGCACCTGGGTCCCAACAATCCCCAATCATGTCCGTAATGGCCATCCTCCCCTGCCAAAAGGCCCAACCAACTATCACATCCACCCACATATCAAAGGCAATTACATGTTACACACCCAATGTAAATAATGCAAATGAACACATGTCTGTCACACACAATGGCTGCAAGTGAATGTTAAAACACCCAACATGACATGCATGAAAGTAATGAGATGATACGACACATTGAAGGATGAAAATAAAAATGTATTGAAAATCAACAAGAATGGAAATGAAATTAGAAAAACCACAAAGCAAAACAACAAAAAGAAGATGAATGAAAAAAATCCAAATAATCCAAAAATCCATAGAAGAACTATATACAAGACAATCCGGGTCCATGAGCCCAACCAAATGAAACCTAACTATGTCAACTAACTAAAAACTGAACTATATACAAAAAAGTGGCGCATTGTCCAATCTCAACCAAATAAAAAAAAAATTCAAATTCTAAAGGAAACCTACCACTAACTATATAACTATATACAATGGCAGCGGGCAAGTCCTGCAGCTCACTCTGTGATGTTGCCGGCCAGGGCATCATCGAACTCCATGTCGATGTCCCGGAGGCGGGACTCTGTCCTGGCCCGAGGTCTCGCAGGGACAACCCCGTGTCCACCTCAAACTCCCTGCGAGCTTCCTCGAGGCACTCAGCCCGCCTGTCATGATCTCTGCTTCCAAAAGGTCAGGGTTTTCCCAACTCCCTTGGAAGCAGATCCATAACCCAGGTTCCGAGTGCCAACCAGTCCCAATTGGGACCTTTTGGACCCAGTCCTGGCGCCAGTGGCACCAGGCTCATAAATATGCCCAGTCCCAGCGCTGGAAGCGCCGGGCTCATAATGCTTGGGTGGACTTACCTTCACCAGACCATGCTGCTTACTTGCCTGCCAGTTGAGCCTCTGATCCTCTTCTGTTTGGAACTACGTTTCCTGTTGGGTGGGGCTGGAGCCACTCCCTAGATTCAGAACACTGGAACTCTTCTGGAAGGCAGGAACTCTTTTCTTACCAGGAACTCTTTTCTTACTTAGGCGTGGCTGTGGAAGGAGACACCTAAGCACTACAGGAGGCTATTTAAACCACACCCGGTGGATGAATCTTGCTTTGCGTTATTCTGCAACCTCTGCAGCAGAACGCTCATCGTGTCTTCTGCATCCGGTCCTGGGCCTAAGGAAAAAGGCTTACCATCCTGAATCCAGTCTTCAGCAACACCTATAAAGACAAGAAAGAACAGGTTAGCATTCCGGCATCTGAAAGGCAAAGGCTTATCATCCTGAATCCAGTCTTCAGCAACACCTATAAAGACAAGAAAGAACAGGTTAGCATTCCGGCATCTGAAAGGCAAAGGCTTACCTACTCTTCGTATGCTCCGGAGGCCTTCGGCGCTGCATCCCGCATCTGAAAGACAAAACAAGGTGCGTTTAAAGACATTGGGGAACTTTAATACTCACGTGCCATTACTCCTTTCCACATCTAATCCAGTGGGTATTCCGGCACCCTGCAGCCGCTCCGAACTCGTACCTGCAAAATAAAAAGACAGTTAGAGCGCATAGTGAAGCAGGCAACAAGCGCTTACTTACGTGCTTCCAGGCGCTTCTATTCATCACACGGGCTCCATCTTCAACTCACTTCAGCCCGTCATCCGCCATCGCCGGAACCCTGCAAAACAAGAGACATCATTACTAAAGACTTTAAAGACATTTGAATGACTCGAAACTTACCGTTCGTGCAGTAAACGACGGACAGCAGTCCTCTGAAGTCAAGAGGCCTGCGCTACCTATCCAGTGAAGAAACTGGTTACAGCACCCTGCCCCGAGGCAGATGGAGAGCTCGGCATTCACTTACCTAAGGTGAGAGCGTTAACCTTTGGGGGTCTACAGGAGAGGAGAAGAGGAAAGAGATAGGGACACCCCAATAACCCCAGTTCATTAACCCCATATTTTCTATCTGCAGACATCTTACTCTACACGTCAGGCATACAGTGCACAGAGGTCCAGCCCAAAGAGCCAACCGGGTGCTACACATCACCTTTGAAGATACGGTAGTCGCCCAGTCAAGACCGGCGCCTCTGCGAGAATCAGGTGAGCGTTACAGAACGCAAAGCCTACCGCAAAACTCTCGCCCAGGCGCTATGGAAACCTCGGATACTGACCCCCTAGCCCGGTTACTTGGGGAACTAAGGGCAGAAGTGCATGCAGCTCGTCAGGAAACGAATGCTCTAAGAAGGGAACTAATTATTTCCAAGGAGAGAACAGACAATCTTGCTAGACAAGTGCTACAGTCACAAGCCGGACAGACCCCGTTACCCGCATCAGGGGCAAATCTTCCTTCAACATCCTCTATGAATCCAGTGCAGATCAACCTACCTGGGAATGTACCTCTGGCTCCGCCCGAACGATTTTCTGGTGACCCAAAGAGGTTTGCAGTATTTATCAATCAGTGCCGGTTGCACTTCTTATGCCGGCCAGCAGCCTTTCCAACTGATCAAGCAAAAGTAGCTTTTGTACTTTCGTACCTTAGTGGCAATGCGGCAGACTGGTCGATCCCTCTAGTTAATCAAGATGATCCGGTTCTCCATGATTTTCAAGCCTTTCAGCTTAGTATGGAAAAACTGTTTGCAAGACATTCACAGGGGCAGGCCTTGGACAATGAGCTTCTTTCGTTGCGACAGGGTAATCAAGACCTTTTGGCTTATATTGCATCTTTCAATAGACTAATAGTGGAAACTCAATGGCCTGAGGACAAAAGGATTACGCTGTTTTATAGAGGTCTACGTGGAGAGCTCAAAGACGTTTTAGCCCAAGTAGTGAATCCCCCACAAGACTGTTCGGATTATATAGACTTGGTCGTTCAAATAGATCACAGGCTGCAGAACAGGAAGGCCGATCGTTCCAAGTTTGATGCTCGAGTATTTTCCAAACCGCCAACTCCTTCCAAAGGAGTAGACTCCGGGGAACCCATTAAAGGTCCTCTAACACAAAGGGAGCGGGAAAGGAGGAAACAGTTGCAATTATGCCTATATTGCGGAAACTCAGGGCACTTTCTTCGAGACTGTCCGGTGAAACCTGCCAAGAAGGCAGTAGGAGCTGCAGTTACCAAAGTTACAAACTCTGAGCAGGGAAACGACCTCGCCCGACAAGAATAGAGGTCCTCTTGCCGAGCGTGAAAACCAGTTCCGTGACCTCGCATTTCGTGATACCTATGGTCCTCATTAGCCCTGATAATCCGGATCGATTACATGCAATTGAAGCTTACGTCGACAGCGGTGCCATCGGCAATTATGTGGATCATGAAATGGTTTTGAGGATGAATCTAACTCTTTGTCCCAAGGCTGTAAAGGACGTCATTACTACGGTGGATGGTACGGAGATAGCCTCCGGGCCAGTAACGCATACCACTCAAGAGGTGACGCTAGTAAGTCAAGATGGACACCATGAGAAGATCGTGTTCGATGTGATCAAGGCCCCTCAGTTTCAGATTATTCTAGGAATACCTTGGTTAGAGAAACACAATCCTCTGATCGATTGGCGAGCAAGAACGGTCCAGTTTCCAGAATGTGTCTCTACTTGTCACCCTCCACCTGGTGTTGCACTGGCCGCAATTTCTTCAGAGACTCCCCAGTTACCTCCCGAATACCTAGAATACCAAGATGTTTTCCGGAAGGATCAGGCTAACTCTCTACCTCCTCAAAGGTCTTATGACTGCCAGATAGACCTGATACCTGGATCTACTCCTCCTTGTAGTAGAATTTATGCCCTCACCGAGCCTGAGAACCTTCACCTTCGACAATACCTGGATCAATACCTGGCAAATGGGTTTATTCGTCCTTCCAAGTCCCCTGCTTCTTCAGCTTTGTTCTTCGTTCCAAAAAAGGAAGGAGACCTTAGAACTTGTATCGATTATCGCTCCCTGAACCAGATCACCGTTAAGAATAGATATCCGTTACCTTTGATCCCTGAACTCCTGGACCAAGTCAGAAAAGCATGCATATATACAAAGCTTGATCTTAGAGGAGCTTACCACTTGGTACGAGTAAAAGAGGGCGATGAATGGAAGACGGCCTTCCGCACCAAGTATGGGCTATTTGAATATCAGGTCATGCCCTTCGGACTTTGCAATGCCCCGGCCGTCTTTCAATATTTTATGAACGATGTCCTCAGAGAGCTCATAGATGTATGTGTTGTTGTTTACATTGACGACATCCTCGTTTATTCTTCATCGGAATCTGAACATCGGAAACACGTGAAAATGGTCCTCGAAAGATTGCGTCAACACAAACTTTTCGCTAAGTTGGAAAAATGTGTTTTCAACGTGACTGAAGTTGAATTCTTGGGATTCATATTATCACCTGGCGAAGTTGCTGTCGGTCGGCTCAAATTGATGTGAGACTATCGACCAGTCACCACCCTCAGACCGACGGACAAACCGAGAGGACCAATCAAACTCTGGAACAGTATTTACGCTGCATGCTGCAACAAACTGAAAAAAACTTGGAAAGATATCCTTTGGATAGCCGAGTATGCCTACAATAACTCTGTCCATTCGGGAACTGGGAAAACCCCGTTTTTTCTTTTGTACGGCAGTCACCCTCGAACCTCGGAGTTGGATCCCCTCCAAGATCTTGAAACACCAGCAGTAGACTACCTGCATTCTACAATCACCCAAGCCTTTAAGGAAGCTGTTTCACACCTTCAAAGGGCTAAAGAACAATACAAGAAAGGAGCAGATCAACATCGGAAGGAAGCCCCTCACTATCAAGTAGGGGATCAAGTCTGGTTATCCACCAAATATCTATCTCTAAAAGGGCCACGCACATTCAACCCAAGATACCTTGGTCCCTATTCCATCACTACCATAGTAAACCCAGTAGCGGTCAAGTTGGACTTGCCCCCGCATATGAAGATACATCCGGTCTTCCACGTCTCTCTATTAAAACCCGTGCAACCTCAAACCCGACTAACCAAATCTCCAAAACCTATCCTAGTGGATGGAGAACTCGAGTTTGAAGTCAAAAGCATTCTGGACTCCAAGATCTCCAAATCTAAACTATTCTACCTAATTGACTGGAAAGGCTACGGCCCCCAAGAGATCCTGGGAACCTGCTGAATATGTCCACGCTCCTCGCCTAATCAAAAGTTTTCACCGAACATTTCCTGACAAGCCAAAACCCCCGGAGAAGCCCGGTTTGGGAGGGGCCTTGAGGGGGGGTACTGTCATGATCTCTGCTTCCAAAAGGTCAGGGTTTTCCCAACTCCCTTGGAAGCAGATCCATAACCCAGGTTCCGAGTGCCAACCAGTCCCAATTGGGACCTTTTGGACCCAGTCCTGGCGCCAGTGGCACCAGGCTCATAAATATGCCCAGTCCCAGCGCTGGAAGCGCCGGGCTCATAATGCTTGGGTGGACTTACCTTCAGCAGACCATGCTGCTTACTTGCCTGCCAGTTGAGCCTCTGATCCTCTTCTGTTTGGAACTACTTTTCCTGTTGGGTGGGGCTGGAGCCACTCCCTAGATTCAGAACACTGGAACTCTTCTGGAAGGCAGGAACTCTTTTCTTACCAGGAACTCTTTTTTTACTTAGGCGTGGCTGTGGAAGGAGACACCTAAGCACTACAGGAGGCTATTTAAACCACACCCGGTGGATGAATCTTGCTTTGCGTTATTCTGCAACCTCTGCAGCAGAACGCTCATCGTGTCTTCTGCATCCGGTCCTGGGCCTAAGGAAAAAGGCTTACCATCCTGAATCCAGTCTTCAGCAACACCTATAAAGACAAGAAAGAACAGGTTAGCATTCCGGCATCTGAAAGGCAAAGGCTTATCATCCTGAATCCAGTCTTCAGCAACACCTATAAAGACAAGAAAGAACAGGTTAGCATTCCGGCATCTGAAAGGCAAAGGCTTACCTACTCTTCGTATGCTCCGGAGGCCTTCGACGCTGCATCCCGCATCTGAAAGACAAAACAAGGTGCGTTTAAAGACATTGGGGAACTTTAATACTCACGTGCCATTACTCCTTTCCACATCTAATCCAGTGGGTATTCCGGCACCCTGCAGCCGCTCCGAACTCGTACCTGCAAAATAAAAAGACAGTTAGAGCGCATAGTGAAGCAGGCAACAAGCGCTTACTTACGTGCTTCCAGGCGCTTCTATTCATCACACGGGCTCCATCTTCAACTCACTTCAGCCCGTCATCCGCCATCGCCGGAACCCTGCAAAACAAGAGACATCATTACTAAAGACTTTAAAGACATTTGAATGACTCGAAACTTACCGTTCGTGCAGTAAACGACGGACAGCAGTCCTCTGAAGTCAAGAGGCCTGCGCTACCTATCCAGTGAAGAAACTGGTTACAGCACCCTGCCCCGAGGCAGATGGAGAGCTCGGCATTCACTTACCTAAGGTGAGAGCGTTAACCTTTGGGGGTCTACAGGAGAGGAGAAGAGGAAAGAGATAGGGACACCCCAATAACCCCAGTTCATTAACCCCATATTTTCTATCTGCAGACATCTTACTCTACACGTCAGGCATACAGTGCACAGAGGTCCAGCCCAAAGAGCCAACCGGGTGCTACACATCACCTTTGAAGATACGGTAGTCGCCCAGTCAAGACCGGCGCCTCTGCGAGAATCAGGTGAGCGTTACACCGCCTCAACGCCCGACGCATGGAGAACTCCGCCCTGACCATGGTGAGCCGCTCCTCTTCCGCCCGCTGCCGCTCCGCACCTATCCACTGGACCAACTGCTCCCACACGGAAGACACTGCCATCCCAGGGTTCTCCTGCCCTCCGGCCGATGCCTGCCCCTCTGATCTTGATGGCCCCGAGCCATGATGCCTCCCACGTCGAGCCTGCTGCTGCCTCCGACGCCACTGCCTCTGCCAGCATGACGGCATCCAGGCTGATGGAATCCACCGATGCCGTCGTGCATGTGCCCTGCCAGATGATGCCGGCACATCCTCCATCTGCAGGGGGACAGTTGCTGGTGTGTCCACCCCTGCTGGACCTTCGACTCCCGACTGTGGCAGGGATGGGATCCCCACCGAGCTGGCTGCATTGGTCAGGGCAGGTCCACAGGGGGCCCTGGTGGCATCTGGGCCGGAAGACGGCAAGGAGAACGACTGGCGTATGGTCTCCACAGAGGAGGAGAGGGCCGCCAGATTGGCCGACACATGCAGGAAACCCCCGAACATGGCCGATCCCAATTGGGCCACGTCGGCACGGTGCTCTTCGTGATGACGTGCGTGCTCCTCCTGGAAAGCACGCACAGCATCACGAATCACAGCCGTGTGCATCGCGACCCCAATCAGGACCTTCTCCACACGGCCATGGGTCCCCTCATCCGCAGGTGGAGGGGAGTCAGATGACATGGACATCCCCTCTACTTGCGGACGGGCCTGGGACGGGGCATCCCTGCTGGTGCAAGGTGGTGCACCCACAGGTTCAGGGACAGCGACATGCACAGGCCCCTCCACGGTGACCTGTGCTGCCTCCTGCCCCTGCCCCTGGACTGCACCACTTGCACCAGCAGGGATGCCCCCACCAGGCCCCATGTGCGCCTCAGTGGCGGCCTCCTCCTCCTCTGTGGAAACCACCAACCTGGATGGCTCCTCGCCGTCTACCGCCGTATCAGGCCCTGTGGGGGCTCACCCACCCCTTCCGCTGCAGCCGTGGGGGCATCCCCGCCGTCTTGCTCCACAGCGCCGTCTCCGCCCTCTCCTTCACTAGCCGCTGCGTAGAGGGAGACATAGAACACAAGCATCAGGGTACTGTACAATGGTCCCCTAGACAGGAAGCAATAGCAGATGAGTGCCACTGTCAAAGTACACTTCCTTCATGTCACACCACAACACATGTGTCAGTCCAGGCAAAACACACACAGTGACAGTCATGATGCGTGCCATGGACATTTGAATGCATGTCCAATGGACTCTCGAATCATACAATGTAATGGGACTCACATGCATCATGGGTCATGCCTATCCATTGCACACACTTCACCTCAGTCACATCCATCTGGCCCCGTATACCCCAATCACAGTGCATACAAGGATGACTAGGCTGCATCAGTGAATCTGTACATTGTCACAGACATGTGTCATGCATCCATGGCACTCACAAGTCACAGACACGCAGGTCAGGCACACAGACATGGATACCACATATGTATCTGGCATCAGCACCCATCCCTCGTCCCCACCCATGTCCAGGAACAGAGACTGCCATGCTCTCATGTGTGCAATCTGCACAGGGCTCCCCATGTCGCATTCAAACACATGCAACAACCGTGCGGTTCACACATTGCAGGTCGCACATGCATTCCCATGATGTCCCTGCACACATACATGCGTACATGGCCTATGTCACACATGCAGGCAAGTATCAGACAACCAGCACACTGCTACATGCCCTGTTTCACACAGCAATGCTTGGCCACTTACCGCTCAACTCCAGACGGGTCTCCCTCTCAAGGACCTGGGCGTGGAGCGCTGGGTGTGTGCGTTCCAGGACCCTCAACTGGATGGAACTCATGCGGCCCCGGCCCCCCTCCACAAGGCACCGGGCCTTCCTGAGGGTCCTGGACCTCAAGTCTTCCCAGCGCTTTTTGACCTTCTGGATGGTGCGGGTTGCCACCCCCTCCACGTTGATGGCAACCACACAGTCGGCCCAGATCCTGTCCCGTCCCTCCTTGTTGGCGCGGGACGATCCGAAGAGGGCATCATACTGCCCCAGGACTTGCTCCACCAGGACACCAACTTCGGTGGCAGTGAAGCTGGTGCCCCTTTGCCCCTCTGGCTGGGGGTTGCCACTGGTGCCAGATGTTGATGTGCCCGACATGGCAACCCCAGGGGCAGGAGTGGGTGGGCAACTGGGTCCTGGGGCTGGGCTGTGGAGCGATGTTATCCGAGTCGGGAGTCTTCTGTTCCAGCAGGGGTGGACACAGCAACTGGACCCCTGCAGATGGCTGATGTGCAGGCACCAAATGGCAGGGCACGGTGGCAGCAGGCAGGCAGGCAGCAGCAGATGGCACGTGGGAGGCTGCTCGGGGCACTGGGGGGGCAGTGATTCGGCCTTCTGGGCAGGAGCGTGGTCTTCCGTGTGTTTTCGCGTGGCCAGCTTGATACGGAGTGATTTGGCACGTGAAAATCCTGCACGTCAGCGTGAAAATCGAGGAAAGGCCCTTAGCGCGTAAGCGCGTCAGCACGCGTACGCGATTTCATTGGACCCAAGGCCCTTGCAGCGTAAGCGCGTCTGTGACGTTTTGCGCACGGGCGTTGCCCTGGCAGGGCTTGGTGATCCCGCGTGCATTTATGTTCTGTACGTGCTTTTCGTGCGGTGCGTGTGTTTACCATCCGTTGGGGTTCACACGCTATTACTTCACAGCGGGTGTTGGCTACGCGTTCTACTACACGCAAGGCAGACGGTGAGTGGTACCCCGGTCCCCCAGGCCCGATCGCGTGAGAAAATTCCCGCGCACCCCTGAAATACACGTACCCTGGTGAAATCGCGTGTAAAACTTCCCGCGCACCCCTGAAATACACGTACCCTGGTGTAATCGCGTGTAAAACTTCCCGCGCACCCCTGAAATACACGCGCCCAGGCTATTCGCGTGTGGAACTTCCCGCGCACCCCTGAAATACACGCGCCCAGGCTATTCGCGTGTGGAACTTCCCGCGCACCCCTGAAATACACGCGCCCAGGCTATTTGCGTGTAAAACTTCCCGCGCACCCCTGAAATACACGCGCCCAGGCTATTCGCGTGTGGAACTTCCCGCGCACCCCTGAAATACACGCGCCCAGGCTATTCGCGTGTGGAACTTCCCGCGCACCCCTGAAATATACACGCCCAAGCTATTCGCGTGTAAAACTTCCCGCGCACCCCTGAAATACACGCGCCCAGGCTATTCGCGTGTGGAACTTCCCGCGCACCCCTGAAATACACGCGCCCAGGCTATTCGCGTGTGGAACTTCCCGCGCACCCCTGAAATACACGCGCCCAGGCTATTCGCGTGTAAAACTTCCCGCGCACCCCTGAAATACACGCGCCCAGGCTACTCGCGTGTGGAACTTCCCGCGCACCCCTGAAATACACGCGCCCAGGCTATTCGCGTGTGGAACTTCCCGCGCACCCCTGAAATACACGCGCCCAGGCTATTCGCGTGTAAAACTTCCCGCGCACCCCTGAAATACACGCGCCCAGGCTATTCGCGTGTGGAACTTCCCGTGCACCCCTGAAATACACGCGCCCAGGCTATTCGCGTGTGGAACTTCCCGTGCACCCCTGAAATACACGCGCCCAGGCTATTCGCGTGTAAAACTTCCCGCGCACCCCTGAAATACACGCGCCCAGGCTATTCGCGTGTAAAACTTCCCACGCACCCCTGAAATACACGCGCCCAGGCTATTCGCGTGTGGAACTTCCCGCGAACCCCTGTAATACACGTAGCCCGCTCCCCCAGGCCCGATCGCGTGAGTAAGTTCACGCGAACCCCCGAAATACACGTGCCCCGCTCGCACAATTGCTGTATGTTGCCACTTTTGTAATGCGCAGGGACGCTACCGCCTGCCTTCGTGTGGCGGACGTGTATCGGCTTGTGCGTGTCTTTCGCTGTGCGTGGCTTTGCCCTATTCGGTTCCATGAATACGTGTGGTTCGGGTGCGTGTGGGCGTTCCCTCTGCTTCTCTGCAGTACATCCCCAGTTACGCCCTTGTTTTCGCAAGTTGTTCCCCATTCCGCGCGTTACGCCCCGTGTTCCGCCCACTTTCTAGTGTATGCGCAGAGGTTGTGCGCTTTCACTGTGCGCGTCGCGCACGTCTTTCGGGATGTTGCAGTGACGTGTGGGCCATGCACGGGTTTGGCGCACATCCCGAGGAAGACACGCGCAGGGACTTCCATGAATCGCACGCGTGCGCATGCGCCTCTTTTTTTACGCTTGCGCCTGCTTGCGCCTGCTTGCGCGTAGATTTTCGGCGCACGTTTGTTCCATGAATCGGCCCCTAAATCTTCTTAAAACCAAAAGTTATTAACTAAACTGTACTTAAACATTAACTAAACTTCTATTAAAAAACGATAAACTGTTACAATATGCCAACTGCTATATAACTGCCCCAAGATTCTACAACAAATAAACAGATAAATGAATACTACTAAATTATATCTAAAAATAAATAGTTAGAATACGCCAACTAATATCTAACTGCCCCAAGATTTTACAATAACCAGAGATAAATGAATACCACTTAATTATAAAAAACTATAAATAGTTAGAATATGCCAACAGGTATCTAAGTGCCCCAAGATTCTACAACAACTAAACAGGTAAATGAATACCACTAAATTATATTAAAAAAATAGGCAGTTAGAATACGTCAACTGGTATCTAACTGCCCCAAAATTTTACAATATCCTAACAGATACATCAATACCACTTCATTATAAAAAAAAAATAGACTGTTAGATTATGCCAACAGGTATCTAACTGCCCTAAGATTCTACAACAACTAAACAGATAAATGAATACCACTAAATTATATCAAACAATAAACAGTTAGAATACGCCAACTGGTATCTAACTACCCCAAGATTTTCAATAACCAAACAGCTAAATCAATACCACTACATTATAACAAAATATAGACAGTTAGAATATGCCAGCTGGTATCTAACTGCCCCAATATTTTACAATATACAAACAGATAAATCAATACCACTTCATTATAACAAAAAATAGACTGTTAGAATATGTCAACAGGTATCTAACTGCTCCAAAGATTTGCAACAAGCCACTATATAGAGCATTAGCCAGAAACAACAAGTGAACACTGAAAACAAACAAACAAATAGACTGTAGCATAACAAAACAAGTTTTTTTTTTAATCCAACATGGATTTTTTTTTCTCCGACAGACCCAATGATTTTAGCAACAAACAAAGAAACTGAGCAAATTGCACAGTACACTGGTTTGTAATCTACTAAATATGAGGGTAAAAAAAAATGTTGATTATTGAATGTTTTAAGTCGTTACAAAATACCAATACTAACATGATCTTTTCTTTTATCACAGAAATGAACAAGAAATACATGTACTCCAGTTACTAAACTAAACAGTAAGTATATTATAATAAGTACAACCATCACAGCAAATCACACCCATAGTGACTTATAACTTTGGTGCTTATAAATTTGGTCTTGTCCATGACCCAAGATTATAGGCCCTGCCCACAACCACCACAGCATATCATACCCATAGTGGCTTATAACTTCGTTGCTTATAAATTTGTTCTTGGATCCCAAAGTTATATGCCACTATGGGTGTGATATACTGCGGTGGTTGTGGAAAGGGCATAGAGTCTTGGCTGGATGGCCATATGGCCATGCTCCCAAGACTCTATGCCCTGGCCACAACCACCGCAGCACATCACACCCATAGAGTCAAACATTTTAACTATGCCATATGGGCACTTTTAATGTCCGCGGACATGATGAGTTTTCTTAGAACAGTTTCAACTTGCCTACGAACAGGACATAGAGGCATAGTGTCCTCAGAAAACCCCCATTTTGTTTATTTACAAACATCCCAGGACACTTCATGTTTTCTGAGAACAATTTCAACTTGCTTGCGAACAGTACGGACAGGCATACCGTCCTCAGGACACCCCCATTTTGTTTATTGACGAACATCCACCGTCCTCAGGACACCCCCATTTTGTTTATTCACTAACATCTCAGGACACATGATGTGTTCTTAGAATAGATTCAACTTTCCTGCGGAAAAAACGGACAGGCCTACCGTCCTCAGCACACACGCATTTTGTTTATTTTCGAACATTTCAGGACACCGCGTGTGTTCTTAGAACAGTTTCAACTTGCCTACGAACCATACGTACAGGCGTAGTGTCCTCAGGACACCCCCATTTCGTTTATTTAGAACATTTCAGGACATCCGCGTTGTCCGTGGACAAAGCGAACACAACAGGGGTGTCTACTACCTAAATAAATACAACATTTAACCCATCTCTTAATCCCCCACCCTCCCCAAACAGTTTTACACACCAACACACTCTACTAAATAGTATTTTTCCTCCAAGTTTCACCGCTCTGTCCGGCCAAGATGGCGGGCATTCCCGAAAATCTGACACGCTTCACGCTCGACACCATCCAATCAGTGAACACATTGCATGTCCGCGGACATGACGCAAGCCAGTTGGCCAATCAGGACACTGTCCGCGGAGAGAACAGGGAAGTGTGTCCGCAGACCGAACATAGATATCACTAATTTTTTGCGACCTACTTTTTGGTCATTTTTAAAAAAAACTACTGGACGGATTTTGGTGAAAATCCATCCAGCGGTTTGGGCTGTAGGCGTGAGCAAAGCTTTTTCCCCATTCAGTCTATAGGAAAAAAATAAGTTTTGGGACCCCCCCTATAACTTTGGCCCCCTGTACCAAACCTCACCAAACTTGGCAAAAAAATTCAGAGTGACCCATATACTTTTTTTACAAAGTTTGTTGAGGATTCGTCCAGGAAGAGCGAAGTTATAAGCCACCCAATAAAGGCTCTTCCTATGGAAACAGCAACTTAACTACCGTGGCTGTGTAATATATATATATATATATATATATATATATATATATATATATTATATATATATTCAATGAAAAAACTTTGTTAAAAGGACGTTATGGTTAAGTTGCGCTACTAAAAACCTATGAAATTCACCCCCCGCTCATGCCCCTTGTCTCCCTTCTTTCCCCCCACCCACCGCTCATGCCGCGTGTCTCCCTTCTTTTCCCCCCCACCCCCGCTCATGCCCCATGTCTCCCTTCTTTCCCCCCACTCATGCCCCGTGTCTCCCTTCTTTCCCCCCACCCCCCGCTCATGCCCCATGTCTCGCTCCTCTACCCCCCCACCCCCGCTCATGCCCCATGTCTCTTTCCTGTTCCCCGCAGCCCCGCTTATGCCCCATGTCTTCCTCCTGTTCCCCCCTCCGCTCAAGCCCCGTGTCTTCCTCTTGTCCCCCCTCCTATGATGCCCCTTGTTGACCTCTTGTTCCCCACAACCCCCGCTGATGCCCTGTTGTGTTCTCTTTATATACTCCGCCTTCCATTTCCATGGTAGCCATCTTGGTAAAAGATGTTCCTTCCTACACCGGTTTGGGAAGAAAAATCCTTTTTTTACTGCCCGGGGTTCCCACTTTGAGGACCTAGGATGCTAGTGGTCTTCATCTATTGAAAAGGTTTTTATGGTTACGTTGCACTAAAAAAAACCTATGAAATTCAGTAAAAAAAAAATTGTTAAAGGGACGTTATTGTTAAGTTGCACTAATAAAAACCTATGAAATTCAATGAAACACTTTGTTAAAGGCACGTTATGGTTAAGTTGCACTAATAAAAACCTATGAAATTCAATGAAAAAACTTTGTTAAAGAGATGTTATGGTTAAGTTGTGCTACTAAAAACCTATGGAATTCAGTGAAAAAACTTGTTAAAGGGACGTTATGTTCCAAGTAAAACCAAAAAACACTTGAAATTCGCCAGTTATGGTAAGCTAAGCAACCATATCTCGCGCCACCACCGTGCACTGCTTAGACTAACACCCAGGACATCAAAGATGACATCACGAATATCATTCATGAGATCACTGATGACATCACATGTCTAACCCCTTCTTTTTTGTTCACTGCCATATCTAGACCAGGCGGGTATATTTACGGACAGTCAGAAACTTAACTTTCTAAAGATATTACATTTATAGATATTGCTATTCTCACATGTTTTTACTTTCCTTAGAATTTAA
Organism: Ambystoma mexicanum; assembly: GCF_040938575.1. Classification (NCBI taxonomy): domain Eukaryota; kingdom Metazoa; phylum Chordata; class Amphibia; order Caudata; family Ambystomatidae; genus Ambystoma; species Ambystoma mexicanum. The sequence continues at coordinate 1,128,974,073 of NC_090930.1, read as the reverse complement.
TCGCATCTTACGATGAACATATATAGGGGTAGAAGCAGGCCTGAAACACAGCAATGATTCACAAATAACATGAGGGAGAACCGGGGCATGAGCGGGGGGTGCGAGGGGAAGAAGGGAGACATGGGGCATGAGCGGGGGGTGGGGGAACACGAGGGAGACACGGGGCATGAGCTGGGCGTGGGGGGTACATGAGGGAGACAGGGGGCATGAGCGGGGGGGAGAAGGGAGACATGGGGCATGAGCGGGGGGAAGAAGGGAGACACGAGGCATGAGCAGGGGTGGGGGGAAGAAGGGAGACACCGGGCATGAGCGGGGGTTGGGGGGGAAAGAAGGGAGACACAGGGTATGAGCGGGGGGTGGGGGGAACATGAGGGAGACATGGGGCAATGATCGGGGGGTGGGGGGTACACGAGGGCGACACAGGGCATGAGCGGGGGGTGGAGGGTACAGGAGGGAGACACGGGGCATGAGCAGGGGGTGGGGGGAACAGGGAAGACACGGGCATGAGCAGGAGGGTGGGGGAAAGAAGGGAGACACAGGGCATGAGCGGGGGGTGGGGGGACAGGGGAGACACGGGGCATGAGCATGGGGTGGGGGGTACAGGAGGGAGATATAGGGCATGAGCGGGGGTGGGGGGAACAGGGCAGACACGGGGCATGAGCAGGGGGTTGGGGGGAAAGAAGTGAGACACGGGGCATGGGGGGGAACATGAGGGAGACACGGGGCATGAGCGGGGGGTGGTGGGTAACACGACGGAGACACGGGGCATGAGTGGGGGTGGGGGGAACAGGGCAGACACGGGGCATGAGCGGGGGTGGGGGGACACAGGGCATGAGTGGGGTGGGGGGGACACAGGGCATGAGCAGGAGTTGGGCGTACATGAGAGAGAGAGACACGGGGCATGAGTGGAGGGTGTGGGGGTACACGAGGGCGACACGGGGCATGACTGGGGGGTGGGGGGTACAGGAGGGAGTCAGGGGGCATGAGCGGGGGGTGGGGGGAACATGAGGGAGACACGGGGCATGAGCAGGGGGTGGGGGTACACGAGGGCAACACGGGGCATGAGCGGGGGCGGATGGTACAGGAGGGAGACACGGGGCATGAGCAGGGGGTGGGGGGAACAGGGCAGACACGTGGAATGAGCAGGAGGGTGGGGGGAAAGAAGGGAGACACGGGCATGAGCGAAGGTGGGGGGACAGGGGAGCCATGGGGTATGAGCGGGGGGGTGGGGGAGAAAGAAGTGAGACACGGGGCATGGGGGAACATGAGGGAGACGCGGGGCATGAGCGGGGGGTGGGGGGAAACACGACGGAGACACGGGGCATGAGCGGGGGGTGGGGGGGAAAGAAGGGAGACACAGGGTATGAGCGGGGGGTGGGGGGAACATGAGGGAGACACGGGGCAATGATCGGGGGTGGGGGGTACAGGAGGGAGACACGGGGCATGAGCAGGGGGTGGGGGGAACAGGGCAGACACGGGCATGAGCAGGAGGGTGGGGGAAAGAAGGGAGACACAGGGCATGAGCGGGGGGTGGGGGGACAGGGGAGACACAGGGCATGAGCATGGGGTGGGGGTACAGGAGGGAGACATAGGGCATGAGCGGGGGGTGGGGGGAACAGGGCAGACACGGGGCATGAGCAGGGGGGTGGGGGAGAAAGAAGTGAGACAGGGGCATGGGGGAACATGAGGGAGACACGGGGCATGAGCGGGGGGTGGGGGGAAACACGACGGAGACACAGGGCATGAGCGGGGGGTGGGGGGAACAGGGCAGACACGGGGCATGAGCGGGGGGTGGGGGGGACACGGGGCATGAGAAGTGGTGGGGGGGACACAGGGCATGAGCAGGAGTTTGGGGCGTACACAAGGGAGAGAGACACGGGGCATGAGTGGAGGGTGTGGGGGTACACGAGGGAGACACGGGGCATGAGTGGGGGGTGGGGGGTACAGGAGGGAGATAGGGGGCATAAGCAGGGGATGGGGGAACAGGGCAGACACGAGGCATGTGCGGGGGGTGGGGGGGATGAAGGGAGACACGGGGCATGAGCGGGGGGTGGGAGGGGACAGGAGAGACACGGGGCATGAGCATGGGGTGGGGGTGAACAGGGGAGACACGGGGCATGAGCGGGGGGTGAGGGGGACAGGAGGGAGACATGGGGCATGAGCGGGGGGTGGGGGGTACAGGAGGGAGACACGGGGCATGAGCAGGGGGTGGGGGGTACAGGAGGGAGAAACTGGACATGGGCGGGGGTGGGGGGGAAAGGAGGGAGACACAGGGCATGTGCAGGGGGTGGGGGTGAACAGGGGAGACACTGGGTATGAGCGGGGGGTGGGGGACAGGAGGGAGATACAGGGCATGAGCAAGGGTTGGGGGTACAGAAGGGAGACACGGGGCATGAGTGGGGGTGGTGGGGAAGAAGGGAGACACAAGGCATGAGCGGGGGGTGGGGGGGAAAGAAGGGAGACATGGGGCATGAGCGGGGGTGGGGGGGGAAAGAAGGGAGACATGGGGCATGAGCGGGGGAGGGGGGTGAAAGAAGAAAGACACGGGGCATGAGCTGGGGGTGGGAGGGGAAGAAGGGAGACACGGGGCATGAGCGGGGGGTGGGGGTAAGAAGGGAGACACAGGGCATGAGCGGGGGTGGGGGGGTGGAAAGAGGGAGATACGAGGCATGAGCGGGGGGAAAGAAGGGAGCATGAGTGGGGAGGAAGAAGGGAGACACGGGGCAGGCATGAGCGGGGGGTGGGGGAAAGAAGGGAGACACAGGGCATGAGCGGGGGGTGGGGCGGAAGAAGGGAGACTCAGGGCATGAGCGGGGGTGGGGGGAAGAACGGAGATACAGGGCATGAACGGGGGGTTGGGGGGCAAAGAAGGGAGACATGGGTCATGAGCGGGGGGTGGGGGGAAAGAAGGGAGACATGGGTCATGAGCGGGGGGTGAGTGGGAAAGAAGGGAGACACAGGGCATGAGCGGGGGCTGGTGGGCAAAGAAGGGAGACACGGGGCATGAGCGGTGGAGGGGGGAAAAAGGGAGACACGGGGCATGAGCGGAGGGTGCGGGGTAACACAACGGAGACACGGGCATGAGCGGGGGGTGGGGGGAACAGGGCAGACACGGGGCATGAGCGGGGGGAAGAAGGGAGGCATGGGGCATGAGCAGTGGGTGGGGGTAAGAAGGGAGACACGGGGCATGAGCAGGGGGTGGGGGAGTGGAAAGAAGGGAGACACGGGGCATGAGCGGGGGGAAAGAAGGGAGACAAGGGGCATGAGCGGGGGGGAAGAAGGGAGATACAGGGCATGAGCGGGGGTGGGGGGAAAGAAGGGAGACACGGGGCATGAGCAGAGGGTGGGGGGTACAGGAGGGAGACACTGGACATGAGCAGGGGTGCGGGGGACAGGAGGGAGACACAGGGCATGAGCGGGGGTGGGGGTGAACAGGGGAGGCACTGGGCATGAGCGGGGGGTGTGGGGACAGGAGGGAGACACGGGGCATGAGCTGGGGGTGGGGGGGACAGGACGGAGACACAGGGCATGAGCGGGGGTGGGGGTACAGGAGGGAGATACGGGGCATGAGCAGGGGGTGGGGGTACAGAAGGGAGACACAGGGCATGAGCGGGGGGTGGTGGGGAAGAAGGAAGACACAGGACATGAGCGGGGGGTGGGGGGAGAAGGGAGACACAGGGCATGAGCGGGGGGTGGGGGGGAAAGAAGGGAGACACGTGGCATGAGCGGGGGGTGGGGGGAAAGAAGAGAGACATGGGGCATGAGCGGGGGGTGGGAGGGAAAAGGGAGACATGGGACATGAGCGGGCGGTGGGGGGGATGAAGGTAGACACGGGTCTTGAGCGAGGGTGGGGGGGAAAGAAGGGAGACACGGGGCAAGAGCAGGGGGTGGGGGGAAGAAGAAAGACACAGGTCATGAGCGGGGGGTGGGGGGAAGAAGGGAGACTCGGGGCAAGAGCGGGGAGTGGGGGGGAAGAAGGGAGACACGGGGCATGAGCGGGGGTTGGGGGAAAGAGGGAGACATGGGGCATGATCAGGGGGTGGGGGAAGAAGGGTGACATGGGGCATGAGCGGGGGTGGGGGGAAAGAAGGGAGACACGGGGCATGAGAGGGGTTGGGGGTGAAAGAAGGGAGACACGGGGCATGAGCGGGGGGTGGGAGGGGAAAGAAGGAAGACGCGGGGGTGGGGGGGTAAGAAGGGAGACACGGGGCATGAGCGAGGGGTGGGGGGGTTTAAAGAGGGAGACACGGGGCATGAGAAGGGGGAAAGAAGGGAGCATGAGCGGGGGGAAAGAAGGGAGACAGGGGGCATGAGCGGGGGGTGGGGGGAAAGAAGGGAGATGCGGGGCATGTGCGGGGGTGGGGGGTGGGGGGGAGAAGGGAGACACATGGCATGAGCGGTGGGTTGGGGGTAAAGAAGGGAGACACGGGGCATGAGCGGGGGGTGGGGGGAAAGAAGGGAGACACTGGGCATGAGTGGGGGTGAGGGGGGAAAGAAGGGAGACACGGGGCATGAGCGGGGGGTGGGGGTTAACACGACAGAGACACGGACATGAGCGGGGGGTGGGGGGAACAGGCAGACATGGGGCATGAGCGGGTGGTGGGGGGGAAGAAGGGAGACACAGGTCATGAGCGGGGGGTGGGGGAAGAAGGGAAACACGGTGCATGAGTGGGGTGTGGGGGGAAAGAAGGGAGAAACAGGCCATGAGCAGGGGGTGGGGGGGAAGAAGGGAGACATGGGGCATGAGCGGGGGGCAGGGGGAAAGAAGGGAGACACGGGGCATGAGCTGGGGGTGGGGGGACACAGGGTATGAGCGGGGGGTGGGGGGGTAGAAGGGAGACACAGGTCATGAGCAGGGGTTGGTGGGAAGAAGGGAGACACGGTGCATGAGTGGGGTGTGGGGGGGAAAGAAGGGAAAAACAGGCCATGAGTGGGGGGTGGGGGGGAAGAAGGGAGACATGGGGCATGAGCGGGGGGCAGGGGGAGATGAAGGGAGACACAGAGCATGAGCAGGGGGTGGGGGGAAAGTAGGGAGACACGGGGCATGAGCAGGGGTTTGGGGGGAGAAGGGAGACATATGGCATGAGCGTGGGTGGGGGGAAAGAAGGGAGACACAGGGCATGAGCGGGGAAAGAAGGGAGACACGGGGCATGAGCGGGGGTGGGGGGGAAAGAAGGGAGACACAGGGCATGAGTGGGGGGTGAGGGGAAAGAAGGGAAACACAGGGCATGAGCGGGGGGTAGGGGGGTGTAAAGAAGGGAGACACAGGGCATGTGCGGGTGGTGGGGGGGTAGAAGGGAGACCCGGGGCATGAGCGGGGGTGGGGGTGAACGGGGGAAACACGGGCCATGAGCAGGGGGTTGGGGGAAAAGGAGGGAGACAGACACTGAGCATGAGCAGGCGGTGGGGGTGAACAGGGGAGACACGGGGCATGAGCAGGGGGTGGGGGGAACAGGAGGGAAACACTGGGCATTAGCGGGGGGTGGGGGGTAACACAACAGAGACACGGGCATGAGCGGGGTGTAGGGGGAACAGGGCAGACACGGGGCATGAGCGGGGGGTGGGGCGTACATGGGGCATGAGCGGGGGGTGGTGGGACACAGGGCATGAGCGGGGGTGGGGGGTACACGAGGGAGAGAGACAAGGGCATGAGCAGGGAGTGGGTGGTACACGAGGGAGACACGGGGCATGAGCGGGGGTTGGGGGGAACAGGAGGGAGACACAGGGCATGAGCGGGGGGTGGGGGAACAGGGCAGACATGGGGCATGAGCGGGGGGTGGGAGAACAGGAGGGAGACATGGAGCATGAGCGGGGGTGGGGGAACAGGGCAGACACAGGGCATGAGCGGGGGGTGCGGGTAACACGAGAGAGACACGGAGCATGAGCGGGCGGTGGGGGGTACAGGAGGGAGACATGGGGCATGAGCGAGGGGGAAGAAGGGAGACACAGGGCATGAGTGGGGGGAAAGAAGGGAGACACAGGGCATGAGCAGGGGGTGGGGGGAAAGAAGGGAGACACGGGGCATGAGCGGGGGGAAAGAAGGGAGACACAAGGCATGATCGGGGGTGGGGGGTACAGGAGGGAGACACAGGGCATGAGCGGCAGGTGCGGGGAGCAGGGCAGACACCGGGCAAGAGCGGGGGGTGTGGGGGAAAGAAAAGAGACACGGGGCATGAGCGGGGTGGTGGGGGGAACAGGGGAGACACGGGGCATGAGCGGGGTTGGGGATGAACAGGGGAGACACGGGGCATGAGCGGGGGGTGGGGGGGACAGGAGGGAGACACTTGGCATGAGCGGGTGGTGGGGGGTACAGGAGGGAGACATGGGGAATGAGCGGGGGGTGGGGGGTACAGGAGGGAGACACGGGGCATTAGCGGGGGTTGGGGGAACAGGGGAGACATGGGGCATGAGCAAGGGTTGGAGGGGGTAAAGAAGGTAGACACGGGGCATGAGCGGTAGTAAGGGGGAGAGGGAGACACGGGGCATGAGCGGGGGGTTGGGGGGGAACAGGAAAGACACAGGGCATGAGCGGGGGGTGGGGGTGAACAGGGGAGACACAGGGCATGAGCGGCGGGTGGGGGGAACAGTCAAGACACGGGGCATGAGCGAGGGGTGGAGGGGGGAAAGAGGGTAGACAAGGGGCATGAGCTGGGGGTGGGGGGAAAAGAAGGTAGACACGGGGCATGAGCAGGGGTGGGGGGGAGAAGGGAGACACGGGGCATGAGCGGGGGGTGGAGGGGAAAGAAGGGAGACTCATGGCATGAGCGGGGGTGGGGGGGAAGGAAGGGAGACACGGGGCATGAGCAGGGGTTGGGGGGGAAAAAGGGAGACATGGGGCATGAGCCGGGGTGGGGGGGAGGCAGACAGACACGGAGCATGAGTGGGGGGTGGGGGTGAAGAGGGGAGACACGGGGCATGAGCAGGGGGTGGGGGAAGAAGGGAGACACGGGGCATGAGCGGGGGGTGGAGGGGGGAAAGAAGGGAGACACAGGGCATGAGTGGGGGTGAACAGGGGAGACACGGGGCATGAGCGGGGAGTGGGGGGAACATGAGGGAGACACGGGGCATGAGCGGGGGGTGGGGTGTACAGGAAGGAGACACGGGGCACGAGCAGGGTGTGGGGGGTACAGGAGGGAGACACGGGGCATGAGCGGGGGGTGGGGGAACAGGGCAGAGACGGGGCATGAGCGGGGGGTGGGGGGAAAGAAGGGAGACACAGGGCATGAGCGGGGGTTGGGGGAACAGGGGAGACACGGGGCATGAGCGGGGGGTGGGGGTCAACAGGGGAGATACAGGGCATGAGCGGGGGTTGGGGGGTACAGGAGGGAGACACAGGGCATGAGCGGTGGGTGCAGGGGGGAAAGAAGGTAGACACGGGGGATGAGTGGGGTGTGAGGGGGAGAAGGGAGACACCGGCATGAGCAGGGGGTGGGGTTAAACAGGGGAGACACTGGGCATGAGCGGGGGGTGGGGGACAGGAAGGAGACACAGGGCATGAGCGGGGGTGGGGGTACAGGAGGGAGATACGGGGCATGAGCAAGGGCTGGGGGTACAGAAGGGAGACACGGGGCATGAGCGGGAGGTGGTGGGGAAGAAGGGAGACACAAGGCATGTGCACGGGGTGGGGGGGAAGAAGTGAGACACAGGGCATGAGGGAGGGGTGGGGGGAAAGAAGGGAGACACGGGCATGAGCAGGGGGTGGGAGGGAAAGAAGGGAGACATGGGGCATGAGCGGGATTGGGGGGTGAAAGAAGGGAGACATGGAGCATGAGCTGGGGGTGGGAGGGGAAAGAAGGGAGACACGGGGCATGAGCGGGGGGTGGGGGGTAAGAAGGGAGACACGGAGCATGAGCGGGGGGTGGGAGGGTGGAAAGAGGGAGACACGAGGCATGAGCGGGGGGAAAGAAGGAGCATGAGTGGGTGGCAAAGAAGGGAGACATGGGGAATGAGCGGGGGTGGGGGGACAGAAGGGAGACACAGGGCATGAGCAGGGGGTGGGGGGGAAGAAGGGAGACACAGGGCATGAGCGGGGGTGGGGGGAAAGAAGGGAGACACGGGGCATGAGCGGGGGGTGGGGGGAAGAAGGGAGACATGTGTCATGAGCGCGGGGTGGGGGGGAAAGAAGGGAGACATGGGTCATGAGCGGGGGTGAGGGGGAAAGAAGGGAGACACGGGGCATGAGGGGGGGTGGCGGGGAAAGAAGGGAGACACGGGGCATGAGCGGTGGTGGGGGGAAAGAAGGGAGACACGGGGCATGAGTGGGGTGTGCGGGGTAACACAACGGAGACACGGGCATGAGCAGGGGGTGGGGGGAACAGGGCAGACACGGGGCATGAGCGGGGGGTGGGGGGGACACGGGGCATGAGCGGGGGGTCAGGGGTAAGAAGGGAGACACGGGGCATGAGCGGGGGGTGGGGGAGTGGAAAGAAGGGAGACACGGGGCATGAGCAGGGGGAAAGAAGGGAGACAAGGGGCATGAGCGGGGGGTGGGAGTAAACAGGGGAGACACAGGGTATGAGCAGGGGTGGGGGGGTGGAAAGAGGGAGACACGAGGCATGAGCGGGAGGGAAAGAAGGGAGCATGAGTGGGGAGGAAGAAGGCAGACACGGGCATGAGCGGGGGGTGGGAGGGGAAAGAAGGGAGACACGGGGCATGAGCGGGGGGTGGGGGTAAGAAGGGAGACACAGGGTATGAGCAGGGGTGGGGGGGTGGAAAGAGGGAGACACGAGGCATGAGCGGGAGGGAAAGAAGGGAGCATGAGTGGGGAGGAAGAAGGCAGACACGGGCATGAGCGGGGGTGGGGGGAAAGAAGGGAGACACAGGGCATGAGCGGGGGGTGGGAGGGAAGAAGGGAGACTCAGGGCATGAGCGGGGGTGGGGGGGAAAGAAGGGAGACACGGGGCATGAGCGGGGGTTTGGGGGGGAAAGAAGGGAGACATGGGTCATGAGCGGGGGGTGGGGGGAAAGAAGGGAGACACGGGGCATGAGCGGGGGGTTGGGGGGGAAAGAAGGGAGACATGGGTCATGAGCGGGGGGTGGGGGGAAAGAAGGGAGAAATGGGTCATGAGCAGGGGGTGGCGGGGAAAGAAGGGAGACACGGGGCATGAGCGGTGGTGGGGGGGAAAGAAGGGAGACACGGGGCATGAGCGGGGGATGCGGGGTAACACAACGGAGACACGGGCATGAGCGGGGGATGGGGGAACAGGGCAGACACGGGGCATGAGCGGGGGGTGGGGGGGACATGAGGCATGGGTGGGGGGGAAGAAGGGAGACACTGGGCATGAGCGAGGGGTGGGGGGGTAAGAAGTGAGACACGGGGCATGAGCGGGGGGTGGGGGAAAGAAGGGAGACATGGGGCATGAGCGGGGTGTGGGGGGAGAAGGGAGACACGGGGCATGAGCGGGGGTAGGGGGGAAAGAAGGGAGACAAGGGGCATGAGTGGGGGTTGGGGGGTAAAACGACAGAGACACGGGCATGAGCGGGGAGTTGGGGGAACAGGGCACACACGGGGCATGAGCGGGGTGTGGGGGGGCAAAGGGCATGAGCGGGGGGTGGGGCGGGACACAGGGCTTGGGTGGGGGGTGGGGGGAAGAAGGGAGACACGGGGCATGAGCAGGGGGTGGGGGGAAGAAGGGAGACACGGGTCATGAGTGGGGGGTGGGGGGAAGAAGCGAGACACGGGGCATGAGCGGGGTGTGGGGGGAAAGAAGGGAGACATGGGTCATAAGCAGGGGGTGGGGGGGAAAGAAGGGAGACATGGGGCAAGAGAGGGGGGCGGGGGGAAAGAAGGGAGACATGGGTCATAAGCAGGGGGTGGGGGGGAAAGAAGGGAGACATGGGGCATGAGAGGGGGTGGGGGGAGAAGGGTTACACGGGGCATGAGCGGGGGGTGGGGGGGAAAGAAAGGAGACACGGGGCATGAGCAGGGGGTGGGGGGGAAATAAGGGAGACACGGGGCATGAGCGGGGGGTGGGGGGGAAAAGGGAGACACAGGGCATGAGCGGGGGGTGGGAGGGAAGAAGGGAGACACAGGGCATGAGCAAGGGGTGGGGGGAGAAGGGAGACATGGGGGCATGAGCGGGGGGTGGGGGGAAAGAAGGGAGACATGGGGCATGAGCGGGGGGTGGGGGATAGAGAAGGGAGACGCGGGGCATGAGCGGGCGGTGGGGGGTGAAAGAAGGGAGACACGGGTCATGAGCGGGGGTGGAGGGGAAAGAAGGGAGACAGGGGGCATGAGCGGGGGGTGGGGGGAGATGAAGGGAGACACGGAGCATAAGCAGGGGGTTTGGGAAAGTAGGGAGACACGGGGCATGAGCAGGGGTTTGGGCGGAGAAGGGAGACACGGGGCATGAGCGGGGGGTGGGCGGGTGGAAAGAGGGAGACAGGGGGTATGAGCGGGGGGGAAAGAAGGGAGCATGAGCGGGGGAAAGAAGGGAGACACGGGGCATGAGCGGGGGGTGGGGGAAAAGAAGGGAGACACGGGGCATGAGTGGGGGGGTGGGGGTGAAGAAGGGAGACACAGGGCATGAGCAGGGGTGGAAAGAAGGGAGACACGGGGCATGAGCAGGGGGTGGGGGGGAAAGAAGGGAGACGCAGGTCATGAGCGGGGGGTGGGGGAAAAGAACGGAGGCACGGGGCATGCCCGTGGGGTGGGGGCGAAAGAAGGGAGACACGGGGCATGAGCGGGGGGTGCGGGGGAAAGAAGGGAGACACGGGGCATGAGCGGGGGGTACGGGGGAAAGAAGGGAGACACGGGGCATGAGCGGGGGTGGGAGGAACAGGGCAGACAAGGGGCATGAGCGGGGGGTGGGGGAGACACGGGACATGAGCGGGGGGTGGGGGGGAAGAAGGGAGACACGGGGCATGAGCGAGGGTGGAGGGGGAGAAGGGAGACACGGGGCATGAGCGGGGGTGGGGGGTGAAAGAAGGGAGACACGGGGCATGAGCGGGGGTGGGAGGGGAAAGAAGGGAGACACGGGGCATGAGCGAGGGGTGGGGGGGTAAGAAGTGAGACACGGGGCATGAGCGGAGGGTGGGAGGGGGAAGAAGGGAGACACGGGGCATGAGCGGGGGTGGGGGGAAAGAAGGGAGACATGGGGCATGAGCGGGGGGTGGTGGGAGAAGGGAAATAGGGGGCATGAGCGGGGGGTAGCGGGGAAAGAAGGGAGACACAGGGCATAAGTGGGGGTTGGGGGAAAGAAGGGAGACAAGGGGCATGAGCGGGGGGTTGGGGGAACAGGGCACACACGGGGCATGAGCAGGGTGTGGGGGGGCAAAGGGCATGAGCGGGGGGTGGGGCGGGACACAGGGCATGGGCGGGGGGTGGAGGGGAAGAAGGGAGACACGGGGCATGAGCAGGGGGTGGGGGGAAGAAGGGAGACACAGGTCATGAGCGAGGGTTGGGGGGAAGAAGGGAGACACGGGGCATGAGCGGGGTGTGGGGGGAAAGAAGGGAGACATGGGGCATGAGCAGGGGGCGGGGGGAATGAAGGGAGACACGGGTCATGAGCGGGGGGTGGGGGGAAAGAAGGGAGACACAGGGCATGAGCAGGGGTGTGGGGGAGAAGGGTTACACGGGGCATGAGCGGGGGTGGGGGGAAAGAAAGGAGACACAGGACATGAGCAGGGGGTGGGGGGGAAGGAAGGGAGACACCGGGCATGAGCAGGTGGTGGGGGGAAAGAACGGAGACATGGGGCATGAGCGGGGGTGGGGGGGAAAGAAGGAGACACAGGGCATGAGTGGGGGGTGAGGGGAAAGAAGGGAAACACAGGGCCTGAGCGGGGGGTAGCAGGGTGTAAAGAAGGGAGACACGGGGCATGTCCGGGTGGTGGGGGGGTAGAAGGGAGACCCGGGGCATGAGCGGGGGTGGGGGTGAACAGGGGAAACACGGGCCATGAGCAGAGGGTTGGGGGAAAAGGAGGGAGACAGACACTGAGCATGAGCAGGCGGTGGGGGTGAACAGGGGAGACACGGGGCATGAGCAGGGGGTGGGGGGAACAGGAGGGAGACACTGGGCATTAGCGGGGGGTGGGGGTAACACAACAGAGACACGGGCATGAGCGGGGTGTAGGGGGAACAGGGCAGACACGGGGCATGAGCGGGGGGTGGGGCGTACACGGGGCATGAGCGGGGGGTGGTGGGACACAGGGCATGAGCGGGGTTGGTGGGTACACGAGGGAGAGAGACACGGGCATGAGCAGGGGGTGGGGGGTACATGAGGGAGACACGGGGCATGAGCGGGGGTTGGGGGGAACAGGAGGGAGACACAGGGCATGAGCGGGGGGTGGGGGAACAGGGCAGACACGGGGCATGAGCGGGGGGTGGGAGTACAGGAGGGAGACATGGAGCATGAGCGGGGGTGGGGGAACAGGGCAGACACAGGGCATGAGCGGGGGGTGCGGGTAACACAAGAGAGACACGAGCATGAGCGGGCGGTGGGGGGTACAGGAGGGAGACATGGGGCATGAGCGAGAGGGAAGAAGGGAGACACAGGGCATGAGTGGGGGGAAAGAAGGGAGACACGGGGCATGAGCAGGGGGTGGGGGTGAAGAGGGGAGACACGGGGCATGAGCAGGGGGTGGGGGAAGAAGGGAGACATGGGGCATGAGTGGGGGGAGGAGGGGGGAAAGAAGGGAGACACAGGGCATGAGTGGGGGTGAACAGGGGAGACACTGGGCATGAGCGGGGAGTGGGGGGAACATGAGGGAGACACAGGGCATGAGCGGGGGGTGGGGGGTACAGGAGGGAGACACGGGGCATGAGCAGGGTGTGGGGGGTACAGGAGGGAGACACAGGGCATGAGCGGTGGGTGCAGGGGGGAAAGAAGGTAGACACGGGGGATGAGTGGGGTGTGAGGGGGAGAAGGGAGACACCGGCATGAGCAGGGGGTGGGGTTAAACAGGGGAGACACTGGGCATGAGCGGGGGGTGGGGGACAGGGGGGAGACACAGGGCATGAGCGGGGGTGGGGGTACAGGAGGGAGATACGGGGCATGAGCAAGGGCTGGGGGTACAGAAGGGAGACACGGGGCATGAGCGGGAGGTGGTGGGGAAGAAGGAGACACAAGGCATGTGCACTAGGGTGGGGGGGAAGAAGTGAGACACAGGGCATGAGGGAGGGGTGGGGGGAAAGAAGGGAGACACGGGCATGAGCAGGGGGTGGGGGGAAAGAAGGGAGACATGGGGCATGAGCGGGGGTGGGGGGTGAAAGAAGGGAGACACGGAGCATGAGCTGGGGGTGGGAGGGGAAAGAAGGGAGACACGGGGCATGAGCGGGGGGTGGGGAGTAAGAAGGGAGACATGGGGCATGAGCGGGGGTGGGGGGTGAAAGAAGGAAGACACAGGGCATGAGCGGGGGGTGGGGGGGTGGAAAGAGGGAGACACAAGGCATGAGCGGGGGGAAAGAAGAAGCATGAGTGGGTGGCAAAGAAGGGAGACATGGGGCATGAGCGGGGGGTGGGGGGACAGAAGGGAGACACAGGGCATGAGCAGGGGGTGGGGGGAAGATGGGAGACATGGGTCATGAGCGGGGGGTGGGGGGGAAAGAAGGGAGACATGGGTCAGAAGCGGGGGATGAGGGGGAAAGAAGGGAGACACGGGGCATGAGCGGGGGGTGGGGGAAGAAGGGAGACACGGGGCATGAGCGGGGGGAGGAGGGGGGAAAGAAGGGAGACACAGGGCATGAGTGGGGGTGAACAGGGGAGACACTGGGCATGAGCGGGGAGTGGGGGGAACATGAGGGAGACACAGGGCATGAGCGGGGGGTGGGGGGTACAGGAGGGAGACACGGGGCATGAGCAGGGTGTGGGGGGTACAGGAGGGAGACACAGGGCATGAGCGGTGGGTGCAGGGGGGAAAGAAGGTAGACACGGGGGATGAGTGGGGTGTGAGGGGGAGAAGGGAGACACCGGCATGAGCAGGGGGTGGGGTTAAACAGGGGAGACACTGGGCATGAGCGGGGGGTGGGGGACAGGGGGGAGACACAGGGCATGAGCGGGGGTGGGGGTACAGGAGGGAGATACGGGGCATGAGCAAGGGCTGGGGGTACAGAAGGGAGACACGGGGCATGAGCGGGAGGTGGTGGGGAAGAAGGAGACACAAGGCATGTGCACTAGGGTGGGGGGGAAGAAGTGAGACACAGGGCATGAGGGAGGGGTGGGGGGAAAGAAGGGAGACACGGGCATGAGCAGGGGGTGGGGGGAAAGAAGGGAGACATGGGGCATGAGCGGGGGTGGGGGGTGAAAGAAGGGAGACACGGAGCATGAGCTGGGGGTGGGAGGGGAAAGAAGGGAGACACGGGGCATGAGCGGGGGGTGGGGAGTAAGAAGGGAGACATGGGGCATGAGCGGGGGTGGGGGGTGAAAGAAGGAAGACACGGGGCATGAGCGGGGGGTGGGGGGGTGGAAAGAGGGAGACACAAGGCATGAGCGGGGGGAAAGAAGAAGCATGAGTGGGTGGCAAAGAAGGGAGACATGGGGCATGAGCGGGGGGTGGGGGGACAGAAGGGAGACACAGGGCATGAGCAGGGGGTGGGGGGGAAGATGGGAGACATGGGTCATGAGCGGGGGGTGGGGGGGAAAGAAGGTAGACACGGGGGATGAGTGGGGTGTGAGGGGGAGAAGGGAGACACCGGCATGAGCAGGGGGTGGGGTTAAACAGGGGAGACACTGGGCATGAGCGGGGGGTGGGGGACAGGGGGGAGACACAGGGCATGAGCGGGGGTGGGGGTACAGGAGGGAGATACGGGGCATGAGCAAGGGCTGGGGGTACAGAAGGGAGACACGGGGCATGAGCGGGAGGTGGTGGGGAAGAAGGAGACACAAGGCATGTGCACTAGGGTGGGGGGGAAGAAGTGAGACACAGGGCATGAGGGAGGGGTGGGGGGAAAGAAGGGAGACACGGGCATGAGCAGGGGGTGGGGGGAAAGAAGGGAGACATGGGGCATGAGCGGGGGTGGGGGGTGAAAGAAGGGAGACACGGAGCATGAGCTGGGGGTGGGAGGGGAAAGAAGGGAGACACGGGGCATGAGCGGGGGGTGGGGAGTAAGAAGGGAGACATGGGGCATGAGCGGGGGTGGGGGGTGAAAGAAGGAAGACACGGGGCATGAGCGGGGGGTGGGGGGGTGGAAAGAGGGAGACACAAGGCATGAGCGGGGGGAAAGAAGAAGCATGAGTGGGTGGCAAAGAAGGGAGACATGGGGCATGAGCGGGGGGTGGGGGGACAGAAGGGAGACACAGGGCATGAGCAGGGGGTGGGGGGGAAGATGGGAGACATGGGTCATGAGCGGGGGGTGGGGGGGAAAGAAGGGAGACATGGGTCAGAAGCGGGGGATCAGGGGGAAAGAAGGGAGACACGGGGCATGAGCGGGGGGTGGGGGAAGAAGGGAGACACGGGGCATGAGTGGGGGGAGGAGGGGGGAAAGAAGGGAGACACAGGGCATGAGTGGGGGTGAACAGGGGAGACACTGGGCATGAGCGGGGAGTGGGGGGAACATGAGGGAGACACAGGGCATGAGCGGGGGGTGGGGGGTACAGGAGGGAGACACGGGGCATGAGCAGGGTGTGGGGGGTACAGGAGGGAGACACAGGGCATGAGCGGTGGGTGCAGGGGGGAAAGAAGGTAGACACGGGGGATGAGTGGGGTGTGAGGGGGAGAAGGGAGACACCGGCATGAGCAGGGGGTGGGGTTAAACAGGGGAGACACTGGGCATGAGCGGGGGGTGGGGGACAGGGGGGAGACACAGGGCATGAGCGGGGGTGGGGGTACAGGAGGGAGATACGGGGCATGAGCAAGGGCTGGGGGTACAGAAGGGAGACACGGGGCATGAGCGGGAGGTGGTGGGGAAGAAGGAGACACAAGGCATGTGCACTAGGGTGGGGGGGAAGAAGTGAGACACAGGGCATGAGGGAGGGGTGGGGGGAAAGAAGGGAGACACGGGCATGAGCAGGGGGTGGGGGGAAAGAAGGGAGACATGGGGCATGAGCGGGGGTGGGGGGTGAAAGAAGGGAGACACGGAGCATGAGCTGGGGGTGGGAGGGGAAAGAAGGGAGACACGGGGCATGAGCGGGGGGTGGGGAGTAAGAAGGGAGACATGGGGCATGAGCGGGGGTGGGGGTGAAAGAAGGAAGACACGGGGCATGAGCGGGGGGTGGGGGGGTGGAAAGAGGGAGACACAAGGCATGAGCGGGGGGAAAGAAGAAGCATGAGTGGGTGGCAAAGAAGGGAGACATGGGGCATGAGCGGGGGGTGGGGGGACAGAAGGGAGACACAGGGCATGAGCAGGGGGTGGGGGGGAAGATGGGAGACATGGGTCATGAGCGGGGGGTGGGGGGGAAAGAAGGGAGACATGGGTCAGAAGCGGTGGTGGGGGGAAAGAAGGGAGAGACGGGGCATGAGTGGGGGGTGCGGGGTAACACAACGGAGACACGGGCATGAGCAGGGGGTGGGGGAACAGGGCAGACACGGGGCATGAGCGGGGGGTGGGGGGGACACGGGGCATGAGCGGGGGTGTGGGGGACACCGGGCTTGGGCGGGGGGTGGGGGGGAAGAAGGGAGACACGGGGCATGAGCGGGGGATCGGGGGTAAGAAGGGAGACACGGGGCATGAGCGGGGGGTGGGGGAGTGGAAAGAAGGGAGACACGGGGCATGAGCAGGGGGAAAGAAGGGAGACAAGGGGCATGAGCGGGGGTAAACAGGGGAGACACTGGGCATGAGCGGGGGGTGGGGGGACAGGAGGGAGACATAAGGCATGAGCGGGGGTGGGTGTACACAAGGGAGATACGGGGCATGAGCAGGGGGTGGGGGTACAGAAGAGAGACACGGGGCATGAGCGGGGGCTGGGGGGGAAGAAGGGAGACACAGGGCATGAGCGGGGGCTGGGGGGGAAGAAGGGAGACATGGGGCATGAGCGGGGGGTGGGGGGGAAAGAAGGGAGACATGGGGCATGAGCAAGGGAGGGGGGTGAAAGAAGGGAGACACGGAGCATGAGCTGGGGGTGGGAGGGGAAAGAAGGGAGACACGGGGCATGAGCGGGGGGTGGGGGTAAGAAGGGAGACACAGGGTATGAGCGGGGGTGGGGGGGTGGAAAGCGGGAGACACAAGGCATGAGCGGGAGGGAAAGAAGGGAGCATGAGTGGGGAGGAAGAAGGCAGACACGGGCATGAGCGGGGGGTGGAGGGAAAGAAGGGAGACACAGGGCATGAGCGGGGGGTGGGGGGGAAGAAGGGAGACAGAGGGCATGAGCGGGGGTGGGGGGAAAGAAGGGAGACACGGGGCATGAGCGGGGGGTTGGGGGGGAAAGAAGGGAGACATGGGTCATGAGCGGGGGGTGGGGGGAAAGAAGGGAGACACGGAGCATGAGCGGGGGGTTGGGGGGGAAAGAAGGGAGACATGGGTCATGAGCGGGGGGTGGGGGGAAAGAAGGGAGACATGGGTCATGAGCGGGGGGTGGCGGGGAAAGAAGGGAGACAAGGGGCATGAGCGGTGGTGGGGGGGAAGGAAAGGAGACACGGGGCATGAGCGGGGGATGCGGGTTAACACAACAGAGACACGGGCATGAGCGGGGGGTGGGGGGAACAGGGCAGACACGGGGCATGAGCGGGGGGTGGGGGGGACATGGGGCATGGGTGGGGGGGAAGAAGGGAGGCACGGGGCATTAGCGGGGAGTGGGGGTAAGAAGGGAGACACGGGGCATGAGCGGGGGGTGGGGGAGTGGAAAGAAGGGAGACACGGGGCATGAGCGGGGGGAAAGAAGGGAGACAAGGGGCATGAGCGGGGGGAAGAAGGGAGATACAGGGCATGAGCGGGGGTGGGGGGAAAGAAGGGAGACACGGGGCATGAGCAGAGGGTGGGGGTACAGGAGGGAGACACTGGACATGAGCTCGGGTGCGGGGGACAGGAGGGAGACACAGGGCATGAGCGGGGGTGGGGGTGAACAGGGGAGGCACTGGGCATGAGCGGAGGGTGTGGGGACAGGAGGGAGACACGGGGCATGAGCGGGGGGTGGGGGGACAGGAGGGACACACAGGGCATGAGCGGGGGTGGGGGTACAGGATGGAGATACGGGGCATGAGCAGGGGGTGGGGGTACAGAAGGGAGACACGGGGAATGAGCAGGGGGTGGTGGGGATGAAGGGAGACACGGGACATGAGCGGGGGGTGGGGGGGAGAAGGGAGACACAGGGCATGAGCGGGGGGTGGGGGGAAAGAAGGGAGACATGGGGCATGATCAGGGGGTGGGGGAAGAAGGGGGACACAGGTCATGAGCGGGGGGTGGGGGGAAGAAGGGAGACATGGTACATGATTGGGGTGTGGGGGGGAAAGAAGGGTGAAACAGGCCATGAGCGGGGGGTGGGGGGAAGAAGGGAGACATGGGGCATGAGCGGGGGGCAGGGGGAAAGAAGGGAGACAGGGGGCATGAGTGGGGGGTGGGGGGAAGAAGGGAGACACGGGGCATGAGCGGGGGTGGGGGGTAAAGAAGGGAGACACAGGGCATGAGTGGGGGGTGGGGGGGAGAAAGGAGACATGGGGCATGAGCGGGGGGTGTGGGGTGGGAAGAAGGGAGACACGGGGCATGAGCGGGGGGTTGGGGGGGAGAAGGGAGACACGGGGCATGAGCGGAGGGTGAGGGGGAAGAAGGGAGACATGATGCATGAGCGGGGGGAAGAAGGGAGACACGGGCATGAGCGGGGGGTAGAGGGGAAAAAAGGGAGACACGGGGCATGAGCGGGTGGTGGGGGGGACAGGGGAGGAACGGGGCATGAGCGGGGGGTGGGGGTGAACAGAGGAGACACGGGGCATGAGCGGGGGTGGGGGAACAGGAGGGAGACACGGGGCATGAGTGGGGGGTGGTGGGTACAGGAGGGAGACACGGGACATGAGTGGGGGTGGGGGGGATAGGAGGGAGACACAGGGCATGAGCGGGGGGTCTGGATGAACAGGGGAGACACTGGGCATGAGCAGGGGTGGGGGGACAGGAGGGAGACACGGGGCATGAGCGGGGGGTGGGGGGTACAGGAGGGAGACACTGGGCATGAGCAGGGGGTGGGGGGTACAGGAGGGAGACACAGGGCATGAGCGGGGGGTGGGGGGAAGAAGGGAGACACAGGGCATGAGCGAGGGGTGGGGGGGAAAGAAGGGAGACATGGGGCGTGAGTGGGGGGTGGGGGGAAGAAGGGAGACATGAGACATGAGCCGGGGGTGGGGGGAAAGAAGGGAGACAGGGGGCATGAGCGGGGGGTGGGGTGGAAGAAGGGAGACACGGGGCATGAGCGGGGGTGGGGGGCGAAAGAAGGGAGACACGGGGCATGAGCGGGGGGTGGGAGGGGAAAGAAGGGAGACACGGGGCATGAGCGAGCGGTGGGGGGGTAAGAAATGAGACACGGGGCATGAGCGGGGGGTGCGTGGGAAAGAAGGGAGACACGGGGCATGAGCGGGGGTACGGGGGAAAGAAGGGAGACACGGGGCATGAGCGGGAGTGGGGGGAACAGGGCAGACAAGGGGCATGAGCGGGGGGTGGGGGAGACACGGGACATGAGCGGGGGGTGGGGGGGAAGAAGGGAGACACGGGGCATGAGCGGGGGGTGGAGGGGGAGAAGGGAGACACGGGGCATGAGCGGGGGCGGGGGGGTGAAAGAAGGGAGACACGGGGCATGAGCGGGGGGTGGGAGGGGAAAGAAGGGAGACACGGGGCATGAGCGAGGGGTGGGGGGTAAGAAGTGAGACACGGGACATGAGCGGGGGGTGGGAGGGGAAGAAGGGAGACACGGGGCATGAGCGGGGGTGGGGGGAAAGAAGGGAGACATGGGGCATGAGCGGGGGGTGGGGGGAGAAGGGAGACACGGGGCATGAGCGGGGGGTAGGGGGGAAAGAAGGGAGACACAGGGCATGAGTGGGGGTTGGGGGAAAGAAGGGAGACAAGGGGCATGAGCAGGGGTGGGGGATAAAACGACGGAGACACGGGCATGAGCGGGGGGTTGGGGGAACAGGGCACACAAGGGGCATGAGCGGGGTGTGGGGGGGCAAAGGGCATGAGTGGGGGGTGGGGCGGGAAAGAGGGAGACAGGGGGTATGAGCGGGGGGGAAAGAAGGGAGCATGAGCCGGGGAAAGAAGGGAGACACGGGGCATGAGCGGGGGGTGGGGGTGAAGAAGGGAGACACAGGGCATGAGCAGGGGGTGGGGGGAAAGAAGGGAGACGCAGGTCATGAGCGGGGGGTGGGGGGAAAGAAGGGAGGCACGGGGCATGACCGTGGGGTGGGGGCGAAAGAAGGGAGACACGGGGCATGAGCGGGGGGTGCGGGGGAAAGAAGGGAGACACTGGGCATGAGCGGGGGGTACGGGGGAAAGAAGTGAGACACGGGGCATGAGCGGGGGTGGAGGGAACAGGGCAGACAAGGGGCATGAGCGGGGGGTGGGGGAGACACGGGACATGAGCGGGGGTGGGGGGGAAGAAGGGAGACACGGGGCATGAGCGAGGGTGGAGGGGGAGAAGGGAGACACGGGGCATGAGCGGGGGTGGGGGGTGAAAGAAGGGAGACACGGGGCATGAGTGGGGGGTGAGGGGAAAGAAGGGAAACACAGGGCCTGAGCGGGGGGTAGCGGGGTGTAAAGAAGGGAGACACGGGGCATGTGCGGGTGGTGGGGGGGTAGAAGGGAGACCCGGGGCATGAGCGGGGGTGGGGGTGAACAGGGGAAACACGGGCCATGAGCAGAGTGTTGGGGGAAAAGGAGGGAGACAGACACTGAGCATGAGCAGGCGGTGGGGGTGAACAGGGGAGACACGGGGCATGAGCAGGGGGTGGGGGGAACAGGAGGGAGACACTGGGCATTAGCGGGGGGTGGGGGTAACACAACAGAGACACGGGCATGAGCGGGGTGTAGGGGGAACAGGGCAGACACGGGGCATGAGCGGGGGGTGGGGCGTACACGGGGCATGAGCGGGGGGTGGTGGGACACAGGGCATGAGCGGGGGTGGTGGGTACACGAGGGAGAGAGACACGGGCATGAGCAGGGGGTGGGGGGTACATGAGGGAGACACGGGGCATGAGCGGGGGTTGGGGGGAACAGGAGGGAGACACAGGGCATGAGCGGGGGGTGGGGGAACAGGGCAGACACGGGGCATGAGCGGGGGGTGGGAGTACAGGAGGGAGACATGGAGCATGAGCGGGGGTGGGGGAACAGGGCAGACACAGGGCATGAGCGGGGGGTGCGGGTAACACAAGAGAGACACGAGCATGAGCGGGCGGTGGGGGGTACAGGAGGGAGACATGGGGCATGAGCGAGAGGGAAGAAGGGAGACACAGGGCATGAGTGGGGGGAAAGAAGGGAGACACGGGGCATGAGCAGGGGGTGGGGGTGAAGAGGGGAGACACGGGGCATGAGCAGGGGGTGGGGGAAGAAGGGAGACACGGGGCATGAGCGGGGGGAGGAGGGGGGAAAGAAGGGAGACACAGGGCATGAGTGGGGGTGAACAGGGGAGACACTGGGCATGAGCGGGGAGTGGGGGGAACATGAGGGAGACACAGGGCATGAGCGGGGGGTGGGGGGTACAGGAGGGAGACACGGGGCATGAGCAGGGTGTGGGGGGTACAGGAGGGAGACACAGGGCATGAGCGGTGGGTGCAGGGGGGAAAGAAGGTAGACAAGGGGGATGAGTGGGGTGTGAGGGGGAGAAGGGAGACACCGGCATGAGCAGGGGGTGGGGTTAAACAGGGGAGACACTGGGCATGAGCGGGGGGTGGGGGACAGGGGGGAGACACAGGGCATGAGCGGGGGTGGGGGTACAGGAGGGAGATACGGGGCATGAGCAAGGGCTGGGGGTACAGAAGGGAGACACGGGGCATGAGCGGGAGGTGGTGGGGAAGAAGGAGACACAAGGCATGTGCACTAGGGTGGGGGGGAAGAAGTGAGACACAGGGCATGAGGGAGGGGTGGGGGGAAAGAAGGGAGACACGGGCATGAGCAGGGGGTGGGGGGAAAGAAGGGAGACATGGGGCATGAGCGGGGGTGGGGGGTGAAAGAAGGGAGACACGGAGCATGAGCTGGGGGTGGGAGGGGAAAGAAGGGAGACACGGGGCATGAGCGGGGGGTGGGGAGTAAGAAGGGAGACATGGGGCATGAGCGGGGGTGGGGGGTGAAAGAAGGAAGACACGGGGCATGAGCGGGGGGTGGGGGGGTGGAAAGAGGGAGACACAAGGCATGAGCGGGGGGAAAGAAGAAGCATGAGTGGGTGGCAAAGAAGGGAGACATGGGGCATGAGCGGGGGGTGGGGGGACAGAAGGGAGACACAGGGCATGAGCAGGGGGTGGGGGGGAAGATGGGAGACATGGGTCATGAGCGGGGGGTGGGGGGGAAAGAAGGGAGACATGGGTCAGAAGCGGGGGATGAGGGGGAAAGAAGGGAGACACGGGGCATGAGCGGGGGGTGGCGGGGAAAGAAGGGAGACACGGGGCATGAGCGGTGGTGGGGGGAAAGAAGGGAGAGACGGGGCATGAGTGGGGGGTGCGGGGTAACACAACGGAGACACGGGCATGAGCAGGGGGTGGGGGAACAGGGCAGACACGGGGCATGAGCGGGGGGTGGGGGGGACACGGGGCATGAGCGGGGGTGTGGGGGACACCGGGCTTGGGCGGGGGGTGGGGGGGAAGAAGGGAGACACGGGGCATGAGCGGGGGATCGGGGGTAAGAAGGGAGACACGGGGCATGAGCGGGGGGTGGGGGAGTGGAAAGAAGGGAGACACGGGGCATGAGCAGGGGAAAAGAAGGGAGACAAGGGGCATGAGCGGGGGTAAACAGGGGAGACACTGGGCATGAGCGGGGGGTGGGGGGACAGGAGGGAGACATAAGACATGAGCGGGGGTGGGTGTACACAAGGGAGATACGGGGCATGAGCAGGGGGTGGGGGTACAGAAGAGAGACACGGGGCATGAGCGGGGGCTGGGGGGGAAGAAGGGAGACACAGGGCATGAGCGGGGGCTGGGGGGGAAGAAGGGAGACATGGGGCATGAGCGGGGGGTGGGGGGGAAAGAAGGGAGACATGGGGCATGAGCAAGGGAGGGGGGTGAAAGAAGGGAGACACGGAGCATGAGCTGGGGGTGGGAGGGGAAAGAAGGGAGACACGGGGCATGAGCGGGGGGTGGGGGTAAGAAGGGAGACACAGGGTATGAGCGGGGGTGGGGGGGTGGAAAGCGGGAGACACAAGGCATGAGCGGGAGGGAAAGAAGGGAGCATGAGTGGGGAGGAAGAAGGCAGACACGGGCATGAGCGGGGGGTGGAGGGAAAGAAGGGAGACACAGGGCATGAGCGGGGGGTGGGGGGGAAGAAGGGAGACTGAGGGCATGAGCGGGGGTGGGGGGAAAGAAGGGAGACACGGGGCATGAGCGGGGGGTTGGGGGGGAAAGAAGGGAGACATGGGTCATGAGCGGGGGGTGGGGGGAAAGAAGGGAGACACGGAGCATGAGCGGGGGGTTGGGGGGGAAAGAAGGGAGACATGGGTTATGAGCGGGGGGTGGGGGGAAAGAAGGGAGACATGGGTCATGAGCGGGGGGTGGCGGGGAAAGAAGGGAGACAAGGGGCATGAGCGGTGGTGGGGGGGAAGGAAGGGAGACACGGAGCATGAGCGGGGGATGCGGGTTAACACAACAGAGACACGGGCATGAGCGGGGGGTGGGGGGAACAGGGCAGACACGGGGCATGAGCGGGGGCTGGGGGGGACATGGGGCATGGGTGGGGGGGAAGAAGGGAGGCACGGGGCATTAGCGGGGAGTGGGGGTAAGAAGGGAGACACGGGGCATGAGCGGGGGGTGGGGGAGTGGAAAGAAGGGAGACACGGGGCATGAGCGGGGGGAAAGAAGGGAGACAAGGGGCATGAGCGGGGGGAAGAAGGGAGATACAGGGCATGAGCGGGGGTGGGGGGAAAGAAGGGAGACACGGGGCATGAGCAGAGGGTGGGGGTACAGGAGGGAGACACTGGACATGAGCTCGGGTGCGGGGGACAGGAGGGAGACACAGGGCATGAGCGGGGGTGGGGGTGAACAGGGGAGGCACTGGGCATGAGCGGAGGGTGTGGGGACAGGAGGGAGACACGGGGCATGAGCGGGGGGTGGGGGGACAGGAGGGACACACAGGGCATGAGCGGGGGTGGGGGTACAGGATGGAGATATGGGGCATGAGCAGGGGGTGGGGGTACAGAAGGGAGACACGGGGAATGAGCAGGGGGTGGTGGGGATGAAGGGAGACACGGGACATGAGCGGGGGGTGGGGGGGAGAAGGGAGACACAGGGCATGAGCGGGGGGTGGGGGGGAAAGAAGGGAGACATGGGGCATGATCAGGGGGTGGGGGAAGAAGGGGGACACAGGTCATGAGCGGGGGGTGGGGGGAAGAAGGGAGACATGGTACATGATTGGGGTGTGGGGGGGAAAGAAGGGTGAAACAGGCCATGAGCGGGGGGTGGGGGGGAAGAAGGGAGACATGGGGCATGAGCGGGGGGCAGGGGGAAAGAAGGGAGACAGGGGGCATGAGTGGGGGGTGGGGGGAAGAAGGGAGACACGGGGCATGAGCGGGGGGTGGGGGGTAAAGAAGGGAGACACAGGGCATGAGTGGGGGGTGGGGGGGAGAAAGGAGACATGGGGCATGAGCGGGGGGTGTGGGGTGGGAAGAAGGGAGACACGGGGCATGAGCGGGGGGTTGGGGGGGAGAAGGGAGACACGGGGCATGAGCGGAGGGTGAGGGGGAAGAAGGGAGACATGATGCATGAGCGGGGGGGAAGAAGGGAGACACGGGCATGAGCGGGGGGTAGAGGGGAAAAAAGGGAGACACGGGGCATGAGCGGGTGGTGGGGGGGACAGGGGAGGAACGGGGCATGAGCGGGGGGTGGGGGTGAACAGAGGAGACACGGGGCATGAGCGGGGGTGGGGGAACAGGAGGGAGACACGGGGCATGAGTGGGGGGTGGTGGGTACAGGAGGGAGACACGGGACATGAGTGGGGGTGGGGGGATAGGAGGGAGACACAGGGCATGAGCGGGGGGTCTGGATGAACAGGGGAGACACTGGGCATGAGCAGGGGTGGGGGGACAGGAGGGAGACACGGGGCATGAGCGGGGGGTGGGGGGTACAGGAGGGAGACACTGGGCATGAGCAGGGGGTGGGGGGTACAGGAGGGAGACACAGGGCATGAGCGGGGGGTGGGGGGAAGAAGGGAGACACAGGGCATGAGCGAGGGGTGGGGGGGAAAGAAGGGAGACATGGGGCGTGAGTGGGGGGTGGGGGGAAGAAGGGAGACATGAGACATGAGCCGGGGGTGGGGGGAAAGAAGGGAGACAGGGGGCATGAGCGGGGGGTGGGGTGGAAGAAGGGAGACACGGGGCATGAGCGGGGGTGGGGGGCGAAAGAAGGGAGACACGGGGCATGAGCGGGGGGTGGGAGGGGAAAGAAGGGAGACACGGGGCATGAGCGAGCGGTGGGGGGGTAAGAAATGAGACACGGGGCATGAGCGGGGGGTGCGTGGGAAAGAAGGGAGACACGGGGCATGAGCGGGGGTACGGGGGAAAGAAGGGAGACACGGGGCATGAGCGGGGGTGGGGGGAACAGGGCAGACAAGGGGCATGAGCGGGGGGTGGGGGAGACACGGGACATGAGCGGGGGGTGGGGGGGAAGAAGGGAGACACGGGGCATGAGCGGGGGGTGGAGGGGGAGAAGGGAGACATGGGGCATGAGCGGGGGCGGGGGGGTGAAAGAAGGGAGACACGGGGCATGAGCGGGGGGTGGGAGGGGAAAGAAGGGAGACACGGGGCATGAGCGAGGGGTGGGGGGTAAGAAGTGAGACACGGGACATGAGCGGGGGGTGGGAGGGGAAGAAGGGAGACACGGGGCATGAGCGGGGGTGGGGGGAAAGAAGGGAGACATGGGGCATGAGCGGGGGGTGGGGGGAGAAGGGAGACACGGGGCATGAGCGGGGGGTAGGGGGGAAAGAAGGGAGACACAGGGCATGAGTGGGGGTTGGGGGAAAGAAGGGAGACAAGGGGCATGAGCAGGGGTGGGGGATAAAACGACGGAGACACGGGCATGAGCGGGGGGTTGGGGGAACAGGGCACACAAGGGGCATGAGCGGGGTGTGGGGGGGCAAAGGGCATGAGCGGGGGTGGGGCGGGAAAGAGGGAGACAGGGGGTATGAGCGGGGGGGAAAGAAGGGAGCATGAGCCGGGGAAAGAAGGGAGACACGGGGCATGAGCGGGGGGTGGGGGTGAAGAAGGGAGACACAGGGCATGAGCAGGGGGTGGGGGGAAAGAAGGGAGACGCAGGTCATGAGCGGGGGGTGGGGGGAAAGAAGGGAGGCACGGGGCATGACCGTGGGGTGGGGGCGAAAGAAGGGAGACACGGGGCATGAGCGGGGGGTGCGGGGGAAAGAAGGGAGACACGGGGCATGAGCGGGGGGTACGGGGGAAAGAAGTGAGACACGGGGCATGAGCGGGGGTGGAGGGAACAGGGCAGACAAGGGGCATGAGCGGGGGGTGGGGGAGACACGGGACATGAGCGGGGGTGGGGGGGAAGAAGGGAGACACGGGGCATGAGCGAGGGTGGAGGGGGAGAAGGGAGACACGGGGCATGAGCGGGGGTGGGGGGTGAAAGAAGGGAGACACGGGGCATGAGCGGGGGTGGGAGGGGAAAGAAGGGAGACACGGGTCATGAGCGGGGGGTGGGGGGGAAAGAAGGGAGACACAGGTCATGAGCAGGGGTGTGGGGGAGAAGGGTTACATGGGGCATGAGCGGGGGTGGGGGGGAAAGAAAGGAGACACGGGACATGAGCAGGGGGTTGGGGGGAAAGAAGGGAGACACCGGGCATGAGCAGGTGGTGGGGGGAAAGAAGGGAGACATGGGGCATGAGCAGGGGGTGGGGGGGAAAGAAGGGAGACACGGGGCCAGAGCAGGGGGTGGGGGGGAAAGAAGGGAGACACAGGGCATGAGCAGGGGGTGGGGAGAGAAGGGAGACATGGGGCATGAGCGGGGGGTGGGGGGAAAGAAGGGAGACATGGGGCATGAGCGGGGGGTGGGGGGTAAAGAAGGGAGACGCGGGGCATGAGCGGGGGTGGGTGTAAAGAAGGGAGACACGGGGCATGAGCGGGGGGTGGGGGGAAGAAGGGAGAAACGGGGCATGAGCGGGGGTGGGGGTGAACAGGGGAAACACGGGCCATGAGCAGGGGGTGGGGGGAAAAGGAGGGAGACAGACACGGAGCATGAGCTGGCAGTGGGGATGAACAGGGGAGACACGGGGCATGAGCAGGGGGTGGGGGGGAACAGGAGGGAGACACTGGGAATTAGCGGGGGGTGGGGGGTAACACAACGGAGACATGGGCATGAGCAGGGTGCGGGGGGAACAGGGCAGACACGGGGCATGAGTGGGGGGTGGGGCGTACACGGGGCATGAGCGGGGGGTGGTGGGACACAGGGCATGAGCGGGGGTGGGGGGTACACGAGGGAGAGAGACATGGGCATGAGCAGGGGGTGGGGGGTACACGAGGGAGACACGGGGCATGAGCAGGGGTTGGGGGAACAGGAGGGAGACACAGGGCATGAGCGGGGGGTGGGGGAACAGGGCAGACATGGGGCATGAGCGGGGGGTGGTAGTACAGGAGGGAGACATGGAGCATGAGGGGGGGTGGGGGGAACAGGGCAGACACAGGGCATGAGCGGGGGGTGCGGGTAACACGAGAGAGACACGGAGCATGAGCGGGCGGTGCGGGGTACAGGAGGGAGACATGGGGCATGAGCGAGGGGGAAGAAGTTGTGGAAATCGATATAATATTGTGGCCCCAATCGCATTGTATGTTGGCCCACGCCAAGCTGTCTAAAGAATATTGTGAACATGGGTTCCGCGGCAAGGTCTTGACCTTAATGTATTGTGTAAGCTGCCATCTTGGATCTAGCCGCCATTTCAGGTATTCTTGCAGTGTGGAAGTCACCCCGAATCACAAAATGGAGGCCGAATGACATTGCGAGTAAGACTTCGGCAATGGTGACCTCCGCACACGTGAATGAATAATATGTCCCCAGGCTACTTGTAAGGGTCATGAACTAAGACCCTGTCCTCTGTTTAACCTAGGTGTAAATATGTAACTGTATCAGCGGAACCGATCTAATATATGGAGATTGCATGTTCGACCTGGCTACGAACCCTAGCCATGGTTCCAGAAATGGTTAACTTGTAAGAGGGCTGGCCAATGCAGTACTAAATGTATAAAAAACCCAAGCATCCCGATGATCGGTCTCTCCCACTTTCAGTGCGAACCTAACGTTGAAGGTTCGTGTATTAGTCAGAGGGCCGAATAGCTATTCGCATGTCAATTGACTTTGATAACTTGGTAACTTTGTAACTTTGAAATAAAGCGCTTTATATGGTCCTTTGTAACCTGTGTTGGTGTGTTTCCATTTGGGCTTCCCGGCCTCATGTCAATTTCTCTGTTTCCACAGTTGGCGCCCGAATAGGGACCCTCAAGATTGATGCCGGATCATTGAAGGTTGACGCAGACTATCGAATCGGGATCGGACGGTGTGATTCTGCGGGCCCGACCGATCGAGACGCGATACCTCGGCAGCGCTGCACGATCTGATCCTTGGGCGATAGTCGTGCGGTCTGACACGGCATCTTGACGAGGGTCCAAATCCGAGGCGGGCAGATTTGCCGAAACCACTGAACGCAGGTAAAATTTGTTAGTTGAAGTCCTTTGAAAACCGTACGGTCCTCCTTAGGTTTGGTCAGGTGTAGTCGTGACCCGGCTCTTAATTTATCCCTGACAATTTGAATTTGGCGTATTGTATCTGCAGACACAATTATTGGACCAGGTAACACCAATTCTTTGAGAAATGCCTGGGAAATTGTCTAGCTGTTTTAGGGCTCTATTCCGCAGCGATCGACAATCTTTGGAATTTAGCCGTCCGGCACCACAGGAGGGGTCGCCGGCGTGTACTATGTACTGTAAGTATGGCATTGGTAGTATTGTATTTAATGACATTTGGCACAAACAGACCAGAAATGCCTCCGAATTTCAGTGGCCAATCAATGGTAGTTTTGAGATCCCCCGTATTGAATACTTAGAGTCGATCTTGCTTAAAAAGAAGGCTAGGCCAGCAGCCTTTGATGTATTACAAAATTGGAAAAAGGAAGCATTACAGCAGCTTAAAAGTAGGGATAAACATGCACGACGTCATAAAACGAATGCCGAAAAGGCATTGTTAAATGACAAGGAAAAACGATTAGATGAAACCCAGAAAATGGACAGAGCTTTTTCGCTCGAAGTCCAGAAAATTTACCCTTCTAAAGATTTCCATGTTTCCGAGGAGTTTATTGAGAAAATATTAAACGAACGGAGGCCTGATTCTTCAGCGCCACCTCCGTATGCTCCTGTTGTGGGTGCTCTTCCCATTCCTGCTATTGCTCCTATCGTTATTCCTACTCCTCTTACACAGCCTACTACCCCTAGTTCCTTAGTTGTCGCTCCTCCGTCTATTTCGTCTGTTACATTACCTCTTTCCCCTGCACCCATGTTAGGTTCACCTACACTTTCGATTTCGGGGAGTCCTGTGTTTATTAAATCAGATCCTGGTGCAGGGTCAAGGATAGTGACTCGTAGTACTGTTCCTGCGGGCAGGAAACAGGAACTATTTGCTTGGGCTAAACATTGCATGGAAAAAGGTGATCAAACTGATGTATTTTCAACATTATCTAATTTGCATGATTTTCCCGAGAAAAACGTTTTTATTGAAGGACTGGGGATTCATTTAGGTGTAATGTGGGGTAGATTGCAGACTTCGGATCTCCCACAAGAGGTGAGAGATCTGAACGCTTTGGCACTCTCAAGGGATACCGAACAGAAAGTATATGGACATGTTGATAGATTGTTTGAGTTTAGACAGGATTTTGAAAGATTACAAAATGAGGATGATGAGGACGATAGGATATATATGCAGAAACGGTTCCTTTCGTGCCGAAAATCAGCACCCGAGGAAGTACGGATCTGTACTAGAGATGCGGTTCGATGGATCTCGGATTCATCAATACCGCCGGATGAGGTATACGATACATATAGTCAATATACGGTAGAAATGCAAAGGAAGGTAATTCAAGTGATGGTACAGCACTTGCAGGAAGAATGTATAAGAAAGAAGGTTGGTTGCCCCACAGAGTTATTAGGTATTTGTAAAAGAGCTTTTTCGCCTGACACTTCCACAGCTGCTTTAGCGCTTGATTTGGCCTTATTACTCAGTAAGCGGTCGGAGGTCCCTATATCTCAGTTGCCTATGAGAGAGGTCCCTCCGACCCTTGTCCCAAAAGTAGAAATCCCCGCCAACGCGGCGACTGGTGCTCCCGCGGTGGATATCCCAGCACACTATGTATCACAGTTTGTTCACGTCCCGTTCTCTCGACAGGAAGTGAACACGATCAGACAATCAGTCCCTGATATTAGGAAGAACCCGACAGGGTTTTATAAAGAAATAGAATCCGTTTTGCAGTCTTCCGTGTTCACCTTAAGTGACATGGATTTATTGTTTCCAGTGCTTTTACCTGTTGATGTATGGAAGCAGGTACGGACAGTAGATGATGTGCCGGGGTTAGGGGATACATGGGTAAATCTAACTAGAATAGATGGGGAACGACCAGCTGGTGAGAAACCACCCCAGGTAATACTCACTTTACCTGATAGAAT
This sequence comes from Ambystoma mexicanum, assembly GCF_040938575.1. NCBI lineage: Eukaryota > Metazoa > Chordata > Amphibia > Caudata > Ambystomatidae > Ambystoma > Ambystoma mexicanum. Next base: position 1,128,943,375 of record NC_090930.1, on the reverse strand, counting down.
AGTTGCCAAATTGAAAACTATAATTCCAGAAAAAAGGATTATTTGGGACAAGCTTACGGCCTGTGTCCAAGGAAAAACTGAAGGTACCACTGAATTCTTTAATAGGTTTGAACAGGTGTTCTCCGACTTCAGTGGACAGGATTTGGGTACAGAGTCAGGGAAGAGGTTGTTTGTGGACAAATTTGTGCGTGGATTGTTGCCCGACATCCAGTCACAAATTATGTCCTCAGAAAGCGCTTGGCAGGCAAAATCTCAGTCAGAGGTTTTGCATATGGCTCAGTATTATGAGAATCGGGTTAATAACGAAAAAGAGAAAATCGAAAAAAGAAGGGGTGACCTAAAGACTAAGGTATTGTTGCAGCAAATTGTCAGGCACCCCAGAGGAGGTACGACACAAACTAGAGGTCAGTACATTCCAAGAGGAAATACTCCTCTAAATTCTATAAATATTAATCAGTGTGCTTATTGCCGCCAGGAAGGTCACTGGCGAGCACAGTGCCCTGCCCTCCGTCAGAGGTCAGGAGGCACATTCGGAGGTATGGGTAGGCGACCACGGGGCCGCCCTGGAGCAGGGGGTCCTGATAGGGGTCAGCTTCTACGAGATCCCCAGCAACCTTTTTCACAGGAAAATCAGACTTCGAGTATGGACTCAAGAAATATATCTGATCACCCTTCCGCCGTCTACCTTTCTGAGGAACTTTCCTTTGATGAAGTTCTGCCTTACTAGGATTGCCCGAAGCAGCGTTTGGAACCTTTACCTATTCCCGTTATTCAGAAGGGCCCCTATGTTGAATTATTGGTGGGGAATAGGAAACATCAGTTCTTGATCGACACTGGAGCGCAGAAGTTCTCCATTGACCATTCTCGGGTTCCAAACATTCCCCTGTCAGGGCAAACAAACGTTTCTATAGGGTTCTCTGGTATACCAACTGTTTGTCCGGTCTCTGCGCCGGTATCCGTTTCTTTGGGCCCTTTTACAGACCAGTGCCCTTTTCTTCTTACTTCAAACTGTGGAGAAAACTTGCTGGGGTTGAATTTGTTGAAGAAATTGAATGCAGTGATCCATTGTACCCGTGACGGAATAAGATTGACAGTTTCACCACAGCAACCTTTTAACTCCCAGTATTTGACCCGACCTCTACCTTCCGAGTTCGGCATTGTCCCGGAATGTTTGTGGGCAATAGACGACAATGATGTCGGAATATTGCACGTTGAGCCCGTTAAGATAGTCTTGAAACATGGGGTTAAACTACCTCGCATTCCGCAATATAAAATTTCAGTTGAGGGCGAGCGCGCTCTGAAATGCATTGTCTCCGATTTTGTACATCGTGGAGTGATCGAAGAGATTACAGGTAGCTTATGTAATAGTCCGATCTTACCGGTATATAAGAAAGGCGACAATGCAATTCCGTACCGGTTTATAATAGATCTTCGTGCTATTAACCGGGTAGTGGCCCCACAATTTCCAATCGTGCCGGATGTAACAACAATATTAACAATGATCCCTGCTACGGCTACGCACTTCAGTGTCGTAGATTTGAAAAACGCCTTCTTTAGTATTCCGATACACAAGGAGAGCAGGTATTTGTTTGCGTTCACCTTGGGGGGACGCTCATTTACATTCACAAGGGCACCTCAAGGGTACACTGAAAGTCCTAGTATTTATAGTAGAGCCTTAAAAGAGCAGCTCGACACCCTTGAACTGCCACCTACTTGCACGCTGCTACAATATGTAGACGATTTGCTCTTAGCTGCAGACTCTGAGAAAGCTTGTAAAGAAGGCACTATATTGTTGCTTGTTCATTTAGCTGAACATGGTCACAAAGCTTCACTTAAGAAATTTCAATATTGTTGCCAGGAGGTTGCCTATTTAGGCTACCTCCTGTCAAAGGAGGGGAGAAGATTGACACCTGAACGAATAAAACACATTTCTGGCATGTCTGTCCCAAAAACACAGAAGGAAGTCAGAGCCCTGATAGGGATGGCGTCCTACTGTAGACTGTGGATCCCGAACTTTGCCCTAGTGGTAAAACCGATGTTGGCTTTGACGAGGAAGGGCATTTCTTTGCCACTGCCATGGGAATCGGAACATCAACGATCATTTGAGCTTCTCAAAGCCGCGCTGTGTTCAGCACCGGTTCTGGGTACACCAAATTACGATAAGGCCTTTGTGTTGTTTGTGCATGAATGTAATGGATGTGCTTTGTCTGTGTTAACGCAGGAACATGGAGGGAAGAATAGGCCGTGCGGCTATTATTCCTCCGCCCTCGATCCTGTCGCATGCGCTTTGCCGCGATGTCTGCGCGCTGTTGCTGCTGCTGCTGCGTCTGTAAAACAGAGTGAGGGGATGGTCCTAGGCCACGATTTGATTCTGATGGTACCTCACTCTGTTGATATTCTATTGAATAAAACTCAAACACAACACCTTACTTCTGCCCGGTTGACCAGGTATGAATTAGTTCTATTTGCTCCTCATATCCAAATTAAAAGGTGTTGTGTTCTCAATCCGGCTGAACTTTTGCCTCTCCCGCAAACTTCTGCTTGCGGCGATGATGGATCACATGACTGCCTGTACGCCACCGAACAAGAAACAAAGGGCAGAATAGACCTCTCAGATACTCCTTTGGAGAATGCGGAAGGGGAGCTGTTTTGTGATGGCTCCTGCTTTAAACTTCCGAATGGCACATCTACAGCTGCTTATGCAGTTACTACTTTGAACAAGATCGTAGAAACTAAAAGGATTCCGCATAACTCTGCGCAGGCCGCAGAGATTATAGCGTTGACTCGTGCTTGTGAGCTCTCCCAAGGGCATAGAGTTAATATTTATACGGATAGTCAGTACGCCTTTGGGGTGGCTCACAACTTCGGAAAATTGTGGTCGGAAAGAGGGTTTCTGACCTCACATGGGACCAAGATTCAGCATGGTCCCTTAATAGTACAGTTACTTTCAGCACTCTCACTCCCTAAACAACTAGCGATTATGAAATGTGCAGCTCATCGTAAGGTCATAGATGATGTGGGCAAAGGAAATGCTTTTGCAGACTCGATAGCTAGACAAACAGCTACGGACCTTAGCACAGACATGTATACCGCAAGGGAAGTGAGAGATGGTTGTATAATAGATGAAGGCATTGGGTCTGTGCGAGATATTCAGACTGATGCCTCTGTTGATGAATCTAGGAAATGGGCTGAAGGCATGGGGAAATTGGATGACGAAGGGTGTTGGGTGGACGCATCTGACGGGAAATGGTTGCTCCCTGATTCTTATGTATTAGCAATGGTCACAATGGCACACGGTCCAACACATGTGTGTGCCCAGCAAATTGCGAAGATATTACAGCAGGTTTGGGTGAATGATAAAATTTTGGAAACTGCAAAAAGACATGTTAGTAATTGTATGATTTGCCTACAACACAATGTGGGTAAAGGGACAGTGACTCCAAGGGGAAGTTTCGGGCCCCCCTCTGTCCCCTTTGAAACCATTCACCTTGATTTCATTGAAATGGAACGTTGTAATAACTTGAAATATGTTCTTGTTATCATTTGTGCTTTTAGCAAGTGGGTCGAGGCTTTCCCTGCCAAAGATGCTACCGCCATGACCACCGCAAAGATCTTGGTGAAAGAATATTTTCCTCGATTTGGGCTCCCGAGGATAATCTGGTCGGATAACGGCCCACATTTCATCGCAGCTGTAATATTGCAAATATGTGTTGCCTTAGGGATTGAGAAACGTTTTCATTCAGCTAGGCACCCTCAAAGTGCGGGGTTGGTAGAAAGACACAACGGTATTTTGAAAAACAAACTTGCGAAAACATGTGCTGAGACTAAATTGAAATGGCCAGATGCTTTACCTATTGTATTGTTAACTATGCGCACCACACCCCAGACTAGAACTGGGCTTTCTCCATTTGAGGTAGTGATGGGAAGGCCTGCTAATATTTGGGGCCTCCCTAAACCTAAAGCCCTGAGGGATGTGGAGAATGTATTGCTTGTAGATTATTGTAATCAATTGACTAAAAATCTGTATTTCATCTACCACCAGGTGAATGCCGCCTTACCTGTACGGTTTACGGGCCCAGGACACGATATATTGCCTGGCAGCTGGATCCTGGTAAAGGCCTACGAAAGGTCTTCCTGTCTCGCGCCTCGCTGGCGGGGACCCTACCAGGTTTTATTGGTCACCAGGACGGCAGTGCGGGTGGCAGGAAAGAAGAACTGGATACATGCAACGCACATCAAGAAGATCCCTCCCCCGACGCCACACGTTACAGAAGAAACAGAACCCCTTGCTGATGCTACACTCTCTGATCTCGGAGTAGCAAGGAGCGTTGTGAGTGCGTCGGAGAAGTTCTCTGAGCCTGAGGAGCTCGGGGAGCCGTCCATTTTGTCTCCGCACTCCCTTGATCAATCACTTCCGGAAACTCTTGTTTCAAGTTCTGCGACTTCCGTCGCCACCGACGTGACGCTCCCCTCAGGGAGCGACGATACTTTGCTTTTGGATTCGGTAAACTTGGGTACCATCAGGTACAACCTTCGACCACGCGCTGCACGAGTATAGTGCATTTGAAAGGAAGAAGGAGTGATTGAAATACTATTGTCTTCCCCCTTTTTTTTTTGGAACAAAGAAAAAGGGGGGGTTCTGTTGGCTAGGGTTGGGAAGGACTAAGAAGTCGCGCGGCCGAAGTGCCGCCAGCAACGAACATTGGGGCCGTCGATCGGGATAACCATGATGCCTGCCGCCTTCACCGCTGCTCCTCGTATTGAACTATTAGATAAGGAGGTGACCAGTTCGAACAATGGACAATGTGCCTGGGCCCTGAAAACGTACTGTTGTGTTCTTGTTTTGATTACTGTTAGTTTTGCAACTGCTGCCGTGGGACTTTGGTACTTTGAAGAGATTTATCCTTTGAAGCCTCTGTTACCGACCGAAATTGTACCAACTGTTTTGACTCCCTTTGTACACCTTCACACTCTGTCCCCTAGGGACTCTCGGCATAGACAGAAATATCATAATAACACTCTGATGATAGTGATGAATGCTACGCATGCTATTTTTAATAAGAGTAATTGTTGGATTTGCACGCATTTGCCACAACATGGGAACAAGGGACTGGGATGGTATATACATCCCTTACCTCTAACGACTTCCTGCTATGCCTCTCTTAGAGCACTCTTCTTTGGCCGATGGAATGATAGCATCTCAGGGAACTTCGATGGCACTAATTTGAATGAATTTGATAGACGTGAATTGACTCCCCTGGGATGCTCACTTTTCGCAAATAGGAGTAGACCTAATATCGCTTCTATTAGGCCGTCTGATAAACTTTCCTTTCCTTTCCAAAATCTAGTTTCTTTCAAGATGGCTCCGATAGGCAATAAGGATGCCATGCCTCCTTCTTATTCTGTAAATCACAATCCTGATTCTGTCCCTTTCTGTGTACAAAGAAATGGCACTAGGCCAATGGGAGATTTTGAGCCTTGTATACATATTGTAAATTTGACTGGGGAAAATAGGCCTTTGTATGTAGGGGGACCCGTTTATTTTGTTTGTGGTAGTTTAGCTTTTCCCTGGTTGCCCAAGGATTGGCAGGGGACTTGTTATTTAGGGATATTGTTACCAGGTGTATTTATAGCCAGTACCTTAGAGGTATCCAAGGCTCGCCCGCGACGAGATAGTGATGGAGATACCCCCGGACAAGTGTTCGGGGATATAGCCAAATCAGTAGTCCCCTTTTGGGGACAAATAGCAAATTCAGAAAACATTAGGGGATTAGCGAGGGTATTGGAGAAAACGATCAACCGGACCACGGACATACTTTACAATATGACCTTAGAGCAAAAGGCGATAAGATTGGTAGCACTTCAAAATCGAATGGCATTAGATGTCATTTTAGCCGAACGAGGTGGAGTATGTAAATTAGTGGGGTCCGCTTGTTGCGTTTTCGTACCAGATTCTTCACCAACAATATTTAAAGCAATTCAGAATTTACACACTCTTAGTTCTGAAGTCCATATCCCTGTAGGAGACTGGAGCCTTAGTACTTGGTTTTGGGATTTTCTACGATCTTGGGGGTGGAAGGTGCTTTCTGTCATTTTAGGTATTTTAGGGACTCTGTTATTTCTTTGCTGTTGTTTTCAATGCCTCCCAAGTATATGCGGAATGATGGGGGAATGTTGTGCCCAGGTAATGAGCGCAATAGGGCATAAGATATACACTCCGAAGACAGCATCTAAAGAGTTCATGTTGCAAGAAGTTCTTACGAACGACCTTATGGCTATTGATATTTCAGACAATGATGCGGAACCTATGAATGATAATGCCTTCAAGTATTTTCGAAAGTATTAGAAAACTATGTTTTAGCACTTGGCATAGGCCAAAAGGAGGGTCTGTGGAAATCGATATAATATTGTGGCCCCAATCGCATTGTATGTTGGCCCACGCCAAGCTGTCTAAAGAATATTGTGAACATGGGTTCCGCGGCAAGGTCTTGACCTTAATGTATTGTGTAAGCTGCCATCTTGGATCTAGCCGCCATTTCAGGTATTCTTGCAGTGTGGAAGTCACCCCGAATCACAAAATGGAGGCCGAATGACATTGCGAGTAAGACTTCGGCCATGGTGACCTCCGCACACGTGAATGAATAATATGTCCGCAGGCTACTTGTAAGGGTCATGAACTAAGACCCTGTCCTCTGTTTAACCTAGGTGTAAATATGTAACTGTATCAGCGGAACCGATCTAATATATGGAGATTGCATGTTCGACCTGGCTACGAACCCTAGCCATGGTTCCAGAAATGGTTAACTTGTAAGAGGGCTGGCCAATGCAGTACTAAATGTATAAAAAACCCAAGCATCCCGATGATCGGTCTCTCCCACTTTCAGTGCGAACCTAACGTTGAAGGTTCGTGTGTTAGTCAGAGGGCCGAATAGCTATTCGCATGTCAATTGACTTTGATAACTTGGTAACTTTGTAACTTTGAAATAAAGCGCTTTATATGGTCCTTTGTAACCTGTGTTGGTGTGTTTCCATTTGGGCTTCCCGGCCTCATGTCAATTTCTCTGTTTCCACAAAGGGAGACACAGGGCATGAGTGGGGGGAAAGAAGGGAGACACAGGGCATGAGCAGGGGGTGGGGGAAAGAAGTGAGACACGGGGCATGAGCGGGGGGAAAGAAGGGAGACACAGGGCATGATCGGGGGTGGGGGGTACAGGAGGGAGACACAGGGCATGAGCGGGAGGTGGGGGGAGCAGGGCAGACACCGGGCCAGAGCGGGGGGTGTGGGGGAAAGAAGAGAGTCACGGGGCATGAGCGGGGGGGTGGGGGGAACAGGGGAGACACCGGGCATGAGCGGGGGTTGGGGATGAACAGGGGAGACACGGGCATGAGCGGGGGTGGGGGGGACAGGAGGGAGACACGGGGCATGAGCGGGTGGTGGGGGGTACGGGAGGGAGACATGGGGAATGAGCGGGGGGTGGGGGTACAGGAGGGAGACACGGGGCATTAGCGGGGGTTGGGGGGAACAGGGGAGTCATGGGGCATGAGCAGGGGGTGGAGGGGGTAAAGAAGGTAGACACGGGCCATGAGCGGGTGTGGGGGTGAAGAGGGAGACACGGGGCATGAGCGGGGGTTGGGGGGGAACAAGAAAGACACAGGGCATGAGCGGGGGGTGGGGGTGAACAGGGGAGACACAGGTCATGAGCGGGGGGTGGGGGGAAAGAAGGGAGGCATGGGGCATGACCGTGGGGTGGGGGCAAAGAAGGGAGACATGGGGCATGAGCGGGGGTGGGGGGAGAAGGGAGACACGGTGCATGAGCGGGGGGTAGGGGGGAAAGAAGGGAGACACAGGGCATGAGTGGGGGTTGGGGGAAAGAAGGGAGACAAGGGGCATGAGCAGTGGGTGGGGGGTAAAACGACGGAGACACAGGCATGAGCGGGGGGTTGGGGGAACAGGGCACACACGGGGCATGAGCGGGGTGTGGGGGGGCAAAGGGCATGAGCGGGGGGTGGGGCGGGACACAGGGCTTGGGTGGGGGGAAGAAGGGAGACACGGGGCATGAGCAGGGGGTGGGGGGAAGAAGGGAGACACAGGTCATGAGCGGGGGGTGGGTTGAAGAAGACTTGAGACACGGGGCATGAGCGGGGTGTGGGGGGGAAAGAAGGGAGACATGGGTCATAAGCAGGGGATGGGGGAAAGAAGGGAGACATGGGGCATGAGCGGGGGGCGGGGGGGAATGAAGGAAGACACGGGTCATGAGCGGGGGGTGGGGGGGAAAGAAGGGAGACACAGGGCATGAGCAGGGGTGGGGGGAGAAGGGTTACACGGGGCATGAGCGGGGGGTGGGGGGGAAAGAAAGGAGACACGGGGCATGAGCAGGGGGTGTGGGGGAAAGAAGGGAGACACGGGGCATGAGCAGGTGGTGGGGGGAAAGAAGGGAGACACGGGGCATGAGCGGGGGGTGGGGGGGAAAAAGGGAGACACGGGGCATGAGCGGGGGGTGGGGGGGAGAAGGGAGACACAGGGCATGAGCAGGGGGTGGGGGGAGAAGGGAGACATGGGGCATGAGTGGGGGGTGGGGGGAAAGAAGGGAGACATGGGGCATGAGCGGGGGGTGGGGGGTAAAGAAGGGAGACGCGGGGCATGAGCGGGCGGTGGGGGGTGAAGGAAGGGAGACACGGGTCATGAGCGGGGGTGGAGGGGAAAGAAGGGAGACAGGGGGCATGAGCGGGGGGTGGGGGAGATGAAGGGAGACACGGAGCATAAGCAGGGGGTGGGGGGAAAGTAGGGAGACACGGGGCATGAGCAGGGGTTTGGGGGAGAAGGGAGACACGGGGCATGAGCAGGGGGTGGGCGGGTGGAAAGAGGGAGACAGGGGGTATGAGCGGGGGGGAAAGAAGGGAGCATGAGCGGGGGAAAGAAGGGAGACACGGGGCATGAGCGGGGGGTGGGGGAAAAGAAGGGAGACACGGGGCATGAGTGGGGGGATGGGGGTGAAGAAGGGAGACACAGGGCATGAGCGGGGGTGGGAAAGAAGGGAGACACGGGGCATGAGCAGGGGGTGGGGGGAAGAAGGGAGACGCAGGTCATGAGCGGGGGGTGGGGGGAAAGAAGGGAGGCACGGGGCATGACCGTTGGGTGGGGGCGAAAGAAGGGAGACACGGGGCATGAGCGGGGGTGCGGGGGAAAGAAGGGAGACACGGGGCATGAGCGGGGGTGGGGGGAACAGGGCAGACAAGGGGCATGAGCGGGGGGTGGGGGGTGAAAGAAGGGAGACACGGGGCATGAGCGGGGGTGGGAGGGGAAAGAAGGGAGACACGGGGCATGAGCGAGGGGTGGGGGGGTACGAAGTGAGACACGGGGCATGAGCGGGGGGTGGGGGGGAAGAAGGGAGACACGGGGCATGAGCGGGGGTGGGGGGAAAGAAGGGAGACATGGGGCATGAGCGGGGGGTGGTGGGAGAAGGGAGACAGGGGGCATGAGCGGGGGGTAGGGGGGAAAGAAGGGAGACACAGGGCATGAGTGGGGGTTGGGGGAAAGAAGGGAGACAAGGGGCATGAGCAGGGGGTGGGGGGTAAAACAACGGAGACACAGGCATGAGCGGGGGGTTGGGGGAACAGGGCACACACGTGGCTTGAGCGGGGTGTGGGGGGGGGCAAAGGGCATGAGCGGGGGGTGGGGCGGGACACAGGACATGGGCGGGGGGTGGGGGGGAAGAAGGGAGACACGGGGCATCAGCAGGGGGTGGGGGGAAGAAGGGAGACACAGGTCATGAGCGGGGGATGGGGGGAAGAAGGGAGACATGGGGCATGAGCAGGGTGTGGGGGGGAAAGAAGGGAGACATGGGGCATGAGCGGGGGGAATGAAGGGAGACACGGGTCATGAGCGGGGGGTGGGGGGAAAGAAGGGAGACATGGGGCATGAGCGGGGGGTGGGGGGGAATGAAGGGAGACACGGGTCATGAGCGGGGGGTGGGGGGAAAGAAGGGAGACACAGGGCATGAGCAGGGGTGGGGGGGAGAAGGGTTACACGGGGCATGAGCGGGGGGTGGGGGGGGAAGAAAGGAGACACGGGGCATGAGCAGGGGGTGGGGGGGAAAGAAGGGAGACACCGGGCATGAGCAGGTGGTGGGGGGAAAGAAGGGAGACACGGGGCATGAGCCGGGGGTGGGGGGAAAGAAGGGAGACACGGGGCATGAGTGGGGGGCGGGGGGGAAAGAAGGGAGACACAGGGCATGAGCAGGGGGTGGGGGGAGAAGGGAGACATGGGGCATGAGTGGGGGGTGGGGGGAAAGAAGGGAGACATGGGGCATGAGCGGGGGGTGGGGGGTAAAGAAGGGAGACGCGGGGCATGAGCGGGCGGTGGGGGTAAGAAGGGAGACACAGGGCATGAGCGAGGGGTGGGGGGGAAAGAAGGGAGACATGGGGCGTGAGTGGGGGGTGGGGGGAAGAAGGGAGACACGAGACATGAGCCGGGGGTGGGGGGAAAGAAGGGAGACAGGGGGCATGAGCGGGGGGTGGGGTGGAAGAAGGGAGACACGGGGCATGAGCAGGGGGTGGGGGTACAGGAGGGAGACACAGGGCATGAGCGGGGGGTGGGGGGAAGAAGGGAGACACAGGGCATGAGCGAGGGGTGGGGGGGAAAGAAGGGAGACATGGGGCGTGAGTGGGGGGTGGGGGGAAGAAGGGAGACACGAGACATGAGCCGGGGGTGGGGGGAAAGAAGGGAGACAGGGAGCATGAGCGGGGGGTGGGGTGGAAGAAGGGAGACACGGGGCATGAGCGGGGGTGGGGGGCGAAAGAAGGGAGACACGGGGCATGAGCGGGGGGTGCGAGGGGAAAGAAGGGAGACACGGGGCATGAGCGAGCGGTGGGGGGGTAAGAAATGAGACACGGGGCATGAGCGGGGGGTGCGTGGGAAAGAAGGGAGACACGGGGCATGAGCGGGAGTACGGGGGAAAGAAGGGAGACACGGGGCATGAGCGGGGGTGGGGGGAACAGGGCAGACAAGGGGCATGAGCGGGGGGTGGGGGAGACACGGGACATGAGCGGGGGGTGGGGGGGAAGAAGGGAGACACGGGGCATGAGCGGGGGGTGGAGGGGGAGAAGGGAGACACGGGGCATGAGCGGGGGCGGGGGGGTGAAAGAAGGGAGACACGGGGCATGAGCGGGGGGTGGGAGGGGAAAGAAGGGAGACACGGGGCATGAGCGAGGGGTGGGGGGTAAGAAGTGAGACACGGGGCATGAGCGGGGGGTGGGAGGGGAAGAAGGGAGACACGGGGCATGAGCGGGGGTGGGGGGAAAGAAGGGGGACATGGGGCATGAGCGGGGGGTGGGAGGAGAAGGGAGACACGGGGCATGAGCGGGGGGTAGGGGGGAAAGAAGGGAGACACAGGGCATGAGTGGGGGTTGGGGGAAAGAAGGGAGACAAGGGGCATCAGCAGGGGGTGGGGGATAAAACGACGGAGACACGGGCATGAGCGGGGGGTTGGGGGAACAGGGCACACAAGGGGCAGGAGCGGGGTGTGGGGGGGCAAAGGGCATGAGCGGGGGGTGGGGCGGGAAAGAGGGAGACAGGGGGTATGAGCGGGGGGAAAGAAGGGAGCATGAGCCGGGGAAAGAAGGGAGACACGGGGCATGAGTGGGGGGTGGGGGTGAAGAAGGGGGACACAGGGCATGAGCAGGGGGTGGGGGGAAAGAAGGGAGACGCAGGTCATGAGCGGGGGGTGGGGGGAAAGAAGGGAGGCACGGGGCATGACCGTGGGGTGGGGGCGAAAGAAGGGAGACACGGGGCATGAGCGGGGGGTGCGGGGGAAAGAAGGGAGACACGGGGCATGAGCGGGGGGTACGGGGGAAAGAAGTGAGACACGGGGCATGAGCGGGGGTGGAGGGAACAGGGCAGACAAGGGGCATGAGCGGGGGGTGGGGGAGACACGGGACATGAGCGGGGGTGGGGGGGAAGAAGGGAGACACGGGGCATGAGCGAGGGTGGAGGGGGAGAAGGGAGACACAGGGCATGAGCGGGGGTGGGGGGTGAAAGAAGGGAGACACGGGGCATGAGCGGGGGTGGGAGGGGAAAGAAGGGAGACACAGGGCATGAGCAGGGGTGTGGGGGAGAAGGGTTACATGGGGCATGAGCGGGGGTGGGGGGGAAAGAAAGGAGACACGGGACATGAGCAGGGGGTTGGGGGAAAAGAAGGGAGACACCGGGCATGAGCAGGTGGTGGGGGGAAAGAAGGGAGACATGGGGCATGAGCGGGGGGTGGGGTGGAAAGAAGGGAGACACGGGGCCAGAGCAGGGGGTGGGGGGAAAGAAGGGAGACACAGGGCATGAGCAGGGGGTGGGGGGAGAAGGGAGACATGGGGCATGAGCGGGGGGTGGGGGGAAAGAAGGGAGACATGGGGCATGAGCGGGGGGTGGGGGGTAAAGAAGGGAGACGCGGGGCATGAGCGGGGGTGGGTGTAAAGAAGGGAGACACGGGGCATGAGCAGGGGGTGGGGGGGGAGAAGGGAGAAACGGGGCATGAGCGGGGGTGGGGGTGAACAGGGGAAACACGGGCCATGAGCTGGGGGTGGGGGGAAAAGGAGGGAGACAGACACGGAGCATGAGCAGGCAGTGGGGATGAACAGGGGAGACACGGGGCATGAGCAGGGGGTGGGGGGGAACAGGAGGGAGACACTGGGAATTAGCGGGGGGTGGGGGGTAACACAACGGAGACATGGGCATGAGCAGGGTGCGGGGGGAACAGGGCAGACACGGGGCATGAGTGGGGGGTGGGGCGTACACGGGGCATGAGCGGGGGGTGGTGGGACACAGGGCATGAGCGGGGGTGGGGGGTACACAAGGGAGAGAGACATGGGCATGAGCAGGGGGTGGGGGGTACACGAGGGAGACACGGGGCATGAGCGGGGGTTGGGGGAACAGGAGGGAGACACAGGGCATGAGCGGGGGGTGGGGGAACAGGGCAGACATGGGGCATGAGCGGGGGGTGGTAGTACAGGAGGGAGACATGGAGCATGAGGGGGGGTGGGGGGAACAGGGCAGACACAGGGCATGAGCGGGGGGTGCGGGTAACACGAGAGAGACACGGAGCATGAGCGGGCGGTGGGGGGTACAGGAGGGAGACATGGGGCATGAGCGAGGGGGAAGAAGGGAGACACAGGGCATGAGTGGGGGGAAAGAAGGGAGACACAGGGCATGAGCAGGGGGTGGGGGGAAAGAAGTGAGACACGGGGCATGAGCGGGGGGAAAGAAGGGAGACACAGGGCATGATCGGGGGGTGGGGGGTACAGGAGGGAGACACAGGGCATGAGCGGGAGGTGGGGGGAGCAGGGCAGACACCGGGCCAGAGCGGGGGGTGTGGGGGAAAGAAGAGAGTCACGGGGCATGAGCGGGGGGGTGGGGGGAACAGGGGAGACACCGGGCATGAGCGGGGGTTGGGGATGAACAGGGGAGACACGGGGCATGAGCGGGGGTGGGGGGGACAGGAGGGAGACACGGGGCATGAGCGGGTGGTGGGGGGTACGGGAGGGAGACATGGGGAATGAGCGGGGGGTGGGGGTACAGGAGGGAGACACGGGGCATTAGCGGGGGTTGGGGGGAACAGGGGAGTCATGGGGCATGAGCAGGGGGTGGAGGGGGTAAAGAAGGTAGACACGGGCCATGAGCGGGTGTGGGGGGGAAGAGGGAGACACGGGGCATGAGCGGGGGTTGGGGGGGAACAAGAAAGACACAGGGCATGAGCGGGGGGTGGGGGTGAACAGGGGAGACACAGGTCATGAGCGGGGGGTGGGGGGAAAGAAGGGAGGCATGGGGCATGACCGTGGGGTGGGGGCAAAGAAGGGAGACATGGGGCATGAGCGGGGGTGGGGGGAGAAGGGAGACACGGTGCATGAGCGGGGGGTAGGGGGGAAAGAAGGGAGACACAGGGCATGAGTGGGGGTTGGGGGAAAGAAGGGAGACAAGGGGCATGAGCAGTGGGTGGGGGGTAAATCGACGGAGACACAGGCATGAGCGGGGGGTTGGGGGAACAGGGCACACACGGGGCATGAGCGGGGTGTGGGGGGGCAAAGGGCATGAGCGGGGGGTGGGGCGGGACACAGGGCTTGGGTGGGGGGAAGAAGGGAGACACGGGGCATGAGCAGGGGGTGGGGGGGAAGAAGGGAGACACAGGTCATGAGCGGGGGGTGGGTTGAAGAAGACTTGAGACACGGGGCATGAGCGGGGTGTGGGGGGGAAAGAAGGGAGACATGGGTCATAAGCAGGGGATGGGGGAAAGAAGGGAGACATGGGGCATGAGCGGGGGGCGGGGGGGAATGAAGGAAGACACGGGTCATGAGCGGGGGGTGGGGGGGAAAGAAGGGAGACACAGGGCATGAGCAGGGGTGGGGGGAGAAGGGTTACACGGGGCATGAGCGGGGGGTGGGGGGGAAAGAAAGGAGACACGGGGCATGAGCAGGGGGTGGGGGGGAAAGAAGGGAGACACGGGGCATGAGCAGGTGGTGGGGGTAAAGAAGGGAGACACGGGGCATGAGCGGGGGGTGGGGGGGAAAAGGGAGACACGGGGCATGAGCGGGGGGTGGGGGGGAGAAGGGAGACACAGGGCATGAGCAGGGGGTGGGGGGGAGAAGGGAGACATGGGGCATGAGTGGGGGGTGGGGGGAAAGAAGGGAGACATGGGGCATGAGCGGGGGGTGGGGGGTAAAGAAGGGAGACGCGGGGCATGAGCGGGCGGTGGGGGGTGAAGGAAGGGAGACACGGGTCATGAGCGGGGGTGGAGGGGAAAGAAGGGAGACAGGGGGCATGAGCGGGGGGTGGGGGGAGATGAAGGGAGACACGGAGCATAAGCAGGGGGTGGGGGGAAAGTAGGGAGACACGGGGCATGAGCAGGGGTTTGGGGGAGAAGGGAGACACGGGGCAGGGGGTGGGCGGGTGGAAAGAGGGAGACAGGGGGTATGAGCGGGGGGGAAAGAAGGGAGCATGAGCGGGGGAAAGAAGGGAGACACGGGGCATGAGCGGGGGGTGGGGGAAAAGAAGGGAGACACGGGGCATGAGTGGGGGGATGGGGGTGAAGAAGGGAGACACAGGGCATGAGCGGGGGTGGGAAAGAAGGGAGACACGGGGCATGAGCAGGGGGTGGGGGGGAAGAAGGGAGACGCAGGTCATGAGCGGGGGGTGGGGGGAAAGAAGGGAGGCACGGGGCATGACCGTTGGGTGGGGGCGAAAGAAGGGAGACACGGGGCATGAGCGGGGGTGCGGGGGAAAGAAGGGAGACACGGGGCATGAGCGGGGGTGGGGGGAACAGGGCAGACAAGGGGCATGAGCGGGGGGTGGGGGGTGAAAGAAGGGAGACACGGGGCATGAGCGGGGGTGGGAGGGGAAAGAAGGGAGACACGGGGCATGAGCGAGGGGTGGGGGGGTAAGAAGTGAGACACGGGGCATGAGCGGGGGGTGGGGGGGAAGAAGGGAGACACGGGGCATGAGCGGGGGTGGGGGGAAAGAAGGGAGACATGGGGCATGAGCGGGGGGTGGTGGGAGAAGGGAGACAGGGGGCATGAGCGGGGGGTAGGGGGGAAAGAAGGGAGACACAGGGCATGAGTGGGGGTTGGGGGAAAGAAGGGAGACAAGGGGCATGAGCAGGGGGTGGGGGGTAAAACGACGGAGACACAGGCATGAGCGGGGGGTTGGGGGAACAGGGCACACACGGGGCTTGAGAGGGGTGTGGGGGGGGCAAAGGGCATGAGCGGGGGGTGGGGCGGGACACAGGACATGGGCGGGGGGTGGGGGGGAAGAAGGGAGACACGGGGCATCAGCAGGGGGTGGGGGGAAGAAGGGAGACACAGGTCATGAGCGGGGGATGGGGGGAAGAAGGGAGACACGGGGCATGAGCGGGGGGTGGGGGGAAAAAAGGGAGACATGGGGCATGAGCGGGGGGTGGGGGGGAATGAAGGGAGACACGGGTCATGAGCGGGGGGTGGGGGGGAAAGAAGGGAGACACAGGGCATGAGCAGGGGTGGGGGGAGAAGGGTTACACGGGGCATGAGCGGGGGGTGGGGGGGAAAGAAAGGAGACACGGGGCATGAGCAGGGGGTGGGGGGGAAAAAGGGAGACACCGGGCATGAGCAGGTGGTGGGGGGAAAGAAGGGAGACACGGGGCATGAGCCGGGGGTGGGGGGAAAGAAGGGAGACACGGGGCATGAGTGGGGGGCGGGGGGGAAAGAAGGGAGACACAGGGCATGAGCAGGGGGTGGGGGGAGAAGGGAGACATGGGGCATGAGCGGGGGGTGGGGGGAAAGAAGGGAGACATGGGGCATGAGCGGGGGGTGGGGGGTAAAGAAGGGAGACGCGGGGCATGAGCGGGCGGTGGGGGGGTGTAAAGAAGGGTGACACGGGGCATGAGCGGGGGGTGGGGGGGAGAAGGGAGACACGGGGCATGAGCGGGGGTGGGGGTGAACAGGGGAAACACGGGCCATGAGCAGGGCGTGGGGGAAAAGGAGGGAGACAGACACAGAGCATGAGCAGGCAGTGGGGATGAACAGGGGAGACACAGGGCATGAGCAGGGGGCGGGGGGAACAGGAGGGAGACACTGGGAATTAGCGGGGGTGGGGGGTAACATAACGGAGACACGGGCATGAGCAGGGTGCGGGGGGAAAAGGGCGGACACGGGGCATGAGTGGGGGTTGGGGCGTACACGGGGCATGAGCGGGGGGTGGTGGGACACAGGGCATGAGCGGGGTTGGGGGGTACACGAGGGAGAGAGACACGGGCAAGAGCAGGGGGTGGGGGGTACATGAGGGAGACACGGGGCATGAGCGGGGGTTGGGGGGAACAGGAGGGAGACACGGGGCATGAGCAGGGGGTGGGGGGAAGAAGGGAGACACAGGTCATGAGCGGGGGGTGGGGGGAAGAAGGGAGACACGGGGCATGAGCGGGGTGTGGGGGTGAAAGAAGGGAGACATGGGTCATAAGCAGGGGATGGGGGAAAGAAGGGAGACATGGGGCATGAGCGGGGGGCGGGGGGGAATGAAGGGAGACACGGGTCATGAGCGGGGGGTGGGGGGGAAGAAGGGAGACACAGGGCATGAGCAGGGGTGGGGGGAGAAGGGTTACACGGGGCATGAGCGGGGGGTGGGGGGGAAAGAAAGGAGACACGGGGCATGAGCAGGGGGTGGGGGGAAAGAAGGGAGACACGGGGCATGAGCAGGTGGTGGGGGAAAGAAGGGAGACACGGGCATGAGCGGGGGGTGGGGGGGGAAAAGGGAGACACGGGGCATGAGCGGGGGGTGGGGGGTGGAGAAGGGAGACACAGGGCATGAGCAGGGGGTGGGGGGAGAAGGGAGACATAGGGCATGAGTGGGGGGTGGGGGGAAAGAAGGGAGACATGGGGCATGAGTGGGGGGTGGGGGGTAAAGAAGGGAGACGCGGGGCATGAGCGGGCGGTGGGGGGTGAAAGAAGGGAGACACGGGTCATGAGCGGGGGTGGAGGGGAAAGAAGGGAGACAGGGGGCATGAGCGGGGGTGGGGGGAGATGAAGGGAGACATGGAGCATAAGCAGGGGGTGGGGGGAAAGTAGGGAGACACGGGGCATGAGCAGGGGTTTGGGGGAGAAGGGAGACACGGGGCATGAGCAGGGGGTGGGCGGGTGGAAAGAGGGAGACAGGGGGTATGAGCGGGGGAAAGAAGGGAGCATGAGCGGGGGAAAGAAGGGAGACACGGGGCATGAGCGGGGGGTGGGGGAAAAGAAGCGAGACACGGGGCATGAGTGGGGGGATGGGGGTGAAGAAGGGAGACACAGGGCATGAGCGGGGGTGGGAAAGAAGGGAGACACGGGGCATGAGCAGGGGGTGGGGGGGAAAGAAGGGAGACGCAGGTCATGAGCGGGGGGTGGGGGGAAAGAACGGAGGCACGGGGCATGACCGTGGGGTGGGGGCGAAAGAAGGGAGACACGGGGCATGAGCGGGGGGTGCGGGGGAAAGAAGGGAGACACGGGGCATGAGCGGGGGTGGGGGGAACAGGGCAGACAAGGGGCATGAGCGGGGGGTGGGGGGTGAAAGAAGGGAGACACGGGGCATGAGCGAGGGGTGGGGGGGTAAGAAGTTTGACACGGGGCATGAGCGGGGGGTGGGGGGAAGAAGGGAGACACGGGGCATGAGCGGGGGTGGGGGAAAGAAGGGAGACATGGGGCATGAGCGGGGGGTGGTGGGAGAAGGGAGACAGGGGGCATGAGCGGGGGGTAGGGGGGAAAGAAGGGAGACACAGGGCATGAGTGGGGGTTGGGAGAAAGAAGGGAGACAAGGGGCATGAGCAGGGGGTGGGGGGTAAAATGATGGAGACACAGGCATGAGCGGGGGGTTGGGGGAACAGGGCACACACGGGGCATGAGCGGGGTGTTGGGGGGGCAAAGGGCATGAGCGGGGGGTGGGGCGGGACACAGGACATGGGCGGGGGGTGGGGGTAAGAAGGCAGACACGGGGCATGAGTAGGGGGTGGGGGGAAGAAGGGAGACACGGGGCATGAGCGGGGTGTGGGGGTGAAAGAAGGGAGACATGGGTCATAAGCAGGGGATGGGGGAAAGAAGGGAGACATGGGGCATGAGCGGGGGGCGGGGGGGAATGAAGGGAGACACGGGTCATGAGCGGGGGGTGGGGGGGGAAAGAAGGGAGACACAGGGCATGAGCAGGGGTGGGGGGAGAAGGGTTACACGGGGCATGAGCGGGGGGTGGGGGGGAAAGAAAGGAGACACGGGGCATGAACAGGGGGTGGGGGGAAAGAAGGGAGACACGGGGCATGAGCAGGTGGTGGGGGAAAGAAGGGAGACACGGGCATGAGTGGGGGTTGGGAGAAAGAAGGGAGACAAGGGGCATGAGCAGGGGGTGGGGGGTAAAACGACGGAGACACAGGCATGAGCGGGGGGTTGGGGAAACAGGGCACACACGGGGCATGAGCGGGGTGTGGGGGGGGGCAAAGGGCATGAGCGGGGGGTGGGGCGGGACACAGGACATGGGCGGGGGGTGGGGGGGAAGAAGGCAGACACGGGGCATGAGCAGGGGGTGGGGGGAAGAAGGGAGACACAGGTCATGAGCGGGGGTTGGGGGGAAGAAGGGAGACACGGGGCATGAGCGGGGTGTGGGGGGGAAAGAAGGGAGACATGGGGCATGAGCGGGGGGAATGAAGGGAGACACGGGTCATGAGCGGGGGGTGGGGGGAAAGAAGGGAGACATGGGGCATGAGCGGGGGGCGGGGGGGAATGAAGGGAGACACGGGTCATGAGCGGGGGGTGGGGGGGAAAGAAGGGAGACACAGGGCATGAGCAGGGGTGGGGGGAGAAGGGTTACAGGGGGCATGAGCAGGGGTTGGGGGGAACAGGGGAGACACAGGGCATGAGCGGGGGGTGGGGGTGAACAGGGGAGACACAGGGCATGAGCAGCGGGTGGGGGGAACAGTCGAGACACAGGGCATGAGCGGGGGGTGGAGGGGGGAAAGAGGGTAGACAAGGGGCATGAGCAGGGGGTGGGGGGGAAAGAAGGGAGACACCGGGCATGAGCAGGTGGTGGGGGGAAAGAAGGGAGACACGGGGCATGAGCGGGGGGTGGGGGGGAAAGAAGGGAGACACGGGGCATGAGCGGGGGGCGGGGGGGAAAGAAGGGAGACACAGGGCATGAGCAGGGGGTGGGAAGAGAAGGGAGACATGGGGCATGAGCGGGGGGTGGGAGGAAAGAAGGGAGACATGGGGCATGAGCGGGGGGTGGGGGGTAAAGAAGGGAGACGCGGGGCATGAGCGGGCGGTGGGGGGGTGTAAAGAAGGGAGACACAGGGCATGAGCGGGGGGTGGGGCGGAGAAGGGAGACACGGGGCATGAGCGGGGGTGGGGGTGAACAGGGAAAACAGGGGCCATGAGCAGGGGGTGGGGGAAAAGGAGGGAGACAGACACGGAGCATGAGCAGGCAGTGGGGATGAACAGGGGAGACACAGGGCATGAGCAGGGGGTGGGGGGAACAGGAGGGAGACACTGGGAATTAGCGGGGGTGGGGGGTAACATAACGGAGACACGGGCATGAGCAGGGTGCGGGGGGAATAGGGCAGACACGGGGCATGAGTGGGGGGTGGGGCGTACACGGGGCATGAGCGGGGGTGGTGGGACACAGGGCATGAGCGGGGGTGGGGGGTACACGAGGGAGAGAGACACGGGCATGAGCAGGGGGTGGGGGGTACATGAGGGAGACACGGGGTATGAGCGGGGGTTGGGGGGAACAGGAGGGAGACACGGGGCATGAGCAGGGGGTGGGGGAAGAAGGGAGACACAGGTCATGAGCGGGGGGTGGGGGGAAGAAGGGAGACATGGGTCATAAGCAGGGGATGGGGAAAGAAGGGAGACATGGGGCATGAGCGGGGGGGAATGAAGGGAGACACGGGTCATGAGCGGGGGGTGGGGGGGAAAGAAGGGAGACACAGGGCATGAGCAGGGGTGGGGGGAGAAGGGTTACACGGGGCATGAGCGGGGGGTGGGGGTGAAAGAAAGGAGACACGGGGCATGAGCAGGGGGTGGGGGGGAAAGAAGGGAGACACGGGGCATGAGCAGGTGGTGGGGGAAAGAAGGGAGACACGGGCATGAGCGGGGGGTGGGGGGAAAAGGGAGACACGGGGCATGAGCGGGGGGTGGGGGGGGAGAAGGGAGACACAGGGCATGAGCAGGGGGTGGGGGGAGAAGGGAGACATGGGGCATGAGTGGGGGGTGGGGGGAAAGAAGGGAGACATGGGGCTTGAGCGGGGGGTGGGGGGTAAAGAAGGGAGACGCGGGGCATGAGCGGGGGTGGAGGGGAAAGAAGGGAGACAGGGGGCATGAGCGGGGGGTGGGGGGAGAAGGGAGACACGGGGCATGAGCAGGGGGTGGGCGGGTGGAAAGAGGGAGACACGGGGCATGAGCGGGGGGTGGGGGAAAAGAAGGGAGACACGGGGCATGAGTGGGGGGATGGGAGTGAAGAAGGGAGACACAGGGCATGAGCGGGGGTGGGAAAGAAGGGAGACACGGGGCATGAGCAGGGGGTGGGGGGAAAGAAGGGAGACGCAGGTCATGAGCGGGGGGTGGGGGGAAAGAAGGGAGGCACGGGGCATGACCGTGGGGTGGGGGCGAAAGAAGGGAGACACGGGGCATGAGCGGGGGGTGCGGGGGAAAGAAGGGAGACACGGGGCATGAGCGGGGGTGGGGGGAACAGGGCAGACAAGGGGCATGAGCGGGGGGTGGGGGGTGAAAGAAGGGAGACACGGGGCATGAGCGAGGGGTGGGGGGGTAAGAAGTGAGACAGGGGGCATGAGCGGGGGGTGGGGGGGAAGAAGGGAGACACAGGGCATGAGCGGGGGTGGGGGGAAAGAAGGGAGACATGGGGCATGAGCGGGGGGTGGTGGGAGAAGGGAGACAGGGGGCATGAGCGGGGGGTAGGGGGGAAAGAAGGGAGACACAGGGCATGAGTGGGGGTTGGGAGAAAGAAGGGAGACAAGGGGCATGAGCAGGGGGTGGGGGGTAAAACGACGGAGACACAGGCATGAGCGGGGGGTTGGGGGAACAGGGCATACACGGGGCATGAGCGGGGTGTGGGGGGGGCAAAGGGCATGAGCGGGGGGTGGGGCTGGACACAGGACATGGGCGGGGGGTGGGGGGGAAGAAGGGAGACACGGGGCATGAGCAGGGGGTGGGGGGAAGAAGGGAGACACAGGTCATGAGCGGGGGTTGGGGGAAGAAGGGAGACACGGGGCATGAGCGGGGTGTGGGGGGGAAAGAAGGGAGACATGGGGCATGAGCGGGGGGAATGAAGGGAGACACGGGTCATGAGCGGGGGGTGGGGGGAAAGAAGGGAGACATGGGGCATGAGCGGGGGGCGGGGGGGATGAAGGGAGACACGGGTCATGAGCGGGGGGTGGGGGGAAAGAAGGGAGACACAGCGCATTAGCAGGGGTGGGGGGAGAAGGGTTACACGGGGCATGAGCGGGGGGTGGGGGGGAAAGAAAGGAGACACGGGGCATGAGAAGGGGGTGGGGGGAAAGAAGGGAGACACCGGGCATGAGCAGGTGGTGGGGGGAAAGAAGGGAGACACGGGGCATGAGCGGGGGGTGGGGGGGAAAGAAGGGAGAAACGGGGCATGAGCGGGGGGCGGGGGGGAAAGAAGGGAGACACAGGGCATGAGCAGGGGGTGGGGGGAGAAGGGAGACATGGGGCATGAGCGGGGGGTGGGGGGAAAGAAGGGAGACATGGGGCATGAGCGGGGGGTGGGGGGGTGTAAAGAAGGGAGACACGGGGCATGAGCGGGGGGTGAGGGGAGAAGGGAGACACGGGGCATGAGCGGGGGTGGGGGTGAACAGGGGAAACACGGGCCATGAGCAGGGGGTGGGGGAAAAGGAGGGAGACAGACACGGAGCATGAGCAGGCAGTGGGGATGAACAAGGGAGACACAGGGCATGAGCAGGGGGTGGGGGGAACAGGAGGGAGACACTGGGAATTAGCAGGGGTGGAGGGTAACATAACAGAGACACGGGCATGAGCAGGGTGCGGGGGGAACAGGGCAGACACGGGGCATGAGTGGGGGGTGGGGCGTACACGGGGCAAGAGCGGGGGGTGGTGGGACACAGGGCTTGAGCGGGGGTGGGGGGTACATGAGGGAGAGAGACACGGGCATGAGCAGGGGGTGGGGGGTACATGAGGGAGACACAGGGCATGAGCGGGGGTTGGGGGGAACAGGAGGGAGACATGGAGCATGAGCGGGGGTGGGGGGAACAGGTCAGACACAGGGCATGAGCGGGGGGTGCGGGTAACACGAGAGAGACACGGAGCATGAGCGGGCGGTGGGGGGTACAGGAGGGAGACATGGGGCATGAGCGAGGGGGAAGAAGGGAGACACAGGGCATGAGTGGGGGGAAAGAAGGGAGACACAGGGCATGAGCAGGGGGTGGGGGGGGAAGAAGGGAGACGCGGGGCATGAGTGGGGGGAAAGAAGGGAGACACGGGGCATGATCGGGGGGTGGGGGGTACAGGAGGGAGACACAGGGCATGAGCGGGAGGTGGGGGGAGCAGGGCAGACACCAGGCCAGAGCGGGGGGTGTGGGAGAAAGAAGAGAGTCACGGGGCATGAGCGGGGGGTGGGGGGAACAGGGGAGACACAGGGCATGAGCGGGGGTTGGGGATGAACAGGGGAGACACGGGGCATGAGCGGGGGGTGGGCGGGACAGGAGGGAGACACGGGGCATGAGCGGGTGGTGGGGGGTACAGGAGGGAGACACGGGGAATGAGCGGGGGGTGGGGGGTACAGGAGGGAGACACGGGGCATTAGCGGGGGTTGGGGGGAACAGGGGAGACATGGGGCATGAGCAGGGGTGGAGGGGGTAAAGAAGGTAGACACGGGGCATGAGCGGGGGTGGGGGGGAGACGGAGACATGGGGCATGAGCGGGGGTTGGGGGGGAACAGGAAAGACACAGGGCATGAGCGGGGGGTGGGGGTGAACAGGGGAGACACAGGGCATGAGCAGCGGGTGGGGGAACAGTCGAGACACGGGGCATGAGCGGGGGGTGGAGGGGGGAAAGAGGGTAGACAAGGGGCTTGAGCTGAGGGTGGAGGGAAAAGAAGGTAGACACGGGGCATGAGCGGGGGGTGGGGTGAGAAGGGAGAGACGGGGCATGAGCGGGGGGTGGAGGGGAAAGAAGGGTGACACATGGCATGAGCGGGGGTGGGGGGAAGGAAGGGAGACACGGGGCATGAGCAGGGGGTGGGGGGGAAAGAAGGGAGACATGGGGCATGAGCCGGGGTGGGGGGGAGGGAGACAGACACGGAGCATGAGCGGGGGGTGGGGGTGAAGAGGGGAGACACGGGGCATGAGCGGGGGGTGGGGGGAAGAAGGGAGACACGGGGCATGAGCGGACGGTGGAGGGGGGAAAGAAGGGAGACACAGGGCATGAGTGGGGGTGAACAGGGGAGACACAGGGCATGAGCGGAGAGTGGGGGGAACATGAGGGAGACACGGGGCATGAGCGTGGGGTGGGGGGTACACATGGGAGACACGGGGCATGAGCAGGGTGTGGGGGGTACAGAAGGGAGACACGGGGCATGAGCGGGGGGTGGGGGAACAGGGCAGAGACGGGGCATGAGCGGGGGGTGGGGGGAAAGAAGGGAGACACAGGGCATGAGCGGGGGTTGGGGAACAGGGAGACACGGGGCATGAGCGGGGGGTGGGGGTCAACAGGGGAGATACAGGGCATGAGCGGGGGTGGGAGGGTACAGGAGGGAGACACAGGGCATGAGCGGGGGGTGGAGGGGGAAAGAAGGTAGACACGGGGCATGAGTGGGGTGTGGAGGGGAGAAGGGAGACACCGGCATGAGCAGGGTTGGGGGAGAGAAGGGAGACAGACACGGAGCATGAGCAGGGGGTGGGGGTGAACAGGGGAGACACAGGTGCAAGAGCGGGGGGTGGGGGTTAACAGGGGAGACACGGGCCATAAGTGGGGGTGGGGGTGAACAGGGTAGACACGGGCCATGAGCAGGGGGTGTGGGGAAAAGGTCGGGGACAGACACGGAGCATGAGCAGGGGGTGGGGGTGAACAGGGAGACACGGGGCATGAGCCGGGGTGGAGGGGAAGAAGGGGGACAGACACGGAGCATGAGCAGGGGGTGGGGGTGAACAGGGGAGACACGGGGCATGAGCGGGGGTGGGGGGACAGGAGGGAGACACGGAGCATGAGCGGGTGGTGGGGGGTACAGGACGGAGACACGGGGAATGAGCGGGGGGTGGGGGGTACAGGAGGGAGACACGGGGCATTAGCAGGGGTTGGGGGGAACAGGGGAGACATGGGGCATGAGCAGGGGGTGGAGGGGTAAAGAAGGTAGACAAGGGGCATGAGCGGGGTTGGGGGGGAGAGGGAGACACGGGCCATGAGCGGGGGGTTGGGGGGCAACAGGAAAGACACAGGGCATGAGCGGGGGGTGGGGGTGAACAGGGGAGACACAGGGGATGAGCGGCGGGTGGGGGGAACAGTCGAGACATGGGGCATGAGCAGGGGGTGGAGGGGGGAAAGAGGGTAGACAAGGGGCATGAGCTGGGGGTGGGGGGAAAAGAAGGTAGACACTGGGCATGAGCGGGGGGTGGGGGGAGAAAGGAGACACGGGGCATGAGCGGGGGGTGGAGGGGAAGGAAGGGAGACATGGGGCATGAGCCGGGGTGGAGGGGAGGGAGACAGACACGGAGCATGAGCGGGGGGTGGGGGTGAAGAGGGGAGACATGGGGCATGAGCGGGGGTAGGGGGAAGAAGGGAGACACGGGCATGAGCTGGGGGTGGAGGGGGGAAAGAAGGGTGACACAGGGCATGAGTGGGGGTGAACAGGGGAGACACAGGGCATGAGCGGGGAGTGGGGGAAAAGGGGGGAGACACGGGGCATGAGCAGGGTGTGGGGGGTACAGGACGGAGACACAGGGCATGAGCGGGGGGTGGGGGAACAGGGCAGAGACGGAGCATGAGCAGGGGTGGGGGGAAAGAAGGGAGACACAGGGCATGAGCGGGGGTTGGGGAAACAGGGGAGACACGGGGCATGAGCGGGGGGTGGGGGTCAACAGGGGAGATACAGGGCATGAGCGGGAGGTGGAGGGGGGAAAGAAGGTAGACACGGGGCATGAGTGGGGTGTGGAGGGGAGAAGGGAGACACCGGCATGAGCAGGGGGATGGGGGGAAAGAAGGAAAGAAGGGAGACACAGGGCATGAGCTGGGGTGTGGGAGAGAAGGGAGACAGACACGGAGCATGAGCAGGGGGTGGGGGTGAACAGGGGAGACACAGGTGCATGAGCGGGGGGTGGGGGTTAACAGGGGAGACACGGGCCATGAGTGAGGGGTGGGGGTGAACAGGGTAGACACGGGCCATGAGCGGGGGGTGTGGGGAAAAGGACGGGGACAGACACAGAGCATGAGCAGGGGGTGGGGGTGAACAGGGAGACAGGGGGCATGAGCCGGGGTAGAGGGGAATAAGGGAGACAGACACGGAGCATGAGCAGGGGGTGGGGGTGAACAGGGGAGACACGGGGCATGAGCAGGGGTGGGGGTGAACAGGGGAGACACAGGCCGTGAGAGGGGGGTGGGAGTGAACAGGGGAGACACGGGCCATAAGCGGGGGATGAGGGGAAAAGGAGGGGGACAGACACGGAGCATGAGCGGGGGGTGGGGGTGAACAGGGAGACACAGGCCATGAGTGGGGGGAACGTGAGGAAGACATGGGGCATGAGCGGGGGTGGGGGGAACGGGAGGAAGACACGGGGCCTGAGCTAACTGTGCAGGCAGCAAATCCCGCTCCTCGACCCTCCGCAGGCCACCGTGTGCCGATGGCGTGAGCGGGGGTGAAGGAACAAAAGAGACCCACGGGGAATGGGGGGGACGGGAGGAAGACACGGGGCATGAGCGGGGGGTGGGAGGAACGAGAGGAATGAGCAGGGGGTGGGGGGAACGAGAGGAAGACACGGGCATGAGCGGGGTGGGGGAATGGGAGGAAGACACGGGCATGAGCGGGGTGGGGAAACGGGAGGAAGACCCGGTCATGAGCGGGGTGGGGGAACGGGAGGAAGACACGGGGCCTGAGCTTACTATGTAGGCGGCAGATCCCGCTCCTGAAACGACCAACAAAGATGGCGGGCGTCTCTAAAAATAAGACGATTGCACGCTTTACTGCAGCCAATGAGAGGGCACGTCAGATGTGGGTGGACATCACGCAAGCCGCTTGCCCAATCCCCGTCCTGTCCGCGGAGCGAACAGGGAAGTGTGTCCGTGAAGCGGACACAGATATCACTAATTTTTTCTGACCTACTTTTTGGTCATTTTTTAAAAAACTACTGGACGGATTTTCACCAAATTTGCAAAAGCATGCTTTTGGGACAAAGCCGCTGCTCCTGGCCCAAATTTGGTGAAAATCCATCCAGCGGTTTGGGCTGTCGGCGTGAGCAAAGTTTTTTTTCCCTTTCAGTCTATGGAAAAAAAAATGTTGGGACCCCCCCTATAACTTTGCCCCTCCTGGACCAAACCTCACCAAACTTTGCAAAAAAAATCCAGAGTGGGCCATATACTTTTTTTGCAAAGTTTGGTGTGGATTCGTCCAGGGGGAGCGAAGTTATAAGCCGCCCAAAAAATGCTCTTCCTATGGAAACAGCAAATTAACCATAACTACATGGCCACTACTGTGGCCATGATATATATATATATATATATATATATATATATATATATATATATATATATATATATATGTATATTGCAAAAAAGCTTAGAATATGCACTAATTATGAAAGAGGACACACACACCTATAATTGAATTAGGAGCCATTAGTTTCTGTTACAATTTAAATAAGTGAGATAATCAGATTCAGCTGCCACAGAAATTTGACTTAAATTAGACATTTTGTACACCAATACAAATGTGTCTTTCACTTTTTTTGTTAGATGATTATGATTTTTGCATTTTTGAACAGGCCATATTTTTATATCTTTTGAATAATTTTAAGAGCATGGCAAAATGGGTTTACTGTAAGCTTTCATTGATAGCCGTGTGATGGACACGTCATGTTTAAATCCTTGGAGGCTTTGCACTAATTACAGGGAGGTGGTCTGCTGGATTACACTGGTCAATATATCCAAACACAAAACAGACTTTGGCCCTCATTACGACCCTGGCGGAAATCGAAAAACGATGGCGGAAATGCAATACCGCCATCGAATAGCGCTCGGTGCGATTATGACCCGTCACCGTAAAGTACGATGCCATTAGCGACACCGTAGTGAACGCCAACGCTAACTGCACCAAGTACGTGCGCGCGCGCCATGCCAAACCGTAATTAGCACCATGGCGCAAGGGTACGCGAATTCCGACCCTAGCGGACATGTACTTAACGCCATCAAGCACGGCGGAAAGTACCATTCCGCCATGGTGAGAAGTACGGCATCGCGAATCAACCGTAAACGGCCCCACTGAGTGCCTGTACACCGCTCCCTGGCCACATAGCACAACTCCCCGTAGGTGCAACGAAGTCACAATGCAACCAGTGAAATGTACAAGTCACCCATGCATGCCAACGAACAAAAGAATCACAAGAGGGGCCAATGGGAGCTGCAGGGCACAGATGGCACGAATACAGAAACTATACCAATGGACATGACCTCAGTCTCCCACCAAGAAACGCACGCAAACACAGGCACCTGTGACCAGCAATATTCCGATAATCACATCATTCCACCAATCCACCTGGCTGACCGGCATCTGTTACACAAAACCTAATCCCCCGCCCCTGAGCATGACATCATTCAAACAGTCATATTGGCAGCCCTCACCCCTGACCTCACTGGGCTTCGTAGGCAAACGCGCCCAGCACAGTACCACGCAACCATACTCCGAAGCTGGAACCCAATGCAGATCTCCTCACAATACATCGCTCCCCAAATAGGAATATGCCACATCACTTGCAAAGAAGAACGCTACACGGCCCATATCAGAATAGAAATTTAATGCACAACAAATTCACCAAGCCCATACAGCCATTAGGCCATGAACTCCAAAACACATTTCACCATTGTGGGCTGCATCCGCAATAAATGGCCAGCTACTTCTTGTGTGACGCCCTGTTCCTTCATGGTACACAGGGGCTACATTCTCGTACGAAAAGGCAACATGGAAGCGCCTAGAACCGCAGGGCCGTCCCAATAGGGAGGCACTAGTCCAGCTGAAAGGCCGAAATGTTGCTCCGAGCCACTAGTACTGCGTAAGGGCATGTGGCCCATTGGCGATCGTCCCATAAGATCGTAATGCTGCTCCACTGATTAACACGAAGCAGCAGGTGTCGGGAGTAAAACCCATCTGCAGGAGTGGCATACAGATGGCAGTGGCAAAAGGGGAGGAGATACCTGTCAACCAAAAGAAAAGAAAAAGAATAGAATGGCCATCAGAACTACATTCGAACAACTCACTTCAATGATCACACTAAATCCACAGCCATATGCATGCTAGCCCACTCCAAAGGATCATCACCACCCCAAAACCACTTGCGACTCATAACTATCCATATCGAGGTGAAAACACCATCACAAACGAGTGTACCTGTGCATGCGTCTGTGAAAACAGAATCCATCAGATGGGATTGGTAACGTGCATGGACACAAGTGTCTGAAGGCGCGTCAAGACAGGGAGGGCTCAACAAGGCCAGATAGACGATGGTCCCACTATGGCAGCCCTGCATCACATAGCACAGGGGAGGCGGACAGATTCCAAGAAGCCCTGTACATGGCAAACACCGTATCAAATCATCTGTCCATGCATCCATTCATCATTCCCTCATCCCGTAATGATAACGCCTGTTTCCATACTCACATAACATGTGAGAATTCCATTGAGTCTGTGCGTTATGCAGCCTGCAAAATCCACTGTGCCCCAGCCCGTAATTCCAGTGTTGTGAAGTAACATGTATTTGGGAACGTCCGGCCTCATCATCCACTTCGCTATTGCGCATCCCAAACTATTCATATCAATCATTGCATCCTCGCCATGGCCCCTGTCCCAAGGACACTGAACAATAGAAATTATATTTGCAGTCAGACCTGTGGGCATCTCCTCGCCGCTAGCTGAAGACCGAAAGCGCCGCCCTTCGAATTCCTCATTTGCAACATCACGTCGAAAAGGCATCTGTGGCCGCTTGAAATCACAAATTAATCCATCTAGTGCGGCTGTGTGTGAAAATGGCAACTGCCTTCACTCACAAATGGGACGCCCCGCCCGTCGGTGAACCTCGGTTCAGTGATGCATGAGGGTCCACCGTTACTCGAGTACTACGTTCCACTGACCCTTCACAAGTCTGTTCGCGACTGCAAAGAATGCATGTGAAACAATGGGACCATAGCCGAATGAACATATCAACCAATGTTACACGGCCATCGGGTACTAATACATGATTGTAATAGCAAGATGCCATTCCTCGAATTGCAGCGTTGTGTGCGGGACGTGCTCGCCCAAAGGGGAGAGCAGCTTGCACAGGTGGAATGAATCACCACAGGTGGAGGCCATACAGCCTGAAAACACATAAATTGCACACCCAGTCTCCTCCCACAACCACACCCACTCCGAAATGCTACCGGCAGGACTCGCGATGTTGGCCCTGGGGGACCTGATAGCACTGCAAGTACTCCAACTCCAAGAAGAAGACGAACACCAACTACAACCGGCCGCACGGAGGAGACGCAGGAGGAGGAGGAGGGCAAGGCAGGGCCAGCAAGGGCTGCCAGCACAGCCACTACCACCACGCAGGCAGCCCGCAATCCCACGCCTCCGAGCACATCCGTTCAACCTCACTGATGAGCAGATCCACACCCTCTACCGTTTGGACCGGGACCCCATAGCCGCCATTGTGGACATGACACAGGCTGACCTTGTCAGCATGATAGATAGCCCAACCGCCATCCCACCCCTACTGAAGGTGGTGTCTGTACTCCACTTCCTGGCCACAGGCACCTACCAGCACACAGTCGGACAGTTGCATGGCATTTCTCAGCCACTGTTCTCACGGACACTATTGCAAGTGCTCGATGCCCTCCTGCAGCACGCAGACGACTACATCTCTCTACCACGCTCGGAGCAGGAAATTACCAACACAAAAGTGGGATTCCATGCACTTGCCGGCATACCGGGTTGCATTGGTGCCATCGACTGCACCCATGTGGAATTGGTCGTCCCACATGCCATGGAGGCCCAGTACCGCAACCGAAAACAATTTCATTCTCTGAATGTACAAATGGTGTGTGACTCCAACAGGATCATTACACGTTGTTGTGCCCGATTCCCTGGATCAACCCATGATTCTATGGTCTTGAGGAACTCAACAATACCACGCTACATGGAGCGACACGCAGGGAACAGATCCTGGCTACTCGGTGAGTCTCATTTCATGCATGATGATGTGGGGTATGTGATGCGGCAATGACCTGGCAGGAAGGGGGGGGGGGTGCGTACGTAGCAATGGCATTCCACATAATTCGTTTATCGTCCACATACAGGTGATGCCGGATATCCACTGAAGAGATGGCTCCTCACACCAGTCCGGAACCCACGGGACCAGCATGAGGAGGACTACAACCATGCCCACTCACGTACCCGTGTAGTCATTGAACAGGCATTCGGCCTACTGAAGACCCGTTTCCGGTGCCTCAGCAGGTCTGGCGGGGCACTCCTGTACCGCCATGAGAAGGTTGCAAAGATGGTGATGGCATGTGTCATGCTACACAACATGTGCGTACGTAGAAATGTGCCCATGCCCCCTGACGCAGAACTGCAAGCACCTGAAGATGGTCATGATGAGGGTGGGGATGTGGCAGCACCTCAAGGAGTCTGCGAGGCACAGAAGGGCCGTGAAATTCGTCAGCATCTCATAGATGCATGCTTCTAGCACTCACGCCTGGTGGCTGATACATGGACACGGGACTCGTGGCACTGTGTGCGTCTGGTACATGCACAAAATGGACTGTACGCCTATGATGGCCTAGTACACGAAGATCATTGTCCACACATCTCATTGGTTGATCGTGCATTGTTTATGGCATATGTGATATCATGTTGAACACCCTATCGACCCGCCACCCAAGTGAGCCTAACACACCCCCTCCACCCTCCTACCTCCCCCCCGAACACCAGTGTCCAAAGATGCTCATTGTCAGTGGGCAGTCGCTATTGCAAGCCCCCTCTGCGGGTATCAGGGGCACCCCTGCCTGTGGAGCGCAGGTTCCTCCCAGATCTACGTTGGGGGCTGCCCTGGACGGAACTTGCAACGGATGATGTCTCTGCCTGCTCACGTCCATGCATGTCCCTAAGGGTTTGTGAGAGCTCAGTGAGCACACGGCGCACTGCGGCAAGTTCGGCACATACGTCTTTGGACGTCGCATGCAGTTCCCCCCTCAGGCTCTCGGTGCTTCTCTCCATTTGGACTCTCAGGCTCTCGGTGCTACTCTCCATTTGGACTCTCAGGCTCTCGGTGCTACTCTCCATTTGTGCCCTAAGTGTCTCAGTTGATGTTTCTATGTCTGCCTTAGTGCCCCCACATCCATCGGCATGGTCCTTGAGGAGCGTGGCCAGTTGCTGCTGTTGCACGATTAACTGGTCGAGGGACTGTTGCCTCTGCTGTGCCATGGCCATTTGCGGTGGTGTCACAGAGGGGCTGTTCGCCTCATGTTGCCCTGCCACAGGGCTTGTGGGGGATGGCCAGTCGTCGTCTTGTGGGTGCCCCTGCGTGGTATCCTCATGGTGTACGGGATGGAACAGACAGGGGGATTGGGACAGGTCATGGATGGATCTGACTTCGACATCCCCGTCTTCTGTGTCGGAGCATGCTGCCATTAATGGGGTGTCACCTATGGTGCTGCTGCCACCAGAGGCAGTACCTTCTGTGGCATCCATTGGGGGGACCTGTGGTGGTGCTGTGTGGGCATGCTGGCTGCTGGGGTGCCTGTTGATGTTCCCTCCTGTGTGCTGCCACTTGATATGTGCTGCTGCCGTGTCTTGATGCGTGCAGCTGAGGTGGAGGGTCTTTGGCCGTCGGTCTTGGCCCTCTTTGCAGGTGTGCTGGTAGGGGTGTCCTGGAGCTCGTCGTTTGGATCGGACCCTGTGGTGGAGTAAAGGAGGGCGAGCGTTATTAATGGGTCTGTGGGAATTGGAATGGCAATGTATCACATGCATTGGGGTGGTACCTGAGGGTGATTTGGGTCGGGGCCTTGGAGGTGCTTTCATTTGTGTGTGGAGTGAGGGTGCAGTTGTTTGGCAGCCTGCAGTTAGGGTGTGCCTGCTGCACGTGTAGTGGGTGTTGTTGGGGTTTTTACTTATTTATGTATTTATTGTGAGTTTTAAAGTGCGCTATCAGGCCAATGTGTGTGGACGTTCTCCTGGCCATGTGTTGCTGTTGCGCTATGTGGACACATGTGAATCACATGATTGGACATTGTGGATTTGGCATGGTTTTATTTGGGCCACCTACCTGATTCTCCGGATGTCTGCACTCCTTTCTCCATCCCTCCGACTCCCTCTATGCTCTCCATTCCAATGGTGGAGGCACAGATTTCTTCCCAGGGGGTCAACTTGATGGGTGATTCCGATCCTCCCCCGGTGGCTGTGGCAATGTTGCGGTTGGCAGAAAGTATGCTACGGACGCGTGTCCGCAGGTCGTCCCACCGCTTCCTGCATTGCTGTGGGTTGCGGGGTGCGGTCCCCACCGCACTTACCCGCTGTGCCACCAGGGCCCATATGGCCTTCTTGTTCGCAAGTGCCGTCCTGGTCATTTGCGTGGAGAAGACGGCGGCGGCATTCTCCTGGAGGGTCTCTGTAAGCACGGTGAGTTCCTCACGGGAGAAGTGGACCTGCCGCTTGCGGTCGCACGCTTTCTTCGCTACTTTTCCCATTTTTCTTGGTTTCACTAGGGTGGATGACGGGTTGGGATGTGTCTCAGGGTGGTGTTTTTAGTGGTTGTGTGTATTTTGTGGTTTTATAGGTGTACGGCGTGTTGTTTCCCGTTCCGGGCCCATGTTTTTACTTCCGTTTCCGTATATTTACGGTCACCGTACTTTCCGGTTGGCGCTCACTGCGGTGTCCGCTATGATGGGTGGCGGTATTGCACCTAGGGCGCCGTACGGCGGCGGTGTGGGCCGTTTTGGGGTCATTTCCGCCATCGCGGACTTTGCACTTCCGCCATGCCGTGGTGCTCGTGCCCGATGGGTCGGAATGGGCCGCACTTTGCTCCATCGTGCAATGGCGGAAACGCTATTCACGCTGTGGCGGTCCGGTCAGTCACTTTCCGCCAGGGTCGTAATGAGGGCCTTTGTACATGTTCTTTGGGTTGTGGGAGTGGCAAAGCCGTTCAATCCTTAATGTAACTGCTGTTCGGGGTGTCTATGCAAAAGTTATCAATTTATGGCCTCTTGTAGATTCTTGTTTGAGGTTTGGCTGCCATCTAAATAAGATCATTCAAATCATCCATACAATAGTGGAACTGCTTCTGATGCAGGTTGATCCTTCTTGATGTGGGCAATGATGTTTTTAAGCCTCTGAAAACCTGAACAGGTTTGAAAGGTGATCATATGTGGGTGGGAGTTGGGCACCTTGTGATGCAATACCATCTGCATGAGTGCAACATCTTTAGCTTTAATATAATTATGCACGTTATTCTGTCCCTAAAAGGGTAGTTTGCTAATTCAATCCCCCTTTAATAATGCTCAATGAAAAAATCATAGTACACGTATGTACTTTTTCTTTGCCTAGTCTATTGACATCGCAAGCAAATTACGTGCAGTGGTAGCAGGGCAGGTTTACAGGTCATATATGCGTTCTCGATAGCGGCTGCAACGCAAAGCCACCACAGGTAGAGCTGGCCTTCATTACCTGCAGCTATGAGGTTATATGTAATTTTTAAATTCAGAATGGTACATTTCAGTGGTCAAAATACCACCTGTTTTCTTTTTCTTTTAACCCCACCCCAAACCCATCCCCACCCAATTTGACCCCTTAACCTACTACCACATATATATTTATTTAACATTTTTGGTATTTTTCAGGTACTTTGGCTTTCAGTAAAACATTCCGCTCCGATTTATTTTCTGTAAAATGACTGGGTACCCACCTATGATTATACACGTAATACTTGTGTACCTTTTGTGAATCGGGAAGCATGTAGAACTGTAAATAATTGCCAGATTTGGTTGTGTCATAGTGACGCCTGGGGTCACAAAGTTATAAAACCACAACATTTGCTTGTCATGGTGTGTCAGCTTGGTGAGCAGTGCGCCACTCATGACGGAACTGGTGTGTATTAGCTGTCTGACCTGGAAGTCTCCACAACAATAATGTGGAACCCTCTTCAAGGAAGCTGTTTTGTTATCCTCTGAGGAAGGAAACATCTTCCTGCAAGGCACATGAATCTTCCCCTTGGGGAATCCTGTGAAACAGTGCTTCAAAGGCAATCCTGACATAACAAATACACTCTCACGCTAAGGTGCTGATCGCCGGATCCCCTTATAAGTAGGCAGTCATGGGAAAGGGGCAGATTTAGATTAGACAGAGGGGTGTTGAGACAAAGAAAGGGGTTCCCCATCTTGGATTCTGCTAAATGTCCTGCCTCTACCTACTTCCAGCAGAGAAGGTGCTTTGGGTATGCCATTGAAAAGAACAAAAAACACTTGTTACAGAAGCCTGGATTACATCCCTGACAAAAGGCTTGTTGTTTACCTATCTCCTAAAACAATGTACCTTTATCAGATGAGGAAATCCTGACGTTAGTTGATTAATCTTTGAGAATGCAGTCTTTTCGAAAGTACTCTGCCATTAGGGTGATGACAGAGAGCTCAAAGGAAGAGGAAAACCCTGCCCCCAAACCATTCCCAGAAAAAGATTGGGTACACTGTCGTGGACAAGGCATCCTTGCTGCCTGTTCACTGGAACCAGGATCCTTCTAACTGATGGTGACGGATCCCCTGTAAGGGCCAGACAAACTTCCTGGAGGGGAAGTTCAGAACTAAAAACGCACCTTGTCCCTGGATTGCACCTCCCAGAAACTCAAAAGCTCAGAAGCAGCTTGGAACCCTGTTTGCTGCCCTGAGACATCTTCGAGCCGACACAACGGCAATCAAGACACTGCAGTATGTCCATTTTGAATGCCAACTTGACTCAGTAGATGTATAATTTTGACCAAACTCAACCACCAACTCAAACCATCCCAGCACTGACGATACACAAAGAGCCTCATTGTAAACCCTACTCGACGCCAACTCACCACTTGATCAACGTGACTCTCAGGTCATGACACTGGCTCAATGGCAGAAAAGCACACAGAAGCTTGACTCTATACTGTCAATCTCCTAAGACAAATAACTAAAGATATTTAAACGCTCTGTCCCAATTGTCTACCTTAAAGCACCATAGTGACTTTCAAGCTTGTTTACCTATCTTTGAAGACAGACATTGCTGCTGAAATCATATATCCTTTTAACGCAGAGTGGTCTTTATTCTCAAAGGGTTCATTCCCTGTGTTTCCATTACAGGGTTAGTCATTAGTGTTTTTAATTAGTTGTATGCATTTTTAGTGTTTATTAATGTTCCTATTTTCATAGTACCTTGGTTGGACATTATTTTTTATGGAACCACCATGCTTTTGTTGTTCGTGTTGCAACTGCATCAACTCAAACTGCTCCTAAAGAGTAGAGCCTGCCCATTGCATGTGTTATCAAGGAGGCAAAGGCAGTATACGTATCAGTCTGTGCATGTTTCACATTATGATTGAAATTGCTGAGGGTTTCTTAGTAGTGAGGTGCTGAGTAAGTGGCTTAGCTACTATATATCCCTGTACAAGAGCAGAGCAGTAGTCTTTGCAGTAGGTTTTGCATCTCACACCTCACTACAGAAATATGTTGTTGTACTTGGCCAGACAATATGCAAATATTTGAGAAATATCTTTTTTTGTGCACGGGCGATGGGAAGGATTGCCGTTATAGAACACGAGAACAGTGAATTTAAGGAACAGGTAGTGATTCTTTAGGACAGCGTGTGACAGATTCTTCGTAATCTATGGAGACTAAGATGTTTACAGCTCGATTCCAACCAATTGACTCCCTCTCTTGTCTTTTCTCAATCCCTTTCCTGACCCCTTTCTCTTCTCCCACTTATATTGCTGGCTACACAGATGGGTAGGGTGCCAAGGGGTAGACCTAGTACATGGTAAATTTGTTTCCTAATGCTCAGCTGTCTCAATAATTCTATCAGGCATACCACCACTGAGACTCTGATGTTTGAATGGAGTGAGAAACGTGAGAGTGCAGTTAATAGAATACAAGCATTGGTTTGCAGAGCATCCAGCTTAGAAGGTATTCCATGCTATTACCATCTGTGGTCGCAGATGCTGTGAGTACACAGGAATTGGTAGTTATCCTGTTGCAAATTGAATAGAGAGTAGAGAGGATTTTTTGTCACGCATCAAGAACAGTGAGTGATGATGAGGCAAGTTATCTTGTAATCCAAAGAGAGCTATTAGAATGTCAATGGTGAGTTGAATATTTTAGAAATACATATATAACAGACCGGTGAACATTTGCACTGATCATACACCCCTAGTTGAGGTGTTAACTGTTCAACGGTTGTCGAGAGCGATCACTGGAATAGCTTGGTTGTCATTAAGAATGATGGAATACAATTACAGGGTGACATATGCTCCACGTGCAAAGAATAAGGTTGCAGACATTCTTTATCAATTCCCACTGTCAAAGAGAGATTCTAGCATGCAAAAGCATGGTGATGACGACTCAATAACAGGTTATGTAGCCCACCAGGATAATGTTATTTCAAAGGACAGCTGGATCAAAGAAGTTAAGGCTGACAAATATATGGCAGTGATAAAGCAATATGAAAGTGTAGGATGGACGCAACAAGGAAGTGTGCCTGATGAATTGAAAACATTCTGGGAGATAAAAGAAGAGCTACCTTTAGAGAAAGATGTGTTGTTTAGAGTTCAAATGTTGGTTTTGCCAAAGGCATTACTAGGCACATTGGTCGTACATGCACAAGAAGCGCATCCTGGCATCATATGTGCATAAAAGATAACGAATGAGAAATACTGCTGGCCAGGTATGGACAAAAGGATAGAGCGGAAGGTGAGATAACACTTCATGTGTTTGTATTTGGAAAAGGGAATGAAGACTAATAAGCAGCCTCTTTCTTCATTACCTATTCCAACAGAGGCTTCAACATACTTAGACATTGATATTGTAGGCCTGTGTGACACAATGCGACAGAGGAAGATGTTTCTAGGGGTAATGGCAGATCATTACTCAAAGTAACCAGAGGTTACGATAGACCATGAAGTAGGCACGATCATTGGGGAGTTACTAGATGCTGGAGTAAGAAGAGAGGGCTATCAGAGGAAGTAGTGAGTGATAATGCTCCACAATTTGATGTGTGGTTGTCAGCAAATTTGCAATAAGCAAATGAATTAGGTGAAGGTGGAAGTATACTACAGTGTATCACCCACTAAGAAACAGTTGAGTTGAAATATTCAATTGGGTGATCATTGTACATTTGGAACAAGCCATTCAAAACAATGTAGATGTGAGTAAAGGGGCTGGCTGCTGTATTGTGGAGTGCATGATCTACCCCGAATGGCAAGTCTGGAATTTCACCATTTAGACATATGTGTGGAATAAAATGGAGCTCCATTCTCAATCGTGCTTGGGTTAATAAAATGGTACCTGATGGTACGATTAATGAAGAGCAGGCATGGAGGAATAAAGAAAATGTTCAAGTTAAGACCAAAACACATTTTTATAGGCTAATTCATAATAAAGAGCATATTTATGTAGGAATATGATATATGGTCACGATAAAGAAAGGAACTTGGAGTAAGAAAGGGTTGTCTAAGTTTTCACAACCAGGGAAAGTCATAGAAAGGTTTCCTAATGATGATTGAAGATGCAAGTATATGGAACCTAGATAGAGTTGTGAAAATAGCTCAACTCACAATGTGATGTAATCAGATGGCAGGAAGGTGGGATGGAAAGCTGGTGAGGATGAGTAGAGGAGTGTAACTGGATTGAGCAGTAGTTGTGTATACAACAGCAGTTACAAGCTCAAGCAGAATCTAGGGAGTCAGGCGAAAGAGTCAATGAGTCAGAATGATGACAACAACCTGGTAAGAATAGGAAAATGCCAGACCAATACATGATTATGAGATGAGTAAGAGTTGAGTGAACAAGCAAATGTGAACAATTCTGTACAGTATTAATTACGGCTCCTTTTGTGGGTCGCAGGGCCACTGAATGCCTGAGAGAGTGATTGGGAACAAGGGCGCAGTGATGTATTTCCGTTGAGGAGCTGTCACATTATGAAGCTTTTGAAGACAATCTACTCACCCCTGCTGATTCGGTTCTTGAGTTGTTCATGAGCACTTACTACACCAATCTGTAACTCTCATAACCCCTTATAATTGTTCAAGGACAACTACAAGGTGTCATAAATGATGAATGTCACAATGATCATTACAATTTAAACGACTGGCAGGTTACCCCCAGGGCTCACCGTTACCTCTCTTCCTGTCCTGTGACTGACACCTTCCAGCAGGGGAACACTCTCCTTGTTCCAAGCGAGGGAGATGAAAGTGAAAGCCTCCCAAGTACCTCTTCCCCCTCCCAGATGAACCAGGTAGGAGAAGAAGTCTCAGGGAAACCCTCTGGGGGAAGAAACCCCTGTGCCGAAGGTAGCGGTAAGATGTCTTCAATTGCAGGTGGAGATTCAGGTGAAGTCCGGAGGACGTTCGTCTTGAAAGAGAAAGAAACTGGTAAGTATAAGCAGGTAAGTGGAAAAATGGATATGTAAGATGTATAGGAATGTTGATTACCCTTAAACAGGAACGATGTGTGGGAAAAGGTGCCAGTCAGAAACTTCAGAAAACTTCTACGATAGTAAGAAAGGTTTTGATGAGAACTAGTAAGATAACTAGATTGAATAGTGGAAAGCCACGGGGAAGTCTTTACCTGAGAGGCATGAAGGGCGGAGCTAGGAGTTGTTTTGATAGAGCAAAGTTTTGCACGGGCGGTCGCAGTACCGGTGGGACATAAGCCTGTAACTATGCGAAGGGAGAGAGAATAGTAAGTCGGGAAAGGTAGAGAAACGGGAATTCAATATGTCGGAGAATTCCGAATAAGGCTTACCGCGCTCCGGAACGAGACCGGTGGGCAAACTTGGGTGAGAAAGAGATGGAGTCCGTGGAATCGGGAGACAGAGAGGCAGTGAGAATGCACTGAAATTGAGACAGAGCAGGAAAGTTTAGAATGCTGAAAGGTAGTGTTTAGCAAGCCGTATCAGGATACCTAGATGCGAACTTACGTAGCGTTGTTGAAGCAGAGTAGCAACGCAATAGTGTGCTGATCACAGGAACAGATATACCTACACTCGGGTAGGGAGACAGCACTTCCTGGAAACCGAGTCGTGCAGAGGCTAGACCCGCAACGCCAGTTACGGCGGCCATCTTACTAGTAAAAATGGCTGACACCCGTCGTCCTAAGGTCCATCGATGCCACAAGGACCACCGCCTTTGAAGGGGCGTGACAGTATGCCCCCTCAAATGCCCCGGGCCACCCGGTTTATTCGGATAGGATCGAAAAAATCGGCGGACCAGAGCCGGAGCATGAACAGCCGATGCAGGTTCCCAAGAGCGATCAGCCGGAGAATACCCCTTCCAGTCAATCAAGAACTGCAGACGTCCCCGAAAAAGACGAGAATCACAAATACCAGCCACTTCATATTCGGGACCCATCGGGGTGATGACAGGAGGGGGTGCACCCATCCGTACTCGGGAAAAACGATCCACCACGTCCTTCTTCAATTGCGACACATGGAAAACAGGATGAATCCTGAACCAAGACGGAGGGAGCTTGAGCTTGTAAGCAGACGACCCCATTCGTTGCAAAACGGGAAAGGGACAGAAGTATCTCAGGGACAATTTGGACGGCACCAGATGACGAGGTAAAAATCGGGAAGCCAACCAAACTAAATCTCCTGGCACCATTCTCGGAGCTGGAGTGCGATGTCTATCAGCAGAGCGTTTGACACGGGTCTGGGCTTCCAGAAGAGAGGTCCTGGCTGTTCGATGTCTCATCTGAATAGCATTGATGAGATTGTCCACATCGGGAAACCTAGATGCGGAGATTGGACCGCTGGGAAAACACTGAGGGTGATATCCGTAGGAGAAAAAGAAAGGGCTGAACCCCAAGGCTGAGTGTCGAGAGTTATTATATGCGAATTCTGCCAAAGGCAACAAAGAACACCAGTTGTCTTGTGAGGAAGAGATGTAACAACGTAAATAACCCTCAAGGGTCTGATTTAGACGTTCCGTCTGACCATTCGTCTGTGGATGGAATCCTGAACTCAATGCTCGGGAGATATGCAAACTCTTGCATACTTGCTGCCAATAACGAGATGTATATTGTGAACCTCGATCAGAAACGATGGTCTCAGGAAGTCCATGAAGAGAGAAAATCCGTGAAAGAAAAATCTTTGCCATCTGGGATGCGGTAGGAATCCGCGGAAGTGGAACAAAATGTGCCAATTTTGTGAAGTAATCGATTGTGACCATGATTACTGTGCAACCGTCCGAGAGTGGCAGATCGACAATAAAATCTGTTGAAATCATTTGCCAAGGACGGTTAGGAACTGGCATTACTGAGAGGAGGCCCGAAGGGGCAGATCGCGGGCATTTAGATTGCAAGCAGATGGCACAAGCGGAAACGTAATCTATGATGTCTCGAGTCATTTCCGGCCACCAAAAATTACGCTGGATCAATTCTTTAGTATTAGCCACAACTCTGTGACCAGGTAGGTAGGAGTCGTGACAAAGATTCAGAACCGTTCTTCGTAGTTCACTCGAAGGGAGGAAGAGCTTTTTGTTATTATAAGCACATCCCTGGACCAAGGTAAGTTTCCAGGTTGCCAGAAACTGTGGATTCAACTGAATAAATTGCAAAGTCGAGTTAGCCACGTTTTGCAGAAATGTGGTAACTACCTGCACGAATGTGGCTCTGGGAAACAGAGGCTCTGTTCGGAAAGGCGTAGAGGAGTTATAATCCTTTCTAGACAAAGCATCTGCCTTGAGATTGGCTCTTTCGGGAATAAAGGTGAATACAATCTCATACGGTGAAAAGAAGTGTGCCCAACGTGCCTGTCGGCTATTTCGGGTCTGAGCATATTGTACAACGCGTAAATTACTGTGATCAGTTCGGACCTCAACTGGGTGTCTTGCCCCCAACAGCAGGTGTCTCCACTCTTCAAATGCCCTTTTTATAGCTAGTAGTTCTTTTTCAAGCACTGAATAATTTATTTCAGAGGGAGACAGTGTCTTAGAAAGATAGGCTATAGGACATTCTATTCCTTGATCATTTTCTTGAAGCAGAACGGCCCCAAGGGCCTGATGAGAAGCGTCAGATTCAACAATGAATCTCTTGGTTTGATCTGGAGTAATCAAAATGGGTCCTGTGAGGAAATGTTCCTTCAGTCTCTCGAATGCTAGTTGTGCCTCCTTTGACCAAAAGAATCGTACATTCTTTTTAAGAAGAGCCGTCAGTGGGAGAATTTCTTGCGAATAATGTGGGATGAAACGTCTATAAAAATTTGTAAACCCCAGAAATCTCTGTAGATCTTTGATGCACGTCGGTATAGGCCAATCAGTAATAGCTGAGACTTTCCTAGGGTCCATGGCTACCCCATTTGCAGAAATTATGTATCCTAGGTAGGCAACCTGGTTCCTGTGAAACTCACATTTCTCTAGTTTGCAATAGAGATGATTGTTAAACAGTCTCCGTAGGACTTCCTTCACATGCTGACGGTGTTCCGATGGGGATGTAGAGAAAACCAGAATATCATCTAAGTAGACAATAACTGTGTGAAGAAGAATGTCTGAAAATACGTGGTCCATAAAGCGTTGGAAGACAGCGGGGGCGTTGGACAGGCCGAAAGGCATTACTTTATATTCATAATGTCCCAAAGGAGTACGGAAAGCCGTCTTCCACTCATCGCCAGCTCGTATACGGATGAGATGGTAAGCCCCGCGGAGATCTAGTTTTGTGAAAATGGTAGCTCCTTTAACGGCTTCGAGTATATCTGGTATGAGAGGCATAGGATAGCGATCAGGGATTGTGATCTTATTCAAGCCCCGGTAATCTATACATGGTCTGAATTCCGTAGATTCTTTCTTGGGGATGAAGAATAAGGAAGCTCCAGCAGGCGAGGTGGATTCTTGAATAAGTCCATTGCGAAGATTCTTTTGAAGATATTCCTTAAGAATTTCACGTTCTCGTCCTGATAGGACATACATGCGACCGAAAGGAATCGGTGCATCTGGAACTAGTTCCAAGGCACAGTCATCTCTCCGATGTGGGGGTAGTTCGGCATATTCTGAATCGGAAAATACTGTCTGAAATTGCCTGTATTCGAGGGGTAATTCCTGAATATGGTTCAACATAGAGATGGAACCAGTATTTTCCAACATGGAAATAGTAGGACGAAACCCAACCGCTCCGTCCAAGAGACAGTGCGTCAAACAATGTTCAGAGCCCAGAAAAACAGTGCCCGCCTTCCAATTGATATAAGGATTATGGGTACGAAGCCAAGGTAACCCTAAAATTATTGGATAGTGTGCTGTACGGATTACATCAAAGACAACAGATTCTTGATGGGAGGAAATATTCATCCGCAAAGGTATTGTTTGTTCCTTTATGGGTCCTGACGTTAACGGACTACCATCCACCGACTTCACTGGTATTGCCAAGGTCTTAACTGAACACGGTATATTATGAGTGGTCTTCCAGAGGGTATCAACAAAATTCCCCGCGGCCCCACAATCTATTAAGGCCGTGACCGGAATAGGA
Organism: Ambystoma mexicanum; assembly: GCF_040938575.1. NCBI lineage: Eukaryota > Metazoa > Chordata > Amphibia > Caudata > Ambystomatidae > Ambystoma > Ambystoma mexicanum. The sequence goes on along the minus strand of NC_090930.1, from coordinate 1,128,899,944 downwards.
TCAGAATCTCCCCATTTGATTTGGACTTGCAAGGCCAACATAGTAAGATCGGGGATCTCTGTTACTTGTGATGGTATCATAGAGGATGAGGAACCTGTTACTGATTCCCTAGCCGCGGTTCCCCTTGCGGTTGGGAAATGGCGTTTCCCTGTCTTTTGACTGGGATGAGAGGACATTCTTGAATAGTGTGTTCCTTGGAACCACAATACATACACAGCCCCTTGACTCGACGTCTATTGCGCTCTTCTGGAGTAAGACGACCTCTGGTAGTTCCTATCTGCATAGGTTCTTCCGTCTGAGATTTCCCTAAACTAGGAGTGTATGTAGCAGGTGGTCTCACGGGACGGCCGCGACGTCGTTCCTTTAATCTTTCTTGCAATCGGTAGTCCTTCTGCATGACCATGGTTATTAATTCTGCCAGATTTGGAGGTCTGGGTACTCGGGAGATCTCATCTTTTAACTCCTCATTTAATCCCCTGCGGAATATAGTGATTAGAGCATCGTCAGCCCATGACGTGCCAGCTGCTAACTGCTTGAAATTGGTGATATAAGACAACAGATCTTGAGATCCTTGTTTAAAATCCAATAACTGTTCTTGGGCTGAAACCGTGATTTCTTGACGGCTAAACATGGCTCTTAGACTGTTCAAAAAGGCAGGGTAAGAATCTAGCAAGGCATTATTTGTAGTAACAAGAGGCGTGGCCCATGCTAAAGCGGGACCTGTTAAATTTGCAATCATGTGTCCTACTTTATCACGGTCACTTTGAAAAAAGGCTGTCTTGAAAGAGAACTGAACGGTACAAGCTTCAATAAAGGCCTTGAGTTTATGAGGATTACCATCGTATAAGCCCCCCGGTATTGGGCCAGGAGGTATCTCAGAACAACTAGGGACTCTGCCTACCTGTTGTCGGAGATAGGCATTCTCTTGTTTTAAAGCCTGCACTTCAGCCGTCAAAGCTTGTACAGCAGTGACTAATTGCTGTTGCTGGGATGCGTCCATATTTCCTTGTAACCCTGAACCCCTGAGATAACCTGCTCAGAATTCCTGATAAATCAGATTAAATTCCAAAACTCAATAATATCTTTTAGGGCGTTGCTAACTGTCATAAATGATGAATGTCACAATGATCATTACAATTTAAACGACTGGCAGGTTACCCCAAGGACTCACCGTTACCTCTCTTCCTGTCCTGTGACTGACACCTTCCAGCAGGGGAACACTCTCCTTGTTCCAAGCAAGGGAGATGAAAGTGAAAGCCTCCCAAGTACCTCTTCCCCCTCCCAGATAAACCAGGTAGGAGAAGAAGTCTCAGGGAAACCCTCTGGGGGAAGAAAACCCTGTGCCGAAGGTAGCGGTAAGATGTCTTCAATTGCAGGCGGAGATTCAGGTGAAGTCCGGAGGATGTTCGTCTTGAAAGAGAAAGAAACTGGTAAGTATAAGCAGGTAAGTGGAAAAATGGATATGTAAGATGTATAGGAATGTTGATTACCCTTAAACAGGAACGATGTGTGGGAAAAGGTGCCAGTCAGAAACTTCAGAAAACTTCTACGATAGTAAGAAAGGTTTTGATGAGAACTAGTAAGATAACTAGATTGAATAGTGGAAAGCCACGGGGAAGTCTTTACCTGAGAGGCATGAAGGGCGGAGCTAGGAGTTGTTTTGATAGAGCAAAGTTTTGCACGGGCGGTCGCAGTACCGGTGGGACATAAGCCTGTAACTATGCGAAGGGAGAGAGAATAGTAAGTCGGGAAAGGTAGAGAAACGGGAATTCAATATGTCGGAGAATTCCGAATAAGGCTTACCGCGCTCCGGAACGAGACCGGTGGGCAAACTTGGGTGAGAAAGAGATGGAGTCCGTGGAATCAGGAGACAGAGAGGCAGTGAGGAATGCACTGAAATTGAGACAGAGCAGGAAAGTTTAGAATGCTGAAAGGTAGTGTTTAGCAAGCCGTATCAGGATACCTAGATGCGAACTTACGTAGCGTTGTTGAAGCAGAGTAGCAACGCAATAGTGTGCTGATCACAGGAACAGATATACCTACACTCGGGTAGGGAGACAGCACTTCCTGGAAACCGAGTCGTGCAGAGGCTAGACCAGCAACTCCAGTTACGGCGGCCATCTTACTAGTAAAAATGGCTGACTCCCGTCGTCCTAAGGTCCATCGATGCCACAAGGACCACCGCCTTCGAAGGGGCGTGACACAAGGTCCATTATACTGAAAGATGCATTGAAATACACAGGTTTGTATTTTGGTGCAACCAGTCTAGCTATTTCTTATTGTGACATGGAATTTTTCTGGGCATTCATGGAAAGGCAAGAATGAAGTGTTATTACATGCTTAGACTGCCATTTTGGTGCAGCCAGTTCCATTATGTTTTCATATTGTGGCATGGCTTTTTTAATGGCAAAGTCAATAGGAGTATGTTTCTGCATGGGCATACTCACAAATATTTGCAGAAACGGGTATGGATATGTTTTCTTATAGTATTATTACTAGCATTAAGTGCACAGCGAGCATGATTCTTTTCTTATATGAAAATACAGGTATATATTGGGGAAACTAGCATGGAAATGTATGGGCACATAAAGTGTGAACATGTGTTTATGTTGGCATACGTTGTGGGCAAAGACATAATGAAAATGCATTGTAAAATGCTCTTGTGCACCATTGGTAACTTGTATCTATTGCATTTTTGGATTGGAGATATTGTACAGAACCAATAACCAACTGTCTGGCTTTTTCCCCAATTTTTCACAGAAATTCTGCTGTATAATGCACCATTTCTACCCATTATTGAAAATATTTTCTCAGGGACCTTGATATGTGGGTGACCTGGCACGGCAACTGGAGGAAAGCACAAGCAGGTTCACACATGTGATTCACTTAAGAGCATTACGCAAACAAGGTTCAGCTCGCCCATGACGCTACAAGATATTTTTTAGTAACCCCGATCGCACTTAAAACTGCTTAAGGTTAACCATTGGAATGCACAGTAGTTACATGCAGGTATCATTGACATTGCTATTATTAGACTACCGTGGTAAGCATCTGTAGAACATGGAAGACATTTAGTAGCTATTTCTATTTAATTTTATGTAGGTTGTCCAGGACATCCAGTCTATTGCGCTCAGAGAATCCTGTTAGCCTGGATTTTCCATGGTAGCATGTTTGTCCCTCATAGAAGATGCTCTAGGACCAGGGTCTCCAACCAGTAGCTCGTGAACCACTGGTAGCTCTCCTGAGGATTCCCAATAGCTTCTTGCATCAGACACCAAAATGAGCACTGTGTGTTTATGTTGGTGTCTGAAGTCCCTCCATCTCCTGTCCCTTCACAGCAAAGTGTCCATGGTGAGGGGAGGGGATGTGAAATGTGTTTTGTGGCCAGTGTTGGCTAGAGGTGCCCATGATAGCCGATTAGAAACGGAAGGGGTGCATATATCTTGGCCATGTGAAACAAAGCTGGGGACTGGTGATATCTTCAGTCTCACTGTGTTTCTTTAGATTTATTTTGTTTGGCAATAATGTGCATGCTGGTAATTGTAGGCTTTCAATTACAATGCGGAAATTTGAGCTACAGCTGAAATCTTTTTTTGCTCCGCGTGTGTGCATGTGCGCATGCAGAAATAAGACAATTGGTGCAAGTCACGATGCCTGAGGGCAGTTGTGCACTTTACAAATGCAAATAAATAAATAAGTCACAACTTCCATGAAAAAGGTACATCCAGTGGTACGTTGTGCTGTTTATGATGAAACTGTGAATTCATTTTATGTATTTGGAGATACCGATACTGTTTTAAGGCAGTAGTATCCCAATTGTATTAAAGGTTGAGATGGAATTTGCTTTGACATGGAGAAGCCAACCACTATGGGTGTCCCGAAACAGAAATTGAAGCACTAACAGAAATTTTACATTTAAGCAAATGTGTAAAACTACTAAGTGCACTCTATTCTGGTGCTTACCCACTTACATTTATACATATAAAATGACATGTGCTAGCAATGCCAGGACTTAAAAAACATGCTTTGAGAGTTCTGTTTCAGCCTATGTTTTACGAAACAAATGAAGTAATTAGGTGAGAAAAGCGAGAAGTGGTTTGTATGTATATATTCTATTGTCAATAGCATTAATATAGCTTAATATAGCTTAAACCTAGTACTAAGTAACAGAGCACTGCACAAAACAGGGTGGTGAATACAGGGAGAGAACATTGAGGAGAACAATGGGATGGGAGAACAATTAAGGGGTTGATCCCTTTTGGCCATGGACACACACTGCGAGATCTACAGAGATCTGAGGGTAGCCTGTATGCACATGTTCAAATTCAATTTATGAGCACTGTTTTTGCTAAATATTTGGCAAAACACCATACAATTTACAGGTAATTATCCAACACATGTATAGTTCCAATAGATGCCCGGGCACCAACAGTACATGGGATATTCCGGCACTGCCACTGTAAAACACATGTTGATACCATTTCCAACAATGTCATAATTGCCATTTTAAAATAGGGTTGTGATGCTGGAGCCCCTAATATGCCTGAGACAGCTGTATGTGCAAGCCAGGCATGGCCCATTGGTCATGCAGCAGATACTCTGATACTGCCTCTTTCAAAAGGGCAGATGGGTGGCAGGCCGCAACCCGTGAGGAATAAGTCACCCCTTGCTAAACCATACTCTTTTGCTCAAAATGTTAATTTAACGGTTCATATTTTGTCTGGTTGTTTTGTTATATGATTAATGCTCTTTTCAAGTCATGGCTATAAAACTGAATGGATATCAGCCCTGTGATTTTCACTGTTTGTCCATGTAGCTTGTTCACATCGTTTCCATGTGTTCACTTTTTCAATCTTGTCAATTATTTTGACATACAAACTTTTATGGTTAGTCAGCAAAGTAGACTTTGTCTTACTTTCCTTGACTGAATTCTGTAACCTGGCATGTGAGCAATTTGCATGAATTGGGAAATGCTTAACTGGTAGTGGAAAGAAGCACACAATATATACTGATTTATTTTAAACCATAGAACACATGGTTGAAATAGTCCTCAGAATGTTTTTGCACATGCAGCTCCAAAAGAAACCAATACATTTCTATTGATGAAATCCTGGATGCAGATGCGCCATCCAACAAAAAGAAAATTATGTTACATTCCCATCTAGAGTGGCAAAGTGATTTTGTTTTCTTCCAGCGTAAAAATAAATGTGCATCTTGAATCTACAGTGCATAAGATACAGTGGCAAAAAAATTATGTTGAGAGGCATTTCACAATAATGCACATACATTATGAAACTCATTTCAGAAAGGAACCTTTATGCAATCCTAAAATGGAAGTGCACTAAATGTTGCAATGGAAATGCTGTTAAAGAGGAATTCCTTCAAAGTTGCTAATTATTTGATGAAAAACAAATGTACTTTTACATATGGCAGAATTGTGAAGGGCACAGTAACTCCTATGGCTGAGTGTGTTGTAACAGATTTAAAAAAACTGTCCTAGATGTATGCTTGCCAGGTCAGGTGTGCAGCTAGGTGCAAACACTATGGCATGCAGGGTATCTGCACTATCAGACATTCTGATTGCTAAGCTCTGTGAATCTGCCTTTTTCAGACATGACATTCCTGAAATCAAAATGTTGATCTAGTCTGACAGCATCCAAGTGATGTTCCTGTGCACGCTACACACCAGATTACTGAGCACTGGTGGATAGCATTCAGTGTCAGCCTTCACAATGAATTTCTTGTTTGTTTTCCTGCATTCTGATATGCTGGACACCTTTAAGGAGACAGCTAAGAACAAAAGATTATTAAATAAAGATGTTTTTTGAAGTTATAAATGTCATGGTAAATGCATATGTTATTCCTTTGTTATAAAATTATTAAATAAATCACACTAATAAATCTTGTTACACATTCTCATATTCATGGACATTGCCACCCAAGTAGTGCTTTCCAGTAGCTCCCGCCTATTGCACATTAACTAAAAGTAGCTCTTGCTAACGTAAAGGTTGGAGACCCCAGCTGTAGGACAACTAATCTATCACCTTTAGGGTTAGGGGCAGCCTGCCCATACTGACAGTAAATCTTACACAGTGACAACAAAGATAAGCTGTCTGAGTTTACGGTATGTATAAATGCACCACTTTGGTGGACAACTGCCGCAGGCACTGCTTTCCACCACGCATTCTAGAATGCAGCTACGACGATCACATATTTGGTCTAGCTGGTCACATAACATCGCACTGAAACAGCAGACTTGCTTCAACACTTCTGCCATTTGAATACAGCGACAACCTACGACAAATTTGGTCTAAATGAATACACATAGAGTCTTCTGTACTAGTGCTCAGTTGTGACCACCTTTCAGCACCCGCCCACATGCCTGGCTTTTGGGGCTGCTTACTGGAGCCTTGCCAGCCTTCCAAAACCCTAATCTCGGCCAAATGCGCACACGCATCATAAGTCCACTCTCAGCAATTATCCCATCCCTGGACTATGGTCTGGCGTTCCAACCAAAAAGCGATTTGAGGCCCTACAGTTCGGAAAAGGCGCTATATAAATGACTGCCACAATACTATACAATATAGTACAATATAATTCTTCATATGAGCACTAATTCACATCAATGTATTTTTTCCTTGCAGGGTATTCTGGGTGAGGTTTTGTGATGAAGATGTGCTTAGAAAAATATTGTTTTGTTTTTTCCCCCTTGAAAACAAATCCTCTGTTATGATGACACCATGATTTATTTTCAGAATTTGCATGGTTCTGTAGGTGGATAATCCTTGTTCTTTAGAATTGTAACCACAGTGTCATGGTGACATGGGGGTCGATTCATGGAATTAATGTGCGGCGAAAATTCCTGCGCAGAGGTGCCAAAACGTGCGAATCGCAGGAAAAGTGCGAAAATCGCAGTGCAAGTGCGAAAATCGCAGGAAAACCAGCGCACAGCGATTCATGGAAGTCCGTGCGCGAGAAAAACATTGGATGTGCGCTAAAAATGTGCGCCGTGCACGCCGGCGCACCGGTCATCCAACAGCGTATCGCACATAGCGCGGCGCACATCACAAAAGTAGGCGTAACACGGGGCGTAACACTTGGAATGGGGAACAACGTGTGAAAATATGGGCCTCACGAGGGAAGTACAGGAGGCAAGTGCGCGGAACGCCCACACGCTCGCCTACAACCCGTATTCATGGAATCGAATAGGGCAAACCAGCGCACGGTCAAAGACGCGCACAGGGCCAAACAAGTACGCCACAAGAAAGCAGGCGGTAGCGCCCCTGCGACTGAAAAAAATGTGCACCAAAATGTGCGCTAACAAAAAGCACACATATACAGCCATGATGAATGGCCCATACAGTGGCTCTCTAGGACAAATGAGGTGCAAAGGGGCACCGACAAAAACGGACACCCACTGTGTGAAAAATAGCGTGTGCGCGTGTTCCGGGGTGCGCAGTAAGTTCCACACGCGATTGGCCTGGGTAGGTGGGGGTGCGCGGGAAGTTCCACACGCGATTGGCCTGGGTACGTGTACTTCGGGGTGCGTGGGAAGTTCCACACGCGATTGGCCTGGGTACGTGTATTCCGATGTGCGCGGAAGATTCACACGCGATTTCTGCAGGGTATGTGTATTTCGGTGGTGCCGGGGAATGCTACACGTGATTTGGCCATGTGGGTCCCCCCCCCAGCAGGTGTTCCCTCTACACCCTCCACGGCCCCTGCAGGCAGCCCACACCACAGGGTGCTACCCTGCACCCCTGCTCATGTCCCACAGGCAACCTATCCACCATGGCATGCCCACCAGACAACCGACATGTCACCTTGCACTACTGATCACCAACACATGTCTCCCAGCACCCCCACCCCTCAGCCACCAGGGGCAGCCTCCACCAGGCCCCCACTCATGTCCCCTATTACCCCCGCCCCCCAGCAATGCAGGGGCAGCCTCCACCAGGCCCCCACTCATGTCCAACTCATGTCTCCCACCACCCCCACCCCCAGCCACCAGGGGCAGCCTCCACCAGGCCCCCACTCATGTCCCCTATTACCCCCACCCCCCAGCAGTGCAGGGGCAGCCTCCACCAGGCCCCCACTCATGTCCCCTATTACCCCCACCCCCCAGCAGTGCAGGGGCAGCCTCCACCAGGCCCCCACTCATGTCCAACTCATGTCTCCCACCACCCCCACCCCTAGCCACCAGGGGCAGCCTCCACCAGGCCCCCACTCATGTCTCCCACCACCCCCACCGCCCAGCAGTGCAGGGGCAGCCTCCACCAGGCCCCCACTCATGTCCAACTCATTTCTACCACCACCACCACCCCCCAGCCACCAGGGGCAGCCTCCACCAGGCCCCCACACATGTCTCCCACCACCCCCACCCCCCAGCAGTGCAGGGGCAGCCTCCACCAGGCCCCCACTCATGTCCAACTCATGTCTCCCACTACCGCCACCCCCCAGCCACCAGGGGCAGCCTCCACCAGGCCCCCACTCATGTCTCCCACCACCCCCACCCCCAGCAGTGCAGGGCAGCCTCCACCAGGCCCCCACTCATGTCCAACTCATGTCTCCCAGCACCCCCACCCCCCAGCCACCAGGGGCAGTCTCCACCAGGCCCCCACTCATGTCCCCTATTACCCCCACCCCAGCAGTGCAGGGGCAGCCTCCACCAGGCCCCCACTCATGTCCCCTATTACCCTCACCCCCCAGCAGTGCAGGGGCAGCCTCCACCAGGCCCCCACTCATGTCCAACTCATGTCTCCCAGCACTCCCACCCCCCAGCCACCAGGGGCAGCCTCCACCAGGATCCCACTCATGTCCCCTATTACCCCCACCCCCCAGCCACCAGGGGCAGCCTCCACCAGGCCCACTCATGTCTCCTATTACCCCCACCCCCCAGCAGTGCAGGGGCAGCCTCCACCAGGCCCCCGCTCATGTCCCCTATTACCCCCACCCACCAGCAGTGCAGGGGCAGCCTCCACCAGGCCCCCACTCATGTCTACCACCACCCCCACCCCACAGCCACCAGGGGCAGCCTCCACCAGGGCCCCACCCATGTCTACCACCACCCCCACCCCCCAGAAGTGCAGGGGCAGCCTCCACCAGGCCCCCACTCATGTCCCCTATTACCCCCACCCCCCAGCAGTGCAGGGGCAGCCTCCACCAGGCCCCCACTCATGTCCAACTCATGTCTCCCACCACCCCCACCCCCCAGCCACCAGGGGCAGCCTCCACCAGGCCCCCACTCATGTCCCCTATTACCCCCACCCCCCAGCAGTGCAGGGGCAGCCTCCACCAGGCCCCCACTCATGTCCAACTCATGTCTCCCACCACCCCCACCCCTAGCCACCAGGGGCAGCCTCCACCAGGCCCCCACTCATGTCTCCCACCACCCCCACCGCCCAGCAGTGCAGGGGCAGCCTCCACCAGGCCCCCACTCATGTCCAACTCATTTCTACCACCACCACCACCCCCCAGCCACCAGGGGCAGCCTCCACCAGGCCCCCACACATGTCTCCCACCACCCCCACCCCCCAGCAGTGCAGGGGCAGCCTCCACCAGGCCCCCACTCATGTCCAACTCATGTCTCCCACTACCGCCACCCCCCAGCCACCAGGGGCAGCCTCCACCAGGCCCCCACTCATGTCTCCCACCACCCCCACCCCCAGCAGTGCAGGGCAGCCTCCACCAGGCCCCCACTCATGTCCAACTCATGTCTCCCAGCACCCCCACCCCCCAGCCACCAGGGGCAGTCTCCACCAGGCCCCCACTCATGTCCCCTATTACCCCCACCCCAGCAGTGCAGGGGCAGCCTCCACCAGGCCCCCACTCATGTCCCCTATTACCCTCACCCCCCAGCAGTGCAGGGGCAGCCTCCACCAGGCCCCCACTCATGTCCAACTCATGTCTCCCAGCACTCCCACCCCCCAGCCACCAGGGGCAGCCTCCACCAGGATCCCACTCATGTCCCCTATTACCCCCACCCCCCAGCCACCAGGGGCAGCCTCCACCAGGCCCACTCATGTCTCCTATTACCCCCACCCCCCAGCAGTGCAGGGGCAGCCTCCACCAGGCCCCCGCTCATGTCCCCTATTACCCCCACCCACCAGCAGTGCAGGGGCAGCCTCCACCAGGCCCCCACTCATGTCTACCACCACCCCCACCCCACAGCCACCAGGGGCAGCCTCCACCAGGGCCCCACCCATGTCTACCACCACCCCCACCCCCCAGAAGTGCAGGGGCAGCCTCCACCAGGCCCCCACTCATGTCCCCTATTACCCCCACCCCCCAGCAGTGCAGGGGCAGCCTCCACCAGGCCCCCACTCATGTCCAACTCATGTCTCCCACCACCCCCACCCCCCAGCCACCAGGGGCAGCCTCCACCAGGCCCCCACTCATGTCCCCTATTACCCCCACCCCCCAGCAGTGCAGGGGCAGCCTCCACCAGGCCCCCACTCATGTCCCCTATTACCCCCACCCCCCAGCAGTGCAGGGGCAGCCTCCACCAGGCCCCCACTCATGTCTCCCACCACCCCCACTCCCCAGCCACCAGGGGCAGCCTCCACCAGGCCCCCACTCATGTCTCCCACCACCCCCACCCCCCAGCAGTCAGGGGCACCCTCCACCAGGCCCCCACTCCTGTCTCCCTGCACCCCCTACCCCTCCGGCAGTCAGGGGCACCCTCCACCAGGCTCCCACTCCTGTCTCCCAGCACGCCCACCCCCCAGCCACCAGGGGCAGCCTCCACCAGGCCCCCACTCATGTCCCCTATTGCCCCCACACCCCAGCAGTGGCAGGGGCAGCCTCCACCAGGCCCCCACTCATGTCTACCACCACCCTCACCCCCCAGCCACCAGGGGCAGCCTCCACCAGGGCCCCACCCATGTCTACCACCACCCCCACCCCCCAGCAGTGCAGGGGCAGCGTCCACCAGGCCCCCACTAATGTCCCCTATTACCCCCACCCCCCGGCAGTGCAGGGGCAGCCTCCACCAGGCCCCCACTCATGTCCCCTATTACCCCCACCCCCCAGCCACCAGGGGCAGCCTCCACCAGGCCCCCACTCATGTCCACTATTACCCCCACCCCCCAGCAGTGCAGGGGCAGCCTCCACCAGGCCCCAACTCATGTCCCCTATTACCCCGACCCCCCAGCAGTGCAGGGGCAGCCTCCACCAGGCCCCCACTCATGTCTACCACCACCCCCACCCCCCAGCCACCAGGGGCAGCCTCCACCAGGGCCCCACCCATGTCTACCACCACCCCCACCCCCCAGCAGTGCAGGGGCAGCCTCCACCAGGCCCCCACTCATGTCCAACTCATGTCTACCACCACCCCAACCCCCAGCCACCAGGGGCAGCCTCCACCAGGCCCCCACTCATGTCTCCCACCACCCCCACCCCCCAGTAGTGCAGGGGCAGCCTCCACCAGGCCCCCACTCATGTCCAACTCATGTCTCCCACCACCCCCACCCCCCAGCCACCAGGGGCAGCCTCCACCAGGCCCCCACTCATGTCTCCCACCACCCCCAGCCACCAGCAGTGCAGGGGCAGCCTCCACCAGGCCCCCACTCATGTCCAACTCATGTCTCCCAGCACCCCCACCCCCCAGCCACCAGGGGTAGCCTCCACCAGGCCCCCACTCATGTCCCCTATTACCCCCACCCCCCAGCAGTGCAGGGGCAGCCTCCACCAGGCCCCCACTCATGTCTCCCACCACCCCCACTCCCCAGCCACCAGGGGCACCCTCCACCAGGCCCCCACTCCTGTCTCCCTGCACCCCCTACCCCCCAGCAGTCAGGGGCACCCTCCACCAGGCTCCCACTCCTGTCCCCTATTGCCCCCACGCCCCAGCAGTGCAGGGGCAGCCTCCACCAGGCCCCCACTCATGTCTACCACCACCCTCACCCCCCAGCCACCAGGGGCAGCCTCCACCAGGGCCCCACCCATGTCTACCACCACCCCCACCCCCCAGCAGTGCAGGGGCAGCCCCCACCAGGCCCCCACTCATGTCCCCTATTACCCTCACCTCCCGGCAGTGCAGGGGCAGCCTCCACCAGGCCCCCACTCATGTCCCCTATTACCCCCACCCCCCAGCCACCAGGGGCAGCCTCCACCAGGCCCCCACTCATGTCCACTATTACCCCCACCCCCCAGCAGTGCAGGGGCAGCCTCCACCAGGCCCCCACTCATGTCCCCTATTACCCCCACCCCCCAGCAGTGCAGGGGCAGCCTCCACCAGGCCCCCACTCATGTCTACCACCACCCCCACCCCCCAGCCACCAGGGGCAGCCTTCACCAGGGCCCCACCCATGTCTACCACCACCCCCACCCCCCAGCAGTGCAGGGGCAGCCTCCACCAGGCCCCCACTCATGTCCAACTCATGTCTACCACCACCCCAACACCCCAGCCACCAGGGGCAGCCTCCACCAGGCCCCCACTCATGTCTCCCACCACCCCTACCCCCCAGCAGTGCAGGGGCAGCCTCCACGAGGCCCCCACTCATGTCCAACTCATGTCTCCCAGCACCCCCACCCCCAGCCACCAGGGGCAGCCTCCACCAGGCCCCCACTCATGTCTCCCACCACCCCCACCCCCCAGCAGTGCAGGGGCAGCCTCCACCAGGCCCCCACCCATGTCTACCACCACCCCCACCCCCCAGCCACCAGGGGCAGCCTCCACCAGGCCCCCACTCATGTCTCCCACCACCCCCACACCCCAGCAGTCAGGGGCACCCTCCACCAGGCCCCCACTCCTGTCTCCATGCACCCCCTACCCCCCAGCAGTCAGGGGCACCCTCCACCAGGCTCCCACTCCTGTCTCCCAGCACCCCCACCCCCCAGCCACCAGGGGCAGCCTCCACCAGGCCCCCACTCATGTCCCCTATTGCCCCCACCCCCCAGCAGTGCAGGGGCAGCCTCCACCAGGCCCCCAATCATGTCTACCACCACCCCCACCCCCCAGCCACCAGGGGCAGCCTCCACCAGGGCCCCACCCATGTCTACCACCACCCCCACCCCCCAGCAGTGCAGGGGCAGCCTCCACCAGGCCCCCACTCATGTCCCCTATTACCCCCACCCCCCAGCAGTGCAGGGGCAGCCTCCACCAGGCCCCCACTCATGTCCAACTCATGTTCCCCTGCACCCCCACCCCCCAGCACTGTGGGGCACCTGGCAGCAGGCCCCCATTCATGTCCAACTCATGTTCCCCTGCACCCCCACCCCCCAGCACTGTGGGGCACCTGCCAGCAGGCCCCCACTCATGTCCAACTCATGTTCCCCTGCACCCCCACCCCCCAGCACTGTGGGGCACCTGCCAGCAGGCCCCCACTCATGTCCAACTCATGTTCCCCTGCACCCCCACCCCCCAGCACTGTGGGGCACCTGCCAGCAGGCCCCCACTCATGTCCAACTCATGTTCCCCAGCCAACATGTCATCACAATCTAGATCCCTGGTCCCTATGGTCAGCCTCCAAATGCAAAATACCCACCCGAGTATTGCATCCACCCACTCAGAAATGGCAATAACATGAAAGAACAGCAATTGCAAGTTTGGAAACGAACACATGTCCCTCACATACACCCAATGGGTGTCAGTGAATCTCAAAACCCATATCATGATATGCATGAAACCAATGAGATGATACTACACATTGAAGTTTGATCAAAAAATATGTATTAAAGGAAATATGAATTGAATCAAAAATAAACTAACAGAAATGGGAATGTAAAAAAAGTAAAAAGAAGCATGGCCATGAAAAAATGCAAAACCAAAAATCAGAATCCAATGGAATGGTGTCCAAAGTCACAGTCCAGAAAAGAAAATCCAATGGGAAATTATAATTGAAAGCCATTGCTCCATGGGTAAATTGTAAAAAGAAAAGAAAATCCAACAGTGAACTATGTACAGGTGAACAAGCCAGGGTCCATGATCCCAACAAAAGAAATGAAACCTATCTAACAACACTACCTAATAAAAAATAACTATATACAAAAATGTGGCCCATTGTCCAAAAGGTCCAAAGAAAATGCAAAAACAAAGGAAACCTAACACTAACTACTTAACTATTTACATGGGCAGCGGGCTAGTCCAACGGCTCACTGGATGTTGTCATGGGCCAGGGCATCATCAAACTCCTGTTCAATGGCTTGGAGGCGGCATGTTCCCTGGCCCCGAGGTCTCGCAGGGATAAAGCAGTGTCCAACTCCCTGCGAAGACCCTCGAGGCACTCATCCCGCCTCAGCGCCCTCCGCATGGGGTTCTCCGCCCTGACCATTGTGAGCCATTCCTCCTCTGCCCGCTGCCGCTCCGCACCTATCTGCTGGCCCAACCGCTCCCACATGGAAGCCACTCCCATTCCAGGGTTCTCCTGCCCTCCGGCCGATGCCTGCACCCCTGATGTTGATGGCCCCGAGCCATGATGCCTCCCACGTCGAGCCTGCCGCTGCCTTCGACGCAACTGCCTGTGCCAGCACGACGGCATCCAGGCTGACGGTATCCACCGACGCCGTCGTGCACGTGCCCTGCCCGATGATGCCATCACATCCTCCATCTGCTGGGGTCCAGTTGCTGGTGTGTCCACCCCTGCTGGACCTCCGACTCCCGACTGTGGCAGGGATGGGATCCCCACCGAGCCGGCTGCATTGGTCGGGGCAGGTCCACAGGGGGCTCTGGTGGCATCTGGGCCGGAAGACGGCAGGGAGAACGACTGGTGCATAGTCTCCACAGAGGAGGAGAGGGTCGCCAGATTGGCCGACACATGTAGGAAACCCCTGATCATGGCCGTTCCCAACTGGGCCACGTCAGCACGGTGCTCTCCGTGATGACGTGCATGCTCCTCCCGGGAAGCACGCACCTCATCACGAATTGCACCTGTGCGCAACGCGACACCAATCAGGACCTTCTCCATACGGCCAGGGGTCCCCTCGTCCGCAGGTGGAGGGGAGTCAGATGACATAGACATCCCCCCTACCTGCGGACGGGCCTGGGATGGGGCATCCCTGCTGGTGCATGGTGGTGCAGTCACAGTGTCAGGGACAGTGACATGCACAGGCCCCTCCACGGCGACCTGTGCTGCCTCCTGCCTCTGCACCTGGACTGCAACACTTGCACCAGCAGGGATGCCCCCACCAGGCCCCATGTACGCCTCAGTAGCGGCCTCCTCCTCCTCTTTGGAAACCACCAACCTGGATGGCTCCACCCCGTCTTCTGCCGTTGCAAGCCCCTGTGGGGGCTCACCCACCACGTCCGCTGCAGCCGTGGGGGCATCCCCGCCGCTTTGCTCCACAGAGTCGTCTCCGCCCTCTTCTTCACGTGGCACTGTGTAGAGGGAGACATAGAACACAAGCATCAGGGTACTGTACAATGGTCCCCTAGACAGGAAGCAATAGCAGATGAGTGGCACTGTCAAAGATCACTTCCATCATGTCCCTCCACAACACATGGCTCAGTGCAGGTAAAACACATGCGGTAACAGGCATGGCGCATGCTATGGACATTATCATACATTTCCAAGTGATTCTTGAAACATACACTGTTGTTTTGGAACTCACATGCATCATGGGCCATGCCTATCACATGCACACACTTCACCCTAGTTTCATCATTCTGGCCTCGTACACCACAGACACAGTGGATACAAGGATGACTAGGCTGCATCAGTGAACCTGAACATTGCGACAGACATGTGTCATGCATCCCTGGCATTCACAAGTCACAGACACACAGGTCAGACACCCAGACATGGACAGCATACATGTACATGGCATCAGCACCCATCCCTCACCCATGTCCAGGAACAGAGACTGGCATGCTTTCATGTGGCCATTCCGCATAGGGCAACCCATGTTGCATTTCAACACATGCACCAACCGTGTGGTTCACACATTACTGGTCTCACATGCATGACGTCCCTGCACACACACATGCATACATGGCCTATGTCACACATACAGGCAAGTATCAGACAACCAGCACACTGCGACATGCCCTGTCTCACACAGCAATGCTTGGCCACTTACCGCTCAACTCCAGACGGGTCTGCCTCTCAAGGATCTGGGCGTGGAGCGCTTTGCCTACGCGTTCCAGGACTCTCATCTGGATGGTTCTCATGCGGCCCCGGCCCCCCTCCACGAGGCGCCGGGCCTTCAAGAGGGTCCTGGACCTGCAGTCATCCCAGCGCTTCTTGACATGTTGGTAGTCGCGGACTGCCACCCCCTACGTGTTGATGGCAGTCACGATGTCCGTCCAGATCCGAGTCCGTCCTTCCTTGTTGGCGCGCTTACTTCCGAAGAGGGCATCATACTGTCCCAGGACTTGCTCCACCAGGACACCAACTTCCCTGGCACTGAAGCTGGTGCCCCTCTGCCTCTCTGGCCGGGGTTGGCAGTGGTGCCAGATGTTGCAGTGCCCGACATGGCAACCCCAGAGGCAGGAGTGGGTGGGCAACTGGGTCCTGGGGCTGGGCTGTGGAGCGATGGTATCCCAGTCGTGAGTCTTCTGTTCCAGCAGGGGTGGACACAGCAAATGGACCCCTGCAGATGGCTGATGTGCAGGCACCAAATGGCAGGGCACGGTGGCAGCAGGCAGGCAGGCAGGCAGCAGCAGACGGCTTGTGGGAGGCTGCTCGGGGCTCTGGGGGGCAGTAATTCGGCCTTTTGGGCAGGAGCGTGGTCTTCCATGTGCTTTCGCGAGGCCAGCTTGATACGGAGTGATTTGGCACGTGAAAATCCTGCACGTCTGTGTGTAAATCGAGGAAAGGCCCTTAGCGCGTATGCACGCCAGCACGCATATGCGATTTCATTGGACCAAAGGCCCTTAGTGACGTGAGGCGCGCTGGTGTTTCCCTCATTACACGTGATGACAGAGCACACATGGATTTCCACCAATCGCGTGTGGAACTTCCTGCGCACCCGAGAAATACACGTACCCAGGCCAATCGCGTGTACGCTCACTTCCCTCCGAGAACACGCGATGACACTCGGACGTGCAGTTTTACCACGTGTGCTCGCATATGCGATTTCATTGGCCCAAAGGCCACCATGCGCAGCTGTGACGTCACGTGCATGGCCGTAGAGAATGGCACGTGTAAAAATGAAGAGATACACGTCCGAGTGTCAAAGCGCATAATTGGTGGAAATGGCCTCATCGCGTATGCGCGTCTGTGACGTGTGCATAAAAGGTACGTGTAGAACGCCATTTCCTTGTACGTGCTTTTCATGGAGAGCGAGTGGGTGAAATCTGTACTTCTTGTCGGTTCACACGCGATTTACTTCACAGCGTTTCCAGTTCGTACTCCCTGTTACCTCTGACAGCTTTTTCTCTTTTCATCTTTTTCCTGGGCCTGTTTCCTCAAACAGCGTTCCCTACTACTGTTGTCCTGTCTCCTCAGACAGCGTACAATTCTTCTTTTGGCGGGGGTGTTGCCAACGCGCACACGCGCATATTTTTCACGCTTTTGTTCCTGGCAGACGGTGAGTCACGCAAGTATTTAACATCTGTGCTTGCCCCGTGTGTCGCGTACCCCTTCAGAGGTCATTGTAGGCAGTGTGTAACACGCATACGTTCATTCTTGTGTTCCTGGGTGCCACAGCGTAGTGCAGGTTTATTTTTCCACGCACGTGGTCTAGGAGGGGTTGCGTGCACCTTACTTCACTTTTGTGGGGTGCCTGTGCGTTGAGTGACCCGTCATCTTTCCCCAGGGGTGACATACAGCCTTGCTAGAGAACTAGGGTACGATTACCATCTGGTACCCAACCCCTTTGACCCCCAATTGCCCAGGACAATAGTTCACATCGACTCCCATACGCACAATAACATCAGTGCCATGGCTGGGAGGCGAACAAGCCGTAAGGGTGGCAAAGGTGGCCGAGCCCCAAGTGGTGGCCATGGTGGATCCAGTATGGGACGTGGCCGTGACTTGCAGGGTGCCCCTAGCCCCCAATGTGTGGAGGAGCAGTCAGGGACACCCATGCCCCCACCCCTGGTTGAGGTTACCGTGGCTGACACCATCCATGCTCAGCCCTTGTTGGACCAGCCCACTGTGGAACCAGACCTGGCACAGGGTGACTCCATGGCTGACTTCCAGGTCAGCAGGTCTAGGCCACGTGCGCCGGTGAACGTTGGTGTCATCAGGCCACGTGGATCAGGGGCAGCTAGGTCATCTGCTGCCGTGCGTAGGCAGGCTGGGGAGGCTGCAGGGGCAGCTGCAGCTCCATCCACCCCACCTCTCACACACCCATCCAGGACAGTGTCGGTCCAAGTCCATCATGCTGACATTCCCCCTGACACCATCACACTTGAGATAATGCCTGCACCAACTCCCATGCTGAGTGTGCAATCCCACGCTCCTGCCCCTAGTGTCCAGAGCGCCGTATGACACTCAGGATCCCCACCACCTTCCAAGCGGAAGAGGAAGAGTGCTCATCCAGTAGAGGCTGATGCCCCAGACACGGCTACACAGTCCGGCCCGTCAAGGAAGCCCAGCTTCAATGAGGCCGAACTGAATGCACTTGTAGAGTATGTGTCCGCACATGACCGCGAAATGGTGATTGTTGCAGGATCCAAGACCACACCTGCACAACGTCAGGCACACTGGCAGACCATTGCGAACATCATAAGTGCCCTTGGAATCGTGAGGCGCACAGCTAATGAATGCTACAAGCGCTGGAATGACCTGAAGCGCAGGGCAAAGAATAAGCTGGCCTCAAGTCATGCCGCAACTCTAGTGACTGGAGGTGGGTCTCCAGCAGACGACATAGAACTCACTCCGCATGAGCAGGTTGCTGGGACCTACGTCACGGAGGAACAGATCCAAGGCGTGGGAGAACTGGCAGATTACAAGGCATTGTCCGGTGAGTGCACATGCATGTGTGTGTCATCCATGTGCATGGTGTGTGTGGGAGGGCTTCTGTTTGGGTGCCAGGGGAGGGTGTGTGTGCCTGAGTGGTTCGGCTCACCCATGTGCCTCTTCCTAAACATTCTTGGCAACAGCATTTGGGTATAGCAGCATCCCTTCGGCCAACATTAGACATCCAGCCCAACACCACGCCAGTTGCCCTTGGAGTGTCATCTTGCCACAACACTGTTGCTTATTTACCTCTGTTTATTCAGGCAGATTGTTTGCATACCACCACTTTTACTCGGGATTTCTCAGTCCTATTGTCACATGTCTGACATGGCTATGGTACAGTGGACTGGCTCAGTTTCGTGGACATGATTAGTTTGGACATGTCCCTGTGCTATAGGACCATTTTTGACTGGCAGCTGCAGGTTAAACATTTGAACCATTACAATGAAAATAATCAATTATATGAACAACCTGGACTGAATGAACAATTGGTGACCTCCTCTCCCTCTTCACTTCATGGCTAGGGTACATGCCATCTGTGTGATGGCATGTGTATTTGACCTGCCAATCACTGGCCAATGTGTGATGCCACTGCTAGGCAGCATGCAGCAAATGTGTTAATCTTCCATCTTGGTGTCATCAATGTGTGCCATCTGCTCCCCATCACACGCAGTGAAGGTGCATGCATGGGAGTGTTTTAGTCATGTGGGACATGTGTCAATCAAGTACTGTTTCTGTAGCCTCTCAGCCCTAATTGTATGCCATAGTGCTAATGCCTGTTTCCATGTGTTTTCTTTTATGTCTTTGCAGGGGAAGACGCACTTGATACTGCTGGGGTTGTGGAGATGGTGCAGACCCAGGAGGGGTCTGAGGGCCGACCGACCACCAGTGAGGGACGTTGTGTGGTGGTGGGTGAGAACCCACAACTGCTGCAGGTTGTGCTCTCAAGGGGTGTCTCTGGCTGCACCTCCCCCGAGCTGTACTCAGGTGTCGATTCGGATGATGAGACCTACGTGCCGTCGCAGGTGAGTGTTCCTGGGAGGGATTCTGTTCTGTCTGACCCACCTGCTCCAGGGTTAGAACCCTCTATGGGGATGTCAGTGTTGGCAGGTACGCCTTTGGTGGTTACGGATGCAGGGTCACACTCCGCGACATCTGATCCTGTTCCTGGGCCAGCAGATCAGATGGGGAATGCAGTCCTGCAGCCTCAGCCAGTGCCGGCACAGCAAGGCGCAGTTCGCCTTGCCCCAGACAGGTGTGGTGCCTGCCGACGTGGTGGCCGTACGTGTCAGGATTAGTCAGGCAAGTACAAAGGCAGCGAATATGGCAAGGGAAATGTGCACACAGGAACAACGACTCATGTATGCTAGAACCCAGGAGTGCAAATAGAGTGTGACATCAAAACCAATATATGAAAAGGGATGTGGGGTAAGCACCTGACCGCGAGGAAAGTCGTCAAGCGCCTTACCCCCAATTGCTATTACAGGTACTGACAGCGCTAAACCCACGTGGAGGGCAAGCAATGACAGGATCTGTGAACTAACACTCTTGATGGTATTAAATAAGGGAACTAAAGAACTGTACTCACGAGGACGAGATAAACCTCTTGAATGTCAGCTAGCCCACGAATCCTGTTGATGAAACTGGGACCCCGAAAGGCTAGAACAGCAATGGGAGGAAAACTAAATACCTAAGTTGGAATAGTGATTACCAATTAGTGAGGAAAACATAAGCATTCACACAGGAGCTAGCTACAACCGCACACCACACCTAATAATCAAATGGGAAATAAATGCAGAAGTGCAATGGAAAACATGGAATGGATCCCAATAGAAAGTAAGGATCAGGAGCAGGGAAAAACGAAATAACCAATGCAAACTTCTCCCTACCCTTCCAAGAAAAAGACAGGAAGCTAATCTAAGAAGAAGGCTAAGGCATACGGGTTCACAGCAGCAAAGGACAGAGTCACAGAAATATAGAACACAGACAAACTGGGCTGCATCTAAAAGGGGAAAGCACTGAGAAATGCTGCCTGCAAACAGAGGAAGACAAAAAGGGAATCAAGGGAGCAGAAATCAATTAGCGCATGAATCCGAGATTCAGGGCGGAGGAACAAGAAAACAGGAACTAGGAACTAGGTACAAAGGCAAGGAACAAGGAACAAGGGACTGGTCACAACAGGAACACTGCAAACGATGACCAGCGCTGGACTGAAGTAAGACTGAGGCTTTTAAAGCTGCTTAACGAGCACACGCCTCAGGTGTGCTGATTGCTGCACCTGCAGCCACAGCTGTTGCCTATCCTCCACCCAACCTTGTCCTGCAAGGGTGGAGGTGGAGCAGTGGGCCAGGCATTCTGGGAAGCATAGTCATTTGGTTAAAGAAGCATGCTGGCTGCCAAAAACCTGGAATGGATCCGGAAGGGAAGTAGCTTGGAAAATAGGGATTTAGCGCTCCCAATTCATCACAGCACTGTAGCATAAGGTTCGGAGGAAAGGTCCAGTACGGAATAAACCCCAAATCATGCCCCCAAGTGGTGGGAGCGGGAGCGAAGGGAGCGAGTCGTGACAGTACGCCACCTGGCAATACCGCATGGGAGCAATCCATTTACGGTATGGCAACCCAACAGGCAGCATCATCAGAGATGATGGCTCAGGCCATGGATAGGGTGGCCACATCCATTGTCCCCCCCGAAAGGCTGATGGAGCGACTACAGCAGGCAACCGACTCCATCTGCCAGTCACACAGGGAGGACATGTTGGCGTCCGACAGGGACAGGCGGGCGGCACTGGCGACTCTGCAGGAAGCCATCTCCATAGAGTCCCAGGGCCACAGGGAACCCCTGAGGCTGGAACTCCTTCACCTCAGGACGACTCTTGTTGAGCTTGAGGCTTCAACAAACCAAAGGACAGAACAGCAGCTGGAGCGTCTCACCCGTACGCTCTCAGCTGAGATGCAGGCAACTAGGGCGGAGGTCCGGGCATCCCGTGAGTTGTTGCATGGGGACCTCCGCACACTTATCCTCCAGAACGAGACCTACCACACCTGCATGCTTGCAGCAATGGAGGAACAGACTAGGGCTTTGCGTGGGCTGCCTCCCATAGTGCCACCACCTCCTGATGCAGCTGCAGAGGGTGAGGATAGCGACAGCAGTGATACTCCCACAATAGGGTAGCCGTGTAGGCCATGAGCCCATGGAGGTGTTTTTTTTCGCAAGATCCACACAGGTGGGTTTTGGTGTGCACCCTGTCCTCGGACCTCCTGGGTGGCCTCCCCAACCCCCACCGGGCCCATTAATGGCCATTTTTTCTTTTTTTTGGGACAGTGTGTTGCCTTGTGTGGCTCCCGTGGGCATACGCTGCATTGTGGCTGGGCACATGCAGGCTTGTCATGGATTTGGTTCAGATGCTTGGGTTTTTGTCACACACACCCCTCCTGCTTCCCGTTTCCATGGGCTTGCAAAGGGTGTGCCCAAGTGACATTGACGTACATGGTGACATTAGACTCCCATGAGCTGTGTGGGCAGTCTGTAGTCAATACTGTGTATACATTCATAGTGCATATTGTTGTTGTATTGTACACTGCGTGGTGTATTGGTATGTGCCTCTGCATCCATCTCATCCTCCATATTTGCAGGTCCATTCCTCATGTCTTCACAATGCGGTCCACCTTGGAACTGGAGTCCATGTTGTAAGCAGTGCACCTACACTCTTGCGTGGCGCTAACATTGTATACTTGGAAGTGTTCGGAGGGCTGTTATCATCAGGTGGTGAGGCTAGCTAATTTTTAAGTCTGTAATGTCATGTTTAAGGTAGGTTGGAGGTTGTGTAGGTGATTGGTATTCTTGGTAAGTATTTGGTAATGTGGGTTGTAGGTCCTGCATTACTGTGAGCATTTCATGTGTGGACATGTTTCCATTAGGGACACTGTAGCTGCTGACACTTGGGGCATGTTGTGGGGATTAATTTCTTTCCTCTCACATTGCATGACATGCCATGGTGTGTTGTGTGGCCGTGCCGGGGAGGGGGTGGGTGACATGGCACTGTTTTCATGTAGTATTTTGCAAGTGGGTATTCATTTCTGCAGCATGGAAGTGTCTTTTCATGACACTGCATTGGTGGTGTTTGTGTAGGTAGGGATGCACACATTGTGACACTTCCACATGAACAATCTCAGGCTGCTATGGTTCTGACAGTTGACAGTCCCTTTGTTCGTCTTAATTGTCAGGTTGAGTCATCATTGCTTATCAGATGGTATGTGCCAGGCCTGTGTGCACTCCACTGGGGTGTGATTTCTATGTGAAGTAATTAGCCACCAGCTGCGTACGGGCTGCCTCACCCCGTGCCCTCTCCCCTCCCATGCGCAGTGGGCGTGCATGTGGTTGGGGATGTGGGGGCACCACCATGTCCACGGCCAGGCCCCGGCGTGTTGCAACATTGTGCAGGACACATGCTGCCACTATGATCCTGCACACTACTGGGGGCGCATATAACAGCTGCCCGCCAGAACGGTCAAGGGAGCGAAAGCGTGACTTGAGCACTCCGAATGTGCGCTCCACTATGCCCCGGGTTGCAATATGGGCTGTGTTGTATCTTACCTCTGGAGGCGTGATGGGGTTTCGAATCGGCGTCATCATGTGGGTGCTCAGAGGGTAGGCACTGTCCCCTGGTGAGGAGGTGATGGGTATCATTAGTGGGGTAGTGACATAACTCTGCATCTGACATGCATGCATGTGCAGTGGCATTCATACTCACCAAGCACCCATGTATCGCCATGCCGCACAGTTTCTAAGTCCCGGCTTAGGGTAGACATTCGGTAAATGAAGCTGTCGTGGGTGGACCCTGGATAGTTGGCATATACTGAGGTGATGATTCCCTTAGCATTACATACTACCTGCACGTTGATGGAATGCCAGTGCTTGCGGTTCCTATAGATGTGCTCAGATGCCCTGGGGGGACGTAGTGCCACATGGGTGCAGTCAATGGCACCTAGCACTTTTGGGAATTGTGCCACACCGTAGAAATCGAGGGTGGCAGCCTGCCTTTCTGCAGGTGTCCTGGGCAGGTATATGTGCCTACGGACTGATGAGCGTGCAGTGATGAAGTTCAAGACCTGGTGTAGGCAGCGTGACTGCGTGGCCTGTGACACCCCACCCACTATGGCACTTGTCCGCTGAAATGATCCTGTGGCCAAGAAGTGCAGTACATTGAGGACCTTCTCCAGGGGGCTGAGTGCTTGGGAGCACAGGGTGGGTGATGTGAGGTCATCCTCCCACTCACTGACCAGGTCCAGTATTATGTGTGGGGGAAACCTGTACCTCCCATACACCTGGTCATCAGGCATCCCAAAAAGGCTGGTTCTGGGAGTGAAAATTCGGGCCCTCACTATCCTCCTCCTCCTCCTTTGGTAATCCACGGCCACTGCTGCTAGGAATGGTATATTCATCCTGGCGTATGAGCTTGTTTGTTGTTTGCGTGCACTTTTATGCTGCGCGGGTCGACGTACGCCTGCT
Organism: Ambystoma mexicanum; assembly: GCF_040938575.1. NCBI lineage: Eukaryota > Metazoa > Chordata > Amphibia > Caudata > Ambystomatidae > Ambystoma > Ambystoma mexicanum. The sequence goes on along the minus strand of NC_090930.1, from coordinate 1,128,875,588 downwards.
TCATGCTGGCGTACGTGTCTCAGGATTGGACCATTTATTTTTCGGCACGTCGTAGGCGTACGTGTGAATCTTCCCGCCCACCCCAGGAATACACGTAGCACGCTCTCACAGGTAAAAAGCAGGTAAATATTCCCGCCTACCCCTGGAATACATGTACCCCACTCTCACAGGCCCAATCGCGTGTGGAAGTTCACGCGCACCCCGAAGTACACGTACCCAGGCGAATCGCGTGTGGAACTTCCCGTGCACCCCGAAGTACACGTACACAGGCAAATCGCGTGTGGAAGTTCACGCGCACCCCGAAGTACACGTACACAGGCCAATCGCGTGTGGGACTTCCCGCGCACCCCGAAGTACACGTACCCAGGCTAATCACGTGTGGAACTTCCCGCGCACCCCGAGGTACACATACCCAGGCCAATCGCGTGTGGAACTTCCCGCGCACCCCTGAAGTACACGTACCCAGGCAAATCGCACGGCTGGGGGTGCAGGGGGACATGAGTGGGGGCCTGGTGGAGGCTGCCCCTGCACTGCTGGGGGGTGGGGGTAATAGGGGACATGAGTGGGAGCCTGGTGGAGGCTGCCCCTGCACTGCAGGGGGGTGGGGGTGCATGGGGACATGAGTGGGGGCCTGGTGGAGGCTGCCCCTGCACTACTGGGGGGTGGGGGTGCATGGGGACATGAGTGGGGGCCTGGTGGAGGCTGCCCCTGCACTGCTGGGGGGTGGGGGTGGTGGTAGACATGGGTGGGGGACTGGTGGAGGCTGCCCCTGGTGGCTGGGGGGTGGGGGTGGGGGGAGACATGAGTGGGGGCCTGGTGCAGGCTGCCCCTGGTGGCTGGGGGGTGGGGGTGGTGGTAGACATGGGTGGGGGCCTGGTGGAGGCTGCCCCTGCACTGCTGGGGGGTGGGGGTGGTACGAGACATGAGCGGGGGCCTGGTGGAGGCTGCCCCTGGTGGCTGGGGGGTGGGGGTGGTGGTAGACATGAGTGGGGGCCTGGTGGAGGCTGCCCCTGCACTGCTGGGGGGTGGGGGTGGTGGGAGACATGAGTGGGGGCCTGGTGGAGGCTTCCCCTGGTGGCTGGGGGGTGGGGGTGGTGGTAGACATGGGTGGGGGCCTGGTGGAGGCTGCCCCTGCACTGCTGGGGGGTGGGGGTGGTACGAGACATGAGTGGGGGCCTGGTGGAGGCTGTCCCTGGTGGCTGGGGGGTGGGGGTGGTGGTAGACATGAGTGGGGGCCTGGTGGAGGCTGCCCCTGCACTGCTGGGGGGTGGGGGTGGTGGGAGACATGAGTGGGGGCCTGGTGGAGGCTGCCCCTGGTGGCTGGGGGTGGGGGTGGTGGTAGACATGAGTGGGGGCCTGGTGGAGGCTGCCCCTGCACTGCTGGGGGGTGGGGGTAAAAGGGGACATGAGTGGGGGCCTGGTGGAGGCTGCCCCTGCACTGCTGAGGGGTGGGGGTAATAGGGATCATGAGTGGGGGCCTGGTGGAGGTTGCCCCTGCACTGCTGGGGGTGGGGGTGGTGGGAGACATGAGTGGGGGCCTGGTGGAGGCTGCCCCTGCACTGCTGTGGGGTGGGGGTGGTGGGAGACATGAGTGGGGGCCTGGTGGAGGCTGCCCCTGGTGGCTGGGGGGTGGGGGTGGTGGGAGACATGAGTGGGGGCCTGGTGGAGGCTGCCCCTGGTGGCTGGGCGGTGGGGGTGGTGGTAGACATGGGTTAGGGCCTGCTGGAGGCTGCCCCTGGTGGCTGGGGGGTGGGGGTGGTGGGAGACATGAGTTGGACATGAGTGGGGGCCTGGTGGAGGCTGCCCCTGCACTGCTGGGGGGTGGGGGTAATAGGGGACATGAGTGGGGGCCTGGTGGAGGTTGCCCCTGCACTGCTGCGGGGTGGGGGTGCATGGGGACATGAGTGGGGGACTGGTGGAGGCTGCCCCTGCACTGCTGGGGGGTGGGGGTGCATGGGGACATGAGTGGGGGCCTGGTGGAGGCTGCCCCTGCACTGCTGCGGGGGTGGGGGTGGTGGTAGACATAGGTGGGGACCTGGTGGAGGCTGCCCCTGGTGGCTGGGGGGTGGGGGTGGTGGGAGACATGAGTGGGGGCCTGGTGGAGGCTGCCCCTGGTGGCTGAGGGGTGGGGGTGGTGGTAGACATGGGTGGGGGCCTGGTGGAGGCTGCCCCTGCACTGCTGGGGGGTGGGGGTGGTGGGAGACATGAGTGGGGGCCTGGTGGAGGCTGCCCCTGGTGGCTGGGGGGTGGGGGTGGTGGTAGACATGGGCGGGGGCCTGGTGGAGGCTTCCCCTGGTGGCTGGGGGGTGGGGGTGGTGGGAGACATGAGTTGGACATGAGTGGGGGCCTGGTGGAGGCTGCCCCTGCACTGCTGGAGGGTGGGGGTAATAGGGGACATGAGTGGGGGTCTGGTGGAGACTGCCCCTGCACTGCTGGGGGTTGGGGGTAATAGGAGACATGAGTGGGGGCCTGGTGGAGGCTGCCCCTGGTGGCTGGGGGGTGGGGGTGCTGGGGGACAGGAGTGGGAGCCTGGTGGAGGGTGCCCCTGACTGCTGGGGGGTAGGGGGTGCAGGGAGACAGGAGTGGGGGCCTGGTGGAGGGTGCCCCTGACTGCTGGGGGGTGGGGGTGATGGGAGACATGAGTGGGGGCCTGGTGGAGGCTGCCCCTGGTGGCTGGGGTTTGGGGGTGGTGGGAGACATGCGTGGGGGCCTGGTGGAGGCTGCCCCTGGTGGCTGGGGGGTGGGGGTGGTGGGAGACATGAGTTGGACATGAGTGGGGGCCTGGTGGAGGCTGCCCCTGCACTGCTGGTGGGTGGGGGTAAAAGGGGACATGAGTGGGGGCCTGGTGGAGGCTGCCCCTGCACTGCTGGGGGGTGGGGGTGCATGGGGACATGAGTGGGGGCCTGGTGGAGGCTGCCCCTGCACTGCTGGGGGGTGGGGGTGCATGGGGACATGAGTGGGGGCCTGGTGGAGGCTGCCCCTGCACTGCTGGTGGGTGGGGTAATAGGGGACATGAGTGGGGGCCTGGTGGAGGCTGCCCCTGCACTGCTGGGGGGTGGGGGTAATAGGGGACATGAGTGGGGGCCTGGTGGAGGCTGCCCCTGCACTGCTGGGGAGTGGGGGTAATAGGGGACATGAGTGGGGGCCTGGTGGAGGCTGCCCCTGCACTGCTGGGGGGTGGGGGTAATAGGGGACATGAGTGGGGGCCTGGTGTAGGCTGCCCCTGCACTGCTGGGGGGTGGGGGTGGTGGGAGACATGAGTGGGGGACTGGTGGAGGCTGCCCCTGGTGGCTGGGGGGTGGGGGTGCTGGGAGACAGGAGTGGGGGCCTGGTGGAGGGTGCCCCTGACTGCTGGGGGGTGGGGGAGCTGGGAGACATGCATTGTCGATCAGTAGTGCAAGGTGACATGTGGGTTGGCTGGGGGGCATGCCCATGGTGGATGGGCTGCCTGCGGGACATGAGCAGGGGTGCAGGGTAGTCCCCCGTGGTGTGGGCTGCCTGCAGGGGCAGTGGAGGTTGTAGAGCGAACACCTGGGAGGACCCACACGGCCAATTCACGTGTAGTACTCCCCAGAACCCCTGAAATACACGTACCCTGCTGAAATCGCGTGTGGTACTTCCCGCGCACCCCTGAAATACAGGTACCCTGCTGAAATTGCGTGTGGAACTTCCCGCGCAGCCCTGGAATACACGTACCCTGCTCGCACGGGGCCAATCGCGTGTGGAACTTCCCGCGCACCCCTGAAATACACTTACCCTCCTGAAATCGCATGTGGAACTTCCTGCGCACCCCTGAAATACACGTACCCTGCTGAAATTGCATGTGTAACTTCCCGTGCACACCTGGAATACACGTACCTTGCTCGCACGGGGCCAATCGCGTGTGGAACTTCCCGCGCACCCCTGAAATACACGTACCCTGATGGAATCGCGTGTGGAACTTCCCGTGCACCCCTGAAATACACGTACCGTGCTGAAATTGCGTGTGGAACTTCCCGCGCACCCCTGAAATACATGTACCCTGCTGAAATCGCGTGTGGAGCTTCCCGCGCACCCCTGAAATACACGTACCCTGCTTGCACGGGGCCAATCGCGTGTGGAACTTCCCGCGTACCCCTGCAATACACGTACCCTGCTGAAATCGCGTGTGGAACTTCCCCAGCACCCCTGGAATACACGTACCCTGCTCGCACGGGGCCAATCGCGTGTGGAACTTCCTGCGCACCCCTGAAATACACGTACCCTGCTCGCACGGGGCCAATCGCGTGTGGAAATTCCCGCGCCCCCCTGAAATACACGTACCCTGCTCGCACTGGGCCAATCGCGTGTGGAAATTCCCACGTACCCCTGAAATACACGTACCCTGCTGAAATCGCGTGTGGAACTTCACGCACACCCCTGTAATACACGTACCCTGCTGGAATCGCATGTGATACTTCCTGCGCACCCCTGAAATACACGTACCCTGCTGGAATCGCGTGTGATACTTCCCGCGCACCCCTGAAATACACGTACCCTGCTGATTTTGCGTGTGATACTTCCCGCGCACCCCTGATGCACACGTACACAGGACAATCGTGTGTGGAACTTCCCGCGAACTACTGAAATACACGTTCCCCGCTTGGTGTTTGCTCTTTGACAGCCCTGTGAACTGGTCCAGGGTTAGCGCAGCCCTTTGCGATTATTTGGGGATTTTGAAGGCTTTTCCTTGCGCGAGGGCGTTCTTGGGGGCGTAACTGGCGCTGCTGCAGGGTCACTGCGCCACGCTGCGCCACGGCTGGTTTTGGATGCGAAAATCCATGAATACGCTGTGCACGGAAATCGATTTTAGCGCACGCGGCTGGCGCAGACATTCGCACGGGCACGCTGTGCGCCAGTCGCGTGCGCCACTTTTGTGCGAATTTCTATGAATTAGCCTGTAAGTGTTATTCGGTGGACGGACCTTTTGCACACCATTTAACCAATTACTGAAATCCGTAAAAGTGCATTAATCCCAATGACTAAAGTGAGTCAAACTACAGTATGTATAGGAAAGTCCACGTTTGGCAACACCTGGTATTCTTTTGTAATCTAATGCAAACCTGATTTTTACTTTGCTGACACATATTTTGTAACCCGGATGCCAATAAAAGGGTCGCATTCCTCGGGCCAACGAATTTGCATGCCTTGATTGTTTAATTAACTTACACTGTAAGCCAGCATACAGTGTATAAAGTCATGAGATTATCCACTCTCAGTTTGACACTGTATGAAGATATATCTTATCCAGAAGCTGCGTTTTAGTTCATTACCAGGCATGCATACACGAATTGAGGTACTGTGATTCATCTGAAACCAAGTCAGGGAACTTCATAAAAATATCATCAGTGATCAATCTTCACAGTGCTATTAATTTTATTGGCAACAATTTGAGACCAGCTTTCTTTTATCGACATTTTTTATTATCCCAAAAAGGTATCAGGCATTTTGCCAGGCATTTCTGACAGATGATGATGTCCAGGGAAGAGATTCTTAGTGAACTAATGAAAATTATGTGCGCGTTGAAATGATATGATATGATATGATATGGTATTTGTAACGCGCCTATACACAAGTGTTTCAAGGCGCGAAATGCCTCTTTGTGGGTTTTTTGTGAGGTAACCAACGCTGTATAAGTCTTAAAATGGTGGGGCTTAACCAGAATGTGGCATTGTGTTCCTCTGCCCGGGTTGAACTACACTGTGGTGTGTGGGGGATCAGCTGAGGGAAAAAGGTGACAGGGTGGGAAAAGAAGATATAGACTTAAAACTGAAAGACTAAGCATTGCAATGAAATTAAGGGATTGCATGCATAGTCATTGTTGGTGAATCAGAAAGAGAGGGAAACACAAATTATCTTTCAAATCCTGTGAGGGTGATGCTAGAGTTAGTGTATGGTCATGCTCAACCATGTCCTTGAAACATGGATTCTTGATTGCTAGGCAACCTCTAGGCAACCTCTGCAGGTCCACTGGACATGTATCTGAATCTGCCAAGCCACATGTTAGAAGTAACAGTAACAGAGACAAGAATTGGTGTGTAAAAGGTAAATGAGGGAAGCACAAAGGGGAAGCAGGAAAAGGGATGGGTGAACCGAACCTTAAACTATGCATGTGTTCACGACATCCCGATAAAGGGTGAGTTCAGTAATTATACATAAGAGTAGCATTACATGAAGTAAATGAGGCAGGTGGAGCAATCAGATCCAAGTGAAACAGACCTATCTAAGTGCCATAGTCTGCTCTGACCCATGATGTAAATGGGTGCAGTGGCGAAGGAGAGGAACATACAATGTGAATTCCCTATGGTGCAATGCAGGAGCCTCATTGCAAGGCCCTATCTTTTTACCATAAAGTAATAGGTCTTTAAACCATACAACATGGGTTAAGACAGAGCAAGTCTGTGATAAAATTACTACTGATTTTTCGGAGTACAAGAATGAGTGGTGATTGAAGCTCCTATTCAGCCCCACACTACTACTGAACCAGAAGTGATGCCAATCATAAATGCATGACAGACTCGATCCAACGTGTAGACCTCCTTTGCATCTTGTGGTAAGATGGGACTCTATAGGAGAGGTGTGAGCTAGAAAAGAAGAATCCAAACAATGACAATACTGCTCAACAAAGCTTCTCTAAAAATAGAAGTCTAATTAAACTACAAATACATGCACACTGACCAATTCACTAGTAACCCACCCTTGTAAAATAAGACAGAAGATTGCGGACTTCAGGGTGAAAGAGGGCAATCTGGGTCTAAAAACAGGGGTAAACAATAGTATCTGCAATTAAGTTAAAGTTCGAAGTATATGCTTGAAAAGTTAAGGACAGAGGTCTAATATCATTGTAAGGCCCTCAAGCCTGGACAATGGAGACATAACCACTATCATTGTCTTTATATTCTTCTTGGATGGTTTTAAAGCATTGAGTCTGGCTTGTTGGCACTTTCAAATGTGTCTAAACAGAGTTCAGATTATCGAGTTGGGTGCTCCCAATGCACCAAGTTGGCACTGAGAACGTGACTCAGTCCACTGATGCAGTGTTTGAGTTGGTGTCTCAAGACTGTCAAGTCCATTCAATTACCAGTTTTGCAGCATCAATTGTCTTGAAGATAGATGGAGCACAGGTAGACAATGGTCGAGTGAGGGCCTGGATTGAATTGAAAAATATGTGTAAGCCAGCCAAAGGCAGCTCCCAGGGGAACTTTGGTGGTTTAAAATGACTTGAAAGTATTCAAGTTGGCAAACAAGATTAATCAGTTCCTTTTTATGCCCTTTCTAGCCTAGAAAGTTGTGGAGAGCACAAGCAAGGTTGCCATCTCCAGTGAGCATGATTCTGATTACCAGTCATCAGGCAACAAGCTGACCTTGTCCGTGCACCAGTTCATTCCAAATGGTCTTCTGGCATGGGTGAGAGGAAAATCCTGCTCTCTCTCCTTTTAGTCTTTATCTTCACCTTCATGGATGATGCCATTGGCAGACTGTACCCAAATAAACGTTCTGTTAAAATCTCCTTCTTATGAATAAATGTATCCCCACATATCCTCAATTTTCCAAAGTGGATTGATTTATTAAAACCCTTCTGTAATGGTCCAATCCAGTCAACTGTGCCAAGAGTCTTTGCCTTATAATGTCAGTCCCAGACTGCTGTGCCTGCAGGAAGATTGGAAGGGGCAGAGCAAGTGTGAGTGGCCCAAGAAATCAAAGATGGTCAAAGCCCTCTCTTTGCTGCAACTACTCTCATGGACTACTCTAACTTCTCCCTTTCTACCACGTGCCTATATCAAAGAGTCTATAGTAATTAGCACCATGGTGTGACCTCTATATTGTCTTGACAACAGTAGTACTGGTTCCCAGCTAAAACCCAGGATATGCATCTTATCCTTTTAGAATGCTGACAAGCCTAACAAGAGAGAGCAAAGGGGTGTTTCCAGGGCTGGAACCAAATTGTTTGTTTTTGGGGAAGCTGATGCACATAAGGCCCTGCCAGTTGAAGGAGTCACTAGAAACGAAGATGACAATAACATGGCACCAAACGGTTTTGGCCAGTATAATTGTATATTTCCATAGACCACTGCATTTAATTAGATATGTTTTATATCCATATATAAATCTATCATAAGCCACTTGGGGGGACACAATTGTAAATCATTTTAATGGGTTTCACACAGTTAAATCAGCCATTGGCTGCCAGATCTTTGGGTTCCATCAGGATTTTTGCAGGAATTCACGTTACTATGTAACTGCCATATTGCAAAACTACAAGGCAGCTGCTTGGAGTGTCAGAGACAGTACAGCATTGATGCATGTTAACACAATATTTTTCAGTATCAGCATTAGGAAAGTGGGGACTGATCAGCAGTTTCATTTTACATGAAACCAGAAAAGGCTAAGGATAGAATGTCAAAAATGGGCACTGCTCTCTTCATCAAACATGAGATCTCTTGCAGGAAGGGGGAAAGTAACACAATAAATCTAATTGCCAAAACGTACGATATGAAGTAAAAAGTCTACCGGTCTGTAAAAAGAGGGATCATTAGTCATCCAGAACTACATAATGGGGAGCATGCACTGATTGTTCATTGAATTACTTGATTAGAGTTTACACAATAGTGTTATATGTGCTAATGTGCTTGTGATACAATACATCATGTAAGAAATCAGTTCAAGATGTTCATAAAAAAACACGTTTTATTAGAATATTTATAGTCAACAATCTGCATTGGTTATACTATCTATTGTCAAGGACAAACTTGCGTAATGTTTCTCTCAATTGCCAACACATGTTTCAACCAGTTGGTCTTTTTTAAGGCAATACGTCTTATAATTACAATCCATTAAGTAACATTTTCATGAATGTTATAATAACAAATCAAAACATGAATTGATATAGTTCAATCAGTATATAATGACCAATGGTACATATATTGAGTTAACATTGATGAACAAAGTGCATATTGTTAATGCAAAAATAAAAACATTGTGTCAAAGAACAAAACGTGAAGGAAAGAAAAACCAGAAAGCAAAATGAAAAGAACAAAACAATCATTATTAATTGGTTTACTCATGTATCTCATCATAACTTTATATAATATAAACAAAATGAGAATATCTTGTTTGTTAACCTCATTACACCTTATGCAGTAATATATATATAAATTATTCTGTAGGTGCACACCATTTTTAAAATCCTATGCATCATTTGCTTAATTTCTGAAAATAAGTATGTAAATAATACTGATCACTGCACAAATAAGATTGTGCTGATTTATTTATCATTTGTAAAGAACACCTAAACCGTAGGCATCTAGGTGCTTAACTTATATAGCAATACACAAGTTGCATGGAAAGGATCATTGCTAAGTGGTACTTTGTATTAGATTACAGTCTTTGTATCGGATACCTTATTTTTACAAATACAGGTATGCAAATATGGAGAGTATTAATTAGGTTAAATATCATGATTACATAGATTGGTGTCAAGGCCCTGTGTGAAGAGGTGAGTCTTCAGTTGCTTGCAGAATTTCCAGAATGATTTTTCAGATCTGAGATAAGGTGGTAGGGCATTCCAATGTTTTGCCGCTAGTGTTCTGAAACTGCTCCCACCTTCTTTGTGTAGGTTAATTCTTGGTGTGGCTAGCAGGTTCTGATTAGCTGATCGAGTGTGCCCGTTAGTCTGGGATCTAGCTATTTTGTCAGCTATATAGGTAGGTGCAGTTTTGTTTAAACATTTGTGAGTGAGAGTTTTGAATTCAATATGTTCCTGTATAGGTAGCCAGTGTACATCCTGTCTAAACCGAGAGATGTGGGAGGTTTTTGGAATGCTGAGAGCTGCCCTCAAGGCATTATTTTGATGTACTTAACGTGTTTTGATGTTTTGTATCTTAGTGCCAGCATACAAGGCGTTACAATGAACTCCAAACTGTGGTACATGGAAGGCAATGAAAACTGTTATCTTACCTTGAATGACTATTATTGTAAAATAGGTAACACAGGGCAACAGCTTGATTATCTCCTGTGAAAGCCAACCATTGCAGTTCTCTTGCTTACTATACACGTGTGACTATCATCATAAATATCTGTAAATATCCATCTTTGTGGCTAATCAAAAGCAATCAATTGAGAAGCCAGAATTCAGTAAGTGGATGATTCTTTATTTTCATAAATGCATTCTGTGATGCCAGCAATGCATTATGGAGGGACAGGGCATCTTGTCCTTGTCCTACCACTTCTGTGTGTATGTGTTTCCCTTATGTTTTCTGTCACTGAGGTCCAGCCTGGACCTCTGGCAGTGAAGCTCTCAATTTGATCTTTTGGTGAACAACACTCATGGGATACTCTTATGGCACCCATGGGTGAGGGTACACCCTTGTACCCATTATGTGTGTTTTTGGGCACCTGTGTGTTTTGTCCACATATTAGGGTATGGGCTGGTGGCAGCTACATGCTGACTTGTCAGTGGCTCTGAGTATCCTCCATTTTGGGATACCCAGGCCCTGGCATAGGAATCAAGGGATTCCAACACAAAGACAAGATGGTCACTGTTGCCTCTTGGATTCTATTGTCTTTATCTTGTTTCCCAAAGTCCTGGGAAGCCCTGATTCTGTCCCTTCCTCCGGAATGGCTGTTGGGAGGAACCACCATATATGTCTCTGTTGTTCCCTTTCCCTCAGACTGGCTGTTCGGTGGAAATACCATACATGGTTATGGGGCTGCCTCCTGTCAGACTGACTGGAGCCTTCCCAGATGTTGTGTGCTGTGGGTACACCCTAGGGGTGGGACCTGTGTCAATAGAGTTGGGAGTCAACTCACATTCTCAGTTGTGGGTATCTGGTTTCTGTGTGTGTGACATGAATGCAATGTCGTTTTCTGAAAGGCTGGGTACTTGCTCCAATCCACAGCTTTTGTTACAAGTGTCTTGGTCGAGTGAATGGCTTTAATGCCTGTGAGCCTGATTCGCTGCCTGCTTGCATGAATACCCTTCTGTGTGATTGGCTGACTGAGCCTGGCTCAGCCAGAGTGAATGAGGGACGGATGTGTATATCTGGGAACCTCTCACTTACCAGTTTGTTCAGAAGCTCAAGTCAAAGCTGAAGCAAGAAGAAGCTTATCCTTGAAGCCCAGCTGGAAGAGAAGTCTGCTGCTGCATTTCTTCAATGTAATCCAAAAGCTATCATGTCTTTACACAGTCTCTCCAATAGTACATCCTCTTACAGTCAGCCTCAACAGCCAATTGGCGAATGTCACCCTAGAACATTCCCCCTAGTGTTCTCACTCCAGGACCATCAACCCAGCTCCCAGCACATCCCTTCTCCCAACCTTATTAAATATAAACACAAACAAATTCAACATAGTAATATAACAACATTGTGTGCTGTTCTATCTGTGAAGGTTAAATGTGTGAAAATACTTAAACACCCCAGACTGTTTACACATGAAATCCTCCATCCACCTGGTATGACTCCTACCCCTCTGCTTGTCTTATGTATCCATCACATTCACTCTATTATTTATTTTATTTATTTATTGGTCATTTGCTAGGTCCTTATACGATTAGCAAAACTGATTCAAAGCACCCACAGGCAACAGGGTGGGGAACAGGGTAAGTAGACAGAGAATTACAATAGAGATAAATAATTGAAAAAATAGTGCTAGCAAAAATGAGACTAACAAGAACAGGAGACAAACCTACTATGCCCTGTGAATGTTCAGAACGTTCCATTGCAGGGGTGATAGGGGATAGGTGATTTGCTGCTTATGGAGAAGTGCTTGGGTGAAGTGCTAAGAAATGAAGAATGTAAGAGCAACCTCCTGTGGAGAGGGTGAGACAAGAAAGTGCAGTACATAGACAGTGGCTGCGATGAGAGATGTGCGAGGGTCAGGGCCCCAAGTATACATAAGGGCCCTACACATCAGTCATGCTACTGAATGATTAGCAGGGAAGAGAGGAGGAAAAGGAAGAGGTCAAGAGAAAGTTCTTGAGGCTTTTCTGGAACTTAAGGGGGTCCTGTTCAAGACGCAGAGGAAGAGGGGAGCTGTACTAGAGCAGGGAGCCCTCTAAGGAAAGTGATCGACCACCAACTCTCTGTTTATCAAACCACTTCACATGCATGGAGTTGGTGCCAGAGGAAAGCAGGAGTCTAGAAGGGAAGTATTCAGCCAGGAAAAATAGAGTGGACCCCGGCCCCAGACAGCAATGTGGATGATACAGGGGGATTTGAATTTAATCCGTGCTGAGACCGGGAGCCAGTGAAGGCCTTGTAGGGCAGGAGAGATGTAGTCCCTGTGCTTGAGGCCAAGGATAAGTCTTACTACCCTGCTCTGGAGAGCCATAGGGGTCACAGGGTGGATGCAGGAAGATAAAGGAGGAGGCTATTGCAATAGTCTATCCTGGAAAGAACCAGAGCATGGGTGACATTGAGTCTCTGGCAGAAGGTGAGGAAGTGTAGAGTTCCTTTGAGAAGGAAGAGCTGAAAGTGGGACTTCTTGACCATGTCCTGAATATGAGGGATAAAGAAAAGGTAGGGATCGAAGATGACTCAGAGATTCCTGGCTACAGAGGAGGGGGTGGCGGGGGAGTCAATGGAAGAAGGGCTGACAGAAGGGAAGAAATAAGGTGCAGGGAACCCCACAGGGATAATCTCTGTTTTGCTGGCATTGAGGCAGAAGTCATTAGCATTGCACCAGGCCTGGATGGCAGAGAGGCAGTCAGGGGTGAAGGAAGATGCAAGGCTATCATCTGGAAGTTTTCCTTTTCTTCTTAGCCTTGCATCACCGGCAAGATCTTCAGATAACACCTCATCCATGTCACACCTCACCAACCGTCTTTTTGACCACACTTCCCCTTCCTCCCTAATCACTACACCATCTCTGACTATGGCTATCCTTTGGGGCACAAAAACATATTCCCTTGACATTTGGTATTTATATACAGATTCTTGACTCAAACCCAAACCCAATCTCCTACAGCCCTCTGCTCATTGTTAACTCTATTCCTGTCATCAAACTGTACCTCTCATGTCCGTTACACCTTTTCTATGGCTCTAGTGATACCATAACATTCCACAAAAATTGACTTTGCCAACCCCATCCAACTGTGGTATAGTGTGTCTTCCTTTCAATGACACAAATGGTGACACGCTTGTCACCGAATGCAGTGCCATAGAATAGGCCCAAACCATCTGACAGATCACCCCTCTCCAAGCCATGTGGTGATTAACCCTCTGTATCAAACCATTAGCCCTGAGATGGTAAAGAGCCGGTCTTGTGTGTCAAACCCAAAAACATCCTCATAGTCAGTGATGTAAACTGGACTCCATTATCAGTGGCAATTTTCCTGGGAAACCCATCTCTATAAAAACACATCTTCTGCTGTCTGGCGTGCTGTGACCACTGGGAAGAAGGGGTGGACCCATGAGTGTCTGTGCACAATGCCTTCATTTAGAATCATCAGACAGAGCGGGTAGTGAGGCATGCTGTTCCTGCTGCCTGGTGTCCTGGGGAGGATGGGAAGACCTGTGTGTGTGCTCAACGCCTTCATTTAGTATAATTAGGCAGAGCGGGCAGTGAGGCAGGCTGTTCCTGCTGTCTGGCATGCTGTGAGTGCTTGAAAGGAGGAGTGGACCTGTTTATGTGCTCAAGTCCTTCATTTAAAATCATCCGGCAGAGCAGGCAGTGAGGCGGGCTGTTCCTGCTTTCTGGCGTGTTGTGAGTACTGTGAAGGAGGGGGCTTGTTTGTGTGCTCAACGCCTTCATTTAGAATCAGCAGGAAGAGAGGAGCGGGCAGCGAGGCAATGAGGCGGGCTATTCCTGCTGTTCCCTCTTGTCCAGGTGTCAGGTAGGCCTCCACCTCTCATCACTCAGCTTCCTCAGGGGCTGGTGGATGGTAAATGCTGGTATAGCATTTGTATAGGGTGAGCATTTTACAGTATGCACATTTGAATCTGCAAATGTAATGAGATAAACAAGCGTGTAAGGACCCACTGCCATTGCTATTACTACTACCTAACAGTATGAGTGAGCAGCTCCTCATAGTTACTCAAGTTCCCTGTGTATTCTGAAGCACTGTTCAATCGGCACAAGTTGGAAGCTACTGGAATTACTGGAACATTGTGACTTTTGGTTTATTTGTGCTGACCTATCTTGATTTTGAGGGAATATTTCCAGCAATTTAAGACTGCAGACTGTGGATTGCTGACTGTCTGTTGATTTTCGAGGACCGTGGAACTGTGCATGTCAGAATAAGGCAATTTGCTGCAGTGCATGGAGCTTTGATTAGCTTTGACCGGATCTCTGTGGTTAACCCTGCATTCTGGTCTTAAATTATCCAGACTTGAATAGCCTGCTTACTATATTTTGTGTGTTTAAAAAAGGAGTGTGGATGGGGGCAGGGAGTGACTAACCCACAAAGCTGCTGTGGAATATCCCACCCAACTCCCAACGATAGTGTGTTTATTTTGCAATTGAGATTTGTATACTGACATTTTGATATGGTTAATTGCATGTTATTCCGTGTGCATTTGCTCCATGTCGTGTTCTTAAACATTGCACATTTTGTATATTTTGTATATTTTTGCATTTTGTTTGCTCATTTCAGAATTTGCACATTTGTGTATTTGGTACATTTTATACATCTTATACATTGCATTATTGCATTATCTTATTATTATGATTGCACTTTATTTATTATGAGGGTATAAAGAGCACGGGTGTGGTGTTCAGAGGCATTGCAAGGAAGGAATGTGGACACTGCTCCGTGCAGCTTATTGCCTGGCCCTTTTTTCTACAAAATCCCGTCATATGCCCCTTCATGGGTGAAGCCTGTTTTTGCTGGGCTCTCGTCAACCTTGGGGACGGCCATGGCATAAGAAAACCCAAGGAAGACCCCTCCGTTAAGAAGCAGGCAAAAAAGAGTAAAAACAACATCAGGAAATTGAAAACGATCATGCAATCTGCATGTATTTCAAGGATATAGTTGGTAAAACTGAACATCTTACTGAACATCTTACTCAGATCAAATGACTATTGAGGGTTTCTGCTGAAAGGGGAGCTTTGTGTGCTTCAGCAATGATCTTGGTCGCAGAAGAGGTCATTGATCTAATTGTGACTGGATAACCAGAGTTGGATCTGGAGGTGGTGGTGGTTCCCCCATCGGGTGAGGCTTCATTACTTCTGGATGCAGAGCCGTTGGAGCGCTCTTTCCAGACTTCACTCTGATGAAGAAATTAGGTTAACGTTATGAAGTTTTATCTAATGAGAGCATGTTATTAGCATAATTGATGATGAAGATTGATGAGGGAGTCCTGAATCCTGGGCTTACCCCTATTGTTGATTTTAAAAGAAAATGTAAAAAGGGGCTATTGAACACCCTATTGATTATGATTGATCCCATTAGAAAAATCAGGAAAGCCCTTCTGGAACTACCCCACATTAATTGTGAAACAGGAACTGAGACGCTGATGAAAACTAGGGAAACTCTGGGAAATCAGGTCAATGTGGCTCAACCTGTGGGTAGGTCATTTGGGCCCATACTTCCTTGTATCTCCAGAGGAAGGCTATGGTTGTTCCCCTGATTCCAGCCCCCAGATCGTTCTCTAATTTTGTGGGTAAGATTGATTTTGAAGATTTTAAATCTGCCTCTTGCCGTGGCACCCTTGGTGGGGGTTATTGTAAATGTTACGGTGTTGCAGAAGGGAATCATGGAGACTACTATTTCCTCAATCAATAAAACTAGTCATTGGGTTAATACGAACCTTATGGGGCCAAGTATCAATCCAAATGATGTATTAATGGCTAGACAGGTAGGGTGGATTGGGAGTATAGAGAAAACTATGGGGGCGACTGCATTGTAGTAACTTTTGTTAGAGGCTCTCTCCATAATCATTTGATTAACTCTAATCTGTCTAGAGGTCTTAGACTCAATGGGGGAGTTTTACTTAGTGAATGGGTTCTGTTGGCCTTTTTTTACCCTTCAGTTGCCAATGAAGTTAGTCTGGGTGAGCTTCTTCCTCATCCTCTTGTGGGGCAGAATTTGTTTTGGGGAGATGTAATTCAGTTTTGACAAACCCAAATAGGTATCCCATCTTGAAGCCAAAGATGGGGGGTGGCCTTGGTTCCTTAGAGGAGGAGAGGGTGACAGCCCCTGTGACAAATGTGTATGACCCATTGTCTACAATCGAAGAGACTGACTGACTGCCCAAACCCTCCACCCTTCCTATGGAATTCCCTGGGGTGGCCCAGGTGAACAGTCCCTCTGGAGAATTGATCTCCCATTTACTCAACATTTCTTTTGTGGAATAAAGCTGGAGCCAAGGGGAAATTTCAGGACATGGCCATTAGGGTTTTCTTGAAGCCATTTCATATCATTCTGCTTCAGCAAACTTGGTCTATGGAGGATCTTCTTTTGGACGGTTATCGTTCCTTTTATTTAATGGTCCAGAAGAACCAAAAAGGTTGTGCCTTTGGGGGTATGGCCATCGTGATTAAAGTCTCACTAGATTGTGTTCATAAAAATGTAACTCCTAATTTCTTCTTCCTCTAACATGTTGTCCTTTCTTCTCCCACTGTGCCATTTTTGGCTTTACTAAATGTGTATAACAATCCTCACAATTCTAATAGATTGGTTGCTTTTAAAACATTTACGGAGGAGAAAGTGTTTGCTAGGTCACATAACAACACCATTCTCTCGATGGGGTACGATTTTAATATTAATATGGGGGATGTTTGGCAGAATATCTCCATAATTCTATAGAAGAGCAGTGGGGGAACTCTCCCACTAAAATGTTGAACCCCTGCACATGTGCCAGAGACTTACATCTAGTATTGTGGCTCCTATAATGTGGCCTTAGAGCTGTTAATGATCATTTGCATCTGGATTTTCTGGATAAGAAAAAGTTCTGTAACCACTTTGGGTCTTCAAAGGCAACTATCTTGTGGAGGTCAAGCATTGGAATTTGATTCACGAGTTTGAAGTTTTGATAGAGCACCATAGTGACCACGATCCTATTTGTTTGCAAAATGTTGGAGGTGTGATTCTCTTCCATTTATTCAATTCAAACATATTGAGGGAGTTTTGACTGCCCCACGTCAGATTTTGAAGATACATTGGAGACAATTGGCCCTAAGGCATTTTACCAAAGTTTGGGTTGTGAAACTCCAACAAATCTATCTTTGGCCTAGCCCCACATGGGTGACCATTTGTGGAAATGAAACTATATCTATCTCAGGGGGTGGACCAATCTGACCCCTCGTTATAGCCTGCAAAATATATCCAGCTAATCCGTATCTCAGTATCTAAGGGTGGTGTGCACTGGCACTGTGTTCCTGCAAATAGGACATACACACAAACCCAAACACTAAGAATAGACACACGATGAAATAACATAAGATACAAAGAAAACACAACAATAAAAACACTTTTATTCATGCACAGCATTGTGCATAATAAAACTGTACTAGCAAAGCATGGGTGCCATCTACTGGCTTATATGCAAGCAATCAAATAACAATTATCCAGTCGTGCCGGATCCATAATGCTAATAACAATGCATGCCTAGTAACAACAAATGTGGCCTAGTAACAATTTGCAAGCGTCAGCATTTCTCTCTCTCATCACCACACATCGCAAATCAGTTCTCTCTCTCATAAGACAATCTGCCTGCATGAATCTCCCCTTTAATCAGTGTGTCAATTTAATCTCTATTGTGTGTGCCTATCTCCCATGTCCCAACAAGGAAGTCAATTTCAGTAAATCTCAGCAATACTCCCCATTTGCATGATGTGATCAATCTGCTCCCAGCACGACTCGTCTCTCTCTCCTCTCCAGCTCCCTGCATAGCCTTGCACTGGGCCTCTTTCTCTTGGCTCACAGTGGTCTGCTCCTGTCAACTGCTCACTCGAACTGCCTCATGCCTCTGCAAAGTACATCTGATCTCTCAGTCTGCTCTCCCAAGCTGTATGTCAGCCAAAGCCATCTGATTCGCCATCCGATTCTCCATCCGATTCGCCATCCGATTCTGATTCTGCAAAACTCTTCCCCTGGATATACTATGCAATAACGTACATACATCTCTATGGTAACATATCTCTTCTGCAAGCATTCACTTTTTCTGCAAGCAAGCATTTCTCTAAAAGCAGACAGCACCTAAGTCTATCAACGTCAGTCATGTTCTCTCTTAGCTCACTGTCCTTTGTCATTGTGGCATCTCAAAGCATATCTTGCACATGTCCTATGGCCTTCTCCTCGGTCTTACAAAATCATGCTCTCCCTCTCGTCAGCAAAAAGCTGGCTTTGACCACAAACCTGAGCAAAAGTGCTCCATTCCCTCACCCTTCTCTGCACACCAAACACTTGTGCAAGGCAAGCCTCCCTGCCTCCCAACTTTCTGCTGTCTGCAAACCCAAAGAGACCTGATGAGCCAGCCGGTCTCATTTCCTTCTACAAGGCCAAGAGATACGGCCTTATCTGTCTGTCTGCCAGCCTTTGTTTACATTCCAATCCTTTTGCTCACAGAGAGGAGTTGCTAACTGTCTCAGAATGACTTAGAGCCTGTTTCATTCATCCTAGCATTTAGCGCATTCTCTCAAACCCAAGCGCTATATAATGGACTCAATATGTTCATACCTACGTGCACATACATGTGTCTCTTTCATATGTGGCATAACAATGTGGATATAATGAATAACTAATGTGTAACTAATATAAATGAATGATGGATACATGAATTACTAATCATACCATAACAGGCAATCATAATATCTGGTTTTTCAGGGTCTTCAGTGTTGTGAGTCAATGTTATACCTACTGAAGACAGACTCTTTCTCCTCTGAATTTGAAGCAAATGTCCTTGAAATGATGGGAATGGCTTCTAATTCCTTTCAAAAGGAGATTACTGGCAAAGAGCCAACACAAAAAGTTTGGTTTAATGAACGTTGTAGAACCTCTAAGCGAGCACTTATGTTTGTTTTGTACTCGCAAGAAAAATTCAAAGGAGCATTGATAAAGGCTCAAACAGAGTATTGGATAACTCTCAAGGATAGGAAAAGAGAACTGGAACACGAGGCTTCAGATTCCTTGCTGAGGGCGGTGAGGCTAACGATGCAAGGATGTTTTTGGATTTTGTAATTCAGGGAACAAAATATGAGGTTATAAAAAAAAGGTACTGAGTCCCTTTTTCAGGCTACTGCCTGTCTCGATCTTTTCTCTTCATTGTAGTGTGGTCCAGCAGAGCCTGGGGAAATGTATACTCTGGGTAAGTCCCTTGTCTTTTCCTAAAAGGTGGTAATAACTTCTGTGTGTAATCAATCTGACAACCGTTCACCAGGGCCAGATGCCTTTACCACCGATATCTTTCAAGCTCGTGAAGAGCTTTGGACTGTTTTGTTCACCCATAGTTTCAATGCAATTCTGGCAACTGGGAATTATCCCCCTTCCTGGAAAATGGCATTTATATTCACCATTTTTAAAAAAAGGTCAAGCATGATTCTCCAATGGATTACAGACCAATATCTTTATTGGAAACCTCCTTTAAGCTCTTTGGGTGAGTTGTGCTGCGTCACTCAGAGGAATGGATCTCTTCAAATAATATTTTGTCAGTTATCCCTTTGGGTTTTAGGCCTGAAGTGGGTACTAAGGAACAAGCTACACTTGTATATGTTATTTACCTAGTCTGTTTTTGTGAGAGGGGAAACACTCTTTCTTGTCTTCCTGGACCTGAGCACTGCAGTCAATCGAGCAAAGCTTTGAGTGGCTCCTGGGTCCATGAAATGTCCTAGAGGGATCATGGATCTTCTTAAACATATACATTCAGGCAATAGTGAATATGTTCGCTTTGGGGATCGTGTCAGTGCACTCCCTTTTTTTAAGGAAAGTTGGGGGTGTGGCAGGGTTGTGTAATGGCCCCTGTTCTGTTCACACTGTATATTAACAGTTTGCACCATGCCTTGGTGGAAACGGGTGCAGACTTCTTGACTGTGGGCAATCAGGCATTGCCCATACTGGCTTTCGTTGATAAACCCGTCTTGATAGTGTGCACCTCGAATGCACTTCAGAGGCTGATATCGGAATACACTGTGTTCATGAACTCTCTTGTCTAGAGATCAACACAGCCAAATCAGCAGTTATGCCATGTGGCCCAGGCAGGAAGAACATACAAATGCACCCAATGCACCCTGGGGATAACCTGGGGCTTGGTTATCCCCAGAGTGACTCAATTCTTGTACTTAGGCGTTCATCTCTCTCGCTCTATCACAGGAAAAGCTCATTTAAGCAAATAAGAGATGTGCATAGGCCAATCCCTGGGAATGGTGTCGCATTTCAAGGCCATGTGCACCAGTCAACCCCTGCACATGATTTTAAGGGTTTATAAAGCCCAGACTAAGGCCGCTACCAATTATGATGCATGCATTTGGGGCCTTGAGGGGGTCACCGCCCTCCAAGTGAGAGAGAATAAATGTCTGACCCTTCATGCTGAATAGGTCTTGGGTTTTTGGAGGATGACTGGCTGCTGGCTTCCATTTCTTTATGATTAAGGGTTTGTTCTAAGCCAAAGGCGGCTCTGACGCATCACATTATCAGTGGTATCATAGGGGCGGAAAGATGGAATAGGATCCCTTGGCTCAAGTATATTAGGGCTTTTTTATCCAGTCTATTGTTCCTTTACTGTTCCCAAGGGAATGTGTAGCGAGTTTGAAGCATTTCATTTTCTTTGCATAATATCAAGGAACATCGTGTGAAGCCAGTGCATTGCTTTTCCCTGCCAATAGGGGGCTGGCCGTGATTAGCTCGGTGAACAAATGCAGCCGTACATTAGTTTTGGTGCTCACTTCGAAGACTGTTGGATATTGACTAGACCAGTTTCAATGTGTTGCTGTTCAGAGCAGTCACTGCAAATTGGATGGGTTATTTTGATTCTTCTATTTGCCCTGTTTGTGGGTAACCAGTCTGAGGACATCTTACATTTTGTAATGTTCTACCCTCTTTATTTATGTATTAGACAATGCACAATTAGGCCTGTCCAACGTCAGATGAAATTTGAACAATGTAGGCCTACGTTTTTTTCTTTTCTTTTAAAGGCAGATACCCCCTACGTGGCATGGGTGCTGCTTTCATTTTTTAAAGGGCGCTTTGAATTTAAGGAAATACTACATAGCTCCTATGCCAGAGGCCTAAAGTGCAAAGGCCAAAGATTGCTTGGGTACAGGTGTTTATGCGATCCTTATGATGCATTTTGTCTATGGATTGCTTTTTTTCTGTGTATTGTCTGGTTCACAGGAATATGGCAGGAGGAAAAAGCTGTTCTATAAAATGATTTATTTGATGATGATGGCATCATCACGGGTTGGGCAAAGCGGTACAAATGTGGTGGTAATGCTATTAGTGACGCATTACAGCTCCGCCCAATCCCGAGTTTTGGTGGAAAGTTGGGGAGAAAGTTGGGGGATTCACCTCCAGAAGATCTGCCCATTTTCGGCGCATTTACCGGGGTGCAATTTGTGCGACAGGAAATGCGACTTTTATGGCACTTTCTGGCCGAAATACATCTTCAACAAATCGGATCCTTTCCCCAGTGGACGCCTCTCTCACCAAAAACCATTTCACCCATTTGCTGTTATAATCCACTAGTCCAAAATAAATCTGGGCCAAAGACAGCGCTCATCTCCACCATTGAGATGCTGACATTTATGGTAAGTGGATAATTATTGATTTGTTTAAATGCAATCTCTCTGGGAGTACACCTGTGGACAGCCTGCCTCACTCTGCGAGGACACCTGCGGACAGCCTGCCTCACTGATCAACCTCTGGGTCTCGCACCCAGAATACTCTCCCCAGCATTATCACCCCAGAACAGAATCCCTTACCTTATATTAAGTGGACGGTATGGCATTCATCCTGGCTGTTTTCAGCCCCAGATTGGCATACCCTGTGTATTGCGGCCACCATTTTGAAATGATATATTCACGGATATTACGTAATGCCTGATGTCATCGCTGCCCGCGGTTATGTCAACAAACAGTGATGTGATCTGCACATGTAATTTGTATATTGGAAATGTACGTATGTCTTATCAATAGTTACTTTCCAATTCAGTTATCTTACCTTAGTAAAATCTTTGTGTGTATGAAAACACGTTATTATCCAAACATGAAGTTACTCCATAGTTACATTTATATACATTTGTGAAATTGTATAACACATTTTTCGAGTACATATTTAGAATCATGAGATTACCTCGTCTATCTTGCCTTCTTTTAATCACATTGAAGACTCAGTATGCACGAAAACATGTCATTATGCCATTGCCATGACAAGTATTGTGTAGTGGTCCATCAATGGGCTAAAATCCAGTGTCATAGTATCATACTATCATAATCCCATACTTTATGTGCCATACCTGTAGAAAGACTGTCATTTCATGTTGTGTAGTCCACATATCAGAGTTTGCAGTTGACTTCTTTTTCTTGAAGATTAAACTCTCTGTCACCGCCTCTGGCCTTTGATTTGGCATGTAATAGTCCCAAAAATGTCATGTCCCCTTTATGTTCTTGTTGAAGCTCCAATTTCCAATGTGCTGCTTGTGGCAACTTAAGGTTTTGACTGCCGACCATTCCTAAATGTTTCCTTATACGGAACCTTAATTCTCTGATGGTGCTGCCAATGTAAATCTTGTTACATATACATACAATTGAATAGACCACACACTTGGCTCTACAATGGGTAAAATCATGGATTTGAAACATGTGTTCGTCTTGTGCTGTAGATTATTTTACATTGTCCAATGCATGTTTCAAATGGTACATGTTCCAATGCATTTTTGCACATGGTACATGTCCCAAATTTATAAAACCCTCTACACTGGGCCGGTATTGGTTCTGTTCTCTTTCATATAACTGGGACAGAGCGTGATTACAGTATATCAGACAGACAGAAAATTGGTGATCAATGACACTAGGGATTAACTTTAAGTGGTTGCAAATCCAATGGAAGAACTCACAAGCGGAGAGCACCACCATAGCGAGTGTGTTGTGGGAAGAGACACCCATCTCGAATATGGGGCACCATCTTGGAGCACAGCGATGAAAGGAGAAATGGTGTGCAAACAGTCGACCACAACTAGGAGCAAAGTCCCAGTGTGCACAATTAGGGAGAAACTCACAATCAGGTAGGAAAGATGTTGTAGAGCAATATAAGAATACAAACATAATGCACACATTCACCGGGGAGAACACCAGGAAGCTTATCTGAGTCACGGATGCTGTTACACCTGGGTATACAACCATATAGTGGAGAGGAACAGTCAATGTGACAAACAAACTAGAAGCAACATTGCAGTGAGACGCACATTGGGCTTCATCCATCTATGTTGCTGCGCTACTGGACCTATGAGCCAAACTCAATGCAATGTGACATCTTACACAGTGGGGGATGCAGGATTTGGCAGTCAATTTAGGGGGCACTGGGCAATACCATTTCACTACTTTGTCAAATTGCTGGTGTATATTAGGAACTCTGCAAACCCCACACTCCTGTGTCACTGTCTCCCACTGCCTCTGCCTGTTAGTGTAGCCCAACATTTCTTACTGCCACTTCTCTCCCCTGACACTTGCACTGCTGTACCATAGCTCTGTGAGCTAAACACACTCTTCTGACATATGTGTTTATCCTTCAGCACTATCCCCAACAGTTCTGATTAAGTCCCTTGTCTATCTGAGGATATGGAATTGAGAGTAATTAAATTGGTAAATCTACCTATTATTACTGGCATGAAGAAATATATCAAAAAGTGACATTAGTATTATTGCAAATGTGTCTCCTTCTTGCCATGTGTACCCGAGAGCATCAGCAACATCGTGTGCCTGAATGATAATGATAAGTTATTTAAATAGCGCCTTAATCCAAAGTGCTTTACAGAGCACATATTTACATACAATATGGCCCAACCGAAATTGGTACTCATTTTTTGACCTCGGAAGGATGAAATGCTGAGTTGGCCTGCCGGAATTCGAACCTTCAACCTGCAGATCACGCTCGGATCGCAGCAGCAAGCTTACTGCAAACTTTTTTTTTGCCATAGTGTCTCGCTCCATGCATGCCCTGCTTCCCTCATGCACATACCCCACTGTTCAACTCTCTGGGACTTGCTCCTGTGTCTATTTGTTTTCTGTGTTCAGATCTACTAGTACTGCAAACAACAACTCTATCCTATATGGTTTGCCGTCCACTCTTCCCTACACCTTGTCCCTTGCACTGCTACCGCACTATGCAATTTTGAGGATTTGACATCTGGCATGGGTGTAAGGAACCTGACCTTTTTTATTGTCATTCATTAATAAAACGATACAAGTAATTCCATTTCAGAAAGATAAAACACCCTGTATAAACTCCATCCCAAAAGCATAGCACACACCTGTGCTGCTACATCTATCTCCTGATATGCAGCTCCTGGTCTCCAGTGGCACAGCGCATGGTCAGGGGTCAGAGGTGACAGCCAAACCACTACAGTGCAGAGGCTGCAGCTAAATATGCATCCCTGTCCCACACCCACATAACTATGAGCGTTGCTATTCTGGTGGCAGTTTTACGTTTAAATATACACCCTACCTGAGTTTAGGTGGGTGTATATTTAGTAATTCTCCTAATTATTTAACCCACATCTAAACAGTATTTTACATTTGTCAACACTGTGAACAACGCCATTTATGGGTTATCATAGAGGGAGCTCAGCATAGATGGAGTAGAGGGTCTTACCATCTTGTTTATATCTGTACTTCTCCTTTCTTCTTATCCGATTCAAATCCTTTAGCACAAAGCACTTTGGGTATGATGTCAGAAGGCAAATACTCCTTGGGCCTCATTACAACCCTGGCGTTAAGGGTTTAACGGCGCCGTAAAAGGTGTCAGCGCCGTTAAACCCTTAACGCCTGATTATGAGTACCCATTGCGGGACCCGACCTAAGTAGGGTGCCGCAAAGTGACATTGGTGCTAAGTACGGTGCCGCAATATGCGGCACCGTACTTAGCGCCTTCCCCATTCCCATTGAGCCCTATGGGGCAAAAATGGGAATGGGGAAGGGCCCATGGTGAATGGGGAATTACTGCCCCGCCAACCTTGGAATGGGGCGGTAATTCCGCAATTGACCATGGCGGACCCCGGCATGGACCATGGTGCTAATAGCACCATGGTTTAGCGCCGGGGTCATAATGAGGCCCCTTGTCTCAAAGGTTTGGGTGAACCCCTTAAAGAGGCTTTCTTTTGTCCAATAACCTGTGGGCTTTTGCCTTTGATTTATCTCTGGACTTCAACATGTCAATAAGAATGGATTGGACCCTGCTAGGAGAGCAGTCCTTCACAAATTCCTCCAGTGGTGAGGTGAAGGCAAGTGATGCTAGACGGATGCAAGCTCTGCTCCTTATCCAACCCCAGGGCACATTGGGGATGGCCTGCTACTGGAGGAAGACCTTCATCTCTTCCAGCTACGCCAGTGCACAGGGCCTCACTGGAGGTTGAGGGCCTGTGCAGGTGTGTTCCAGCCTCCCCGGTGTTTAGGAGAACAAGACCCTATCTTGTCCCTGAGCCTTTTGATTGGGACTCACTGCAACTTTAGAAGCCATGCAACTGGTCTCCCTGTGGTTCCGCCTATGGCAATTCTTAAAAATGTTCAGACCACTGTTGCTGCATCTTCAAACCGGTTCTCCACTGCACAAGGTCAGCTGAGTGCATCATTGCTTCAGCTTGAGCCTGAAACCTGCCACTATTAAAGATATCAAAATGTCACATCTCAAACAAGCGCCTTTGACCGTAGTTTGAACATCAAACTGTCCCTGGTGGCCCCAACTACCCATGCTATTAAAACACTGCATCAAACCACCATGAGCCTCACTTCGAACACGACACAACACCTGCCCCCAATCTGGGTCACTGCTACTCGCATCTTCTGAATCTGATTTGAACCTCTCGCACACAGCCAAGAACCCTGTATTGAAACCAGTTGAAACACCAAGAACTGTGAGAAGGCATTATTGGCTGCTAACTGTTCCCCTGGTACATCTTTGGGCACGACAAACTGGCTGGGTCACGTTTAATCCTTTCGTCACTCACTAACATATCCTATTATGAACATAGTGGTAGTTGATTTCCTTTAAACCCTATTTCATTAAGAAGAGAGCTGCATCTGTCTATCTATTGCTTATTCTCGATTCTTTCAAATGTAGCGGGTTTGTGGAGTGTTGTATATTTAGTTATTTTTGCATATTGGTGTGTGTTAATCAAAGTACATATATTTTATAGAAGCCTGGTTGTATATTCCATTGTTTTGGATTGTTGTTCTTTGATGTTCGGGCTGCTACATTTTCACTTCCACACCCTTCTTAAAAGTGTTACCTACCCTCGGATAATGTTACCACCAAGCGTGAAGGAGGTATATCCCTTACCTGTGTCTGTTTCACCTTTATGATTAGGATCAATCCTGTTTTTAGAAGAGTGTGGGCTGAGTAGGCAGTATAGCCACTACAACTACTTGCACTCCTGTCGGGAAGAATTAGTTTTGCCACAGCACTGCCCACTCTCCTTTACACTCCCTTCTCCCTGCATTCCTTTGCACCAGTGTCCTATTGGCTGCACCCCCCACTGAGACTTTTCTACACACTCCTTTATCAGTTGTGTTTCCCCTCTCTTCTGTGTCCCAGAGCTTCATTGGTCAGAAGGTGCATTCTCCTTGGCCTGCTCTATGCCCCACTACTACTGTCTTTTCCTCTACAAACATCCCTTCATTACTTTAATTTATACAGAAACACACGTCTGTGTCTCTTCTCCCCATTCTTTTCATCGATCATGCACCCTTTTTGTCTACTTTCTATTTTTTATTTATCTAGTCACTTCTCTCTCGCCACATACTGAGTGCTCTTACTTGCGAAGAACTCACCTCTCTCTATTGGCCAGTACTGGGAATGTCACTTTGAAATGGCCTGATGACAGTATACATGCATACATGCCCACCCTATTTGGTGGCATGCTAGTGCAGTTTTATTTCTGTCTATTACTTTTTGGAATTTTAGTCCTACATTTTCCCATTATAAACCCAGAACTGGAAGTCACATTATGCAAAGAAATACAGAGGACTGGTCTCCTGAATAGATTGGTGCATGTTGGCACACATGTGCTGGTGTAATTAAAGTGTTATTCAGGCACCCACTAACTTCACATAACATGCTGCGGTTTATTTATTTATTTATTTATTTTGTCATTTATATAGCACACATTACCCAAAGGCATCTGGGCACTTTTTGCTTAAGAAAGTCGTTACAGTGGTTACTTACAGCAGTAGAAGGTTACCGTCATTACATGAATAGTTTCACTTAAGAAGGTGGTTACAGTGGTTACTAACAGACGTAAGTTTGTGTGCACCGTTTGGAAAGCCACACCTCAAGGTACGGGGTGCTACATCAAAACATGCAGATACAAGTAGCTAAAATAGCGAAATAAGTTTGGGTGCACAATTTGGTACGGGGTGCTACATCCATCCTTCCTGTTTCCTTTCCTGTATTCCCTGCTTCTCATCCCATTCTCCCTCCTTCATTGTGGGTGTGGAGGCATGTATTTGTATTGGGAGCACCTAGTGGCCATAAAACACACAGAAAGAGCTGGTTACTGAGAGGTAGCCATCCCATCCTGCCCAAGAGAAGCCAGCACATTCGGTCACACAGTGGCAAAATAGATACATTGTGTATTGCCTGGCTACCCCAAGCCAGCTTCAGTAACCAAATAATTAAGCAAATGTGCTTGTACAATACAAATCTTATTTTCACAAATGCTGATGTATGCTTTATTTTTCTGACGTTCCCCTCAAGCGTTTGTCAGACATTCCTTCTGCAATCAGTGCCAGCACTTTACAAGTGAGGTCTAGGGTTTCATGCAACAATTATCAATACCTTTCTCAACTTCACAGACTGGAACCACCACAACCTTTTCCCTTCCCGTGAAGACGGTGCGTCATAGTGCAAAAGTGTTAACTGTAATACACCCTATGACAGACAATATTCATATTGACCATTGATCTCCATTGTGCTCCCTTGGATCTGAAGAACAAAAAATAACCAGGCTTCCAAAGTGACATTCTCACAACGGTCAGGATCCCTACTCCATCCAGTGCTGCCACATTTCATTGCATTGCCTGCTTACAATTCATGCTAGCTTTGGTGCTCTGAAAATTCCCCCCATATTGTTTGATTCCATGCCTATTTCTCCCCTTCCTTCCACTTTTCAGTAGACAGGCCGGTCCGAACAGGCACCCCTTGTCCCAGATAGGCTAATGTACATAGATAGTTGGAACCTGCATGAGCAATTTGTAGCCAGACAGCCACCTACCAATGGCAGAGGCTGTGCAACGGGATGTAAAATGAACCTCCAAACTCTATCCCCCCAACTCTGTCACTATACTCAGATTACCATTATCGTCAACATTTCTGGTTTCAAATTTGACTAAAGGGGGGAAAGGTGAAATTGTGATGAGGACCTGGGTGTGTAGGAGGTTCACGTGCAATTATTCTCTGAACCCTTATTGTTAACTCTAAAAAGGATGAGGTCTGCCTGTTGGTGCAAGGGCCCAAAGCATATTAAATACAAGTAGGCCAGTCAATCTTATTATCCATGCTCCTGGATTTTGACCATGGGTACAGCATGTGTTGTGTACCACACCGGAATCAGTCTGCACAAATAGGCTTTTCTATTTTAAAATTGGCAAATGGAAAGTAACTTGATATGAAAGAAGCTTCTAGTTCATGCACAAATCGTGTACCAGCAACTTTGCTTTTCAACATGACTTTGTAAGAGATGCATGTGGACCTTGCTTGTACAATTATTGTAAAAGCTGCACCAAAGGGATGCATCAACCCTCAGGGCATGAATAGAAGACATTACCTTTTAAGTCTTCTTCATTATCTCAAGGGCAGGTTATGGTCAAAAGATTGTCATTAGCTTGCATTCCTTTTAAAAACAAGTTGATCTTGGAGGTTTGGTAAGAGTTTGCTAGAGCTGTTGTGTCTCCAAATGTGTGCAGAATTAGGCAATAATCAATAGAGTGAAGTAGAACAGAGTGGGAGAGACATCTAACAAAGTGTAGTTTTCTGTGTAAGTTAATAAAGAGGTACAAGAGGAAACTCATAATGTGATAGTAGAAGACAGCCAAATATCATACCATATCCCATTAGTACCCCACCGGGTGTGTCAGGTGGCCTCCCAACCAACCAGGAAGCTTGAAATGTGGGCTTTACCTCATGTTATCGCCCATGTTCTGAGTCCCCTGACTAGTGGGAGGCTGCCATTTTCCCTGCCAGGCAACAAGTACGCCTAGCTGCCCTTCACGCCTACTGCCCTGATATTCCATCTCCCTGCTCACTCCCCCAACACCAATTCCTACCCAACTTACCAACAGCTGCCTAGTCCAACACTGATTCCTGGAGTACTCAGTGTTCCAGTATTACCCAACTGCGGCAATGGCCCCCAAGGAAAGGGATAAGGGAGTATGTGTAAATCCCTTCCCTTCTTCCTTGTCCATCGTGGCCATTATGTTTTGGAGTTTTGCAGGTCTGGGATTGCCCCACGGCTCACGTTAAGGCCACTTAACTTAGACCCTGGTGCATTACCTCACCTGGTTATACCCCTGCACATTGGGCTGTATTGCTTAATTATTTAATTAGACATGGCACAGATGTTTACTGACCAAATTAGTAATACTACCTATGGTGTAGTTTACATCCTAGCTAATCTACCGTTATGTGCACAGGCAGTGGTCATTCCAGGTCATAAAAAGAGGCATTGGCCACTCACAAACTCTTGCAGAACTGTCTCATTCATAGAGCCTATACAATATTTGGGAGTGTGATCTGCATCAGATTACAAGATTGGCTAAAATAGAATGTACAAGTGGCAGATATGCAATATGGTTTCCAAGAAGGACTGTAGGAAGAATGTGGGCTCTGCATTTCAACATCTATACTCCACATTTCATCATTCACATTAAGGCAAGGGTTTGATTTTTAACTAGTGCCAAGGGTGTGAGACTCATTGATGGGCCCAAGAGTATGAGCCTTAGGTTGAATTTAAAGAGATGCAAATGCACAGAGTACATGCTAGAAAATGAACACTTTGTTCCGTGATGCTATTGTAATGGGCTGAGTTGCATTTCGAAATAATACTAACATGAAACTAATATACTAATTAACCCAACCCCATTGAACATGTAACTGATTCCCATGAAAACATTTAGTGCACATTTGTCCATGATATAAGCTGCATGCAGACTGAGTGAAATGCATGATGCTCTGGAAATTAAATGGAAAAGAAAAATGATTTCAACGTGCAGGCTGGATCGGTGTTGTAAGCTCAGGAATGCGAAGACACATTTTTACTAAAATCATGGCATTGTTGTGGGGCAGGAAGAACTGTTGCAAGTTCTATTCAGCAATGCAGTGTGTGTTTCAGCTAAAAGGCACAGGGGAATTCATGTGATGTTAAAGTGGGATGATCCTGTCATGGGGAGGTGCTTTTGAGTGACAGGGGTTTTTATGAAAAGGGTTTGAGGCAGAGAAGCTGGTCATTCTTTTGTTGCGAAGTCAACGTTGATTTGGCCGAGCTTTGCACATTATTGTAGATAGAACATTGAAATTCATTGGAGGACAAACTGTTACCATGTTGTGAAGTACAACCCACTGGAATTAACTTCCCTTTCACCTAAGAATGATAGACTCTCACCAAGCATTCCGGAAAGCCATCAAAACCAAACTCTTTATCTAAAAACATAGGGGCTGATTCATGGAATTATTAGTGCCAAATAACGGGGATTTGTGCACCATTCTGCCTGCAAATCCCTGTTTAACAAATGGGGTTTTGCGGGCAGAATGGCGCACAAATCCCTGTTTTCCGGCGCAAATAATTCCATGAATCAGCCCCATAATATAATAACCACTGTTTATGTGATTTTGCCTGTAGCCCAGCTCTTCTCTGTATCGCACTCTGTCTATCGCTTCTGTAACTAAGAGACTTCTGGTCACCTGTAACCTTAATGAAAGGCTCTTACATAATCATGTAACAGCGCCTCGATGCCCACGGGCTGCAAGTGTGCTTACCAAATGCAAATAAATAAATACAACCTTGATGCATGTGTCACTCTGTTAAACTTGTATATTTCTAGTTTATGATTAAAACACATGTTAAAAGGTAATTTAGTCTCATTTTATTTTTCTGCATTTCAGTCTCATTGGTTTAGTGTGCATATGTCAATAGAATGTGTGATAAGACATCTAAAAGCAAAGTTAGTCATATTAAAAAAGGAGAGGCTGAATGAATGTGTTGTATATCATATGCATGCTTCAAATATGTATATATATATTAAAACACAGCCAAAAGGA
Organism: Ambystoma mexicanum; assembly: GCF_040938575.1. Lineage (NCBI taxonomy): Eukaryota > Metazoa > Chordata > Amphibia > Caudata > Ambystomatidae > Ambystoma > Ambystoma mexicanum. The sequence goes on along the minus strand of NC_090930.1, from coordinate 1,128,844,171 downwards.
CACAATAGTGATATTATAGATAAAACATCACAGGAGAGCATGAGCTATTTATTCAGAGTGTATTAAGTTCAGTACTTGTTTATTTTTGGTGACCCTGGTGAAATGATGATTAGACAGTATTCTGAAATTAGTCTCACCACTATAAAAAAAAAAATCACAAAATACCATGAAATACTAGATATAACTCCAACATATCTCCAAATGGACTTAGGGCCTCATTACACGGAAGGCGGTAATGGTTAATGGTCACCGTTAATGGTAACAGTGACCGTTAACCATTATCGCCTTACTAGGAGGTCCCTTAGAGGATTGGTGCTTTAACACCTGCTTTTTTGCAGGCGTTAAAAACCAACCCGCTAAGGGACCTTGGTGCTAATTACGGCACCGCAAAATTGCGGTGCCGTAATTAGCACCTTCCCCATTCCCATTATGCCCTATGGTGCAAAAATGGGAATGGGGAAGGGCAGTGGTGGAAGGGGGAATTACCGCCCCGCTAACCTTGGAATGGGGCGGTAATTCCCCTTTCCACCAAGGCGGTGCCGGTATTTTACCGGCATGGACCAAGGTGCTAGTAGCACCTTGGTCCTCCGCCTTCCGTGTAATGAGGCCCTTAGTGCCTTTGATCAAACACTTGATTTTTATTTATTGATTGCAAAGTACACAGTTCCCAAGAAATTAGCGATATAACACTGGGATTTGCTGTCTGCTCTTAATTTGGCTAAGGCCCCGAAGAGGTGCCTTGATTTGGAATCTGTAGGACTTCTTGCAGGGTTGCATGTACTTTTCATTGAAATGTACACACAATGGTGAGGTATGATGGAGCTGTACCAATGAAATCACAGTCAAAATATGTCAAAGCTGCATTTTACCTCCTCATTATTTGGGCATATAGACATTCTTTTTAAATAAACACTGTACTCAACAGGGGTCATGTGGTTAATAATGGTAATTGAATACAATTTGGAACACTCTCAAATCAGAACACAAAAGTAACAAGTAAAGCAATGCAAAATTGCTATTAGCACTGCTCGGCCCGATAACTTGGGCTGCTGGGCTGCTAACCTCTGTTCTAGCCCTTGGAACGGGGGCTTAACACCATATCACTCTCTACTTTAAAATAAATAAAACACCACCTGCAAATACAGTTTGCAGGCAGCATTTTATAATGGATTCCAATGGGATCTTCATGCACATTAGCAGGTGGTAATTTGAGGTGTATTCCATTGGAATCCATTCATTTTACGCCTGCATGAAAATCGCTTTGTGGTGTAAAACAAAGTGCTCCGAAAACAGAGGTGGAAAACAAAGCAGAGATCCAATCTCCACTTTTCTGCCATCTTATGCCTCAGGGCAGTTGGCAACGAGCTGGAGAAGAAAATTAAAGCATAAAAAATTATGAGCTCATAGAAAGTGAAGCTAGGTCAAAGAACAATTCCCCTATTATCTTACAAACATAATACAGTTATGTTATGAAGGAACCTGAGAGCACTGCAAACCTCTATTAATACATGTTGAATATATGTGAAAGGCCAGAGAGACCTTTCTGGAAATGTCACAAATACCAGATGAAGTATTCGGATTACGGGTATAAAAAACACTGAATTTTGTTCAGAAGGAAATGTAATAGAGCAATGTAGGAATGTGACCGTCTGTTTCAACTAAATCTTCAAATGGAATGCCCTTGTGAAATGGCAAAGGCCTTAAAAACCTGATTAATAGAGGGCTTTTTTGTCTTTGCAGAGCATTTATAGGGATTTCCAACTGAATCCAAGATTAGATAATACAAAGCTTCAGCTAAGGCAATTGTCTGGGATGTATCTTCGAAATACAGATGCCTTACGGATTTAGAAAATAAGTTCATTACCATCTTTTGGCAGCCTCATAGCAGCCTTGACTCAAAATATATCAAAAGGTCAATTTGAAAGGAGCCCTACACTATTATAGGGCGCACTGTGAGCTAACAAACACAGTTTTTATGTCATGCGATAATGTAATTGCAATTGTAATTGTATTTCTAATTGTAATTGTTTATTTGTAAAGCACTTAAACATAAGTGAAGTGTTTCAAAGTGCTTGAAGGCGGGAAGGGAACAAGGGAATACAGTAGTCATTCTTAGGCCTTGAAGTTTCCAAATGATCTAACAAAATTAACTAGCAAACTAGGCCTGAGGCATTTCTACTAGTGCAAGTGCATGACAGGAGGGAAGGAGAAAAGGGGGGGGGCAGAGAGGAAAGAGTGGAAGGAAAGAGGGCAGAGTGGGGAAAGGACATACAGAACAAGAAGGCCTGGCAAGATTCAGATTGATTGATGGTAGGTCATCATCAGTAATGCACCTATGGACAAGTGTTTCATGCACAGCCAAGCTAGGGAGGGGAGACAAAGGGAGGATGGGACAAATGATCTTGCTAGGCCTAGTGCATTCAAGTTCGCGCAAGTGTGCAGACAGGAAGTGCGATGGAGGGGGAGGGGAACATGTCTTAGTATCCTTTGATTAGCAAATGTGAGAAGAGTTGTAGCAGGTTTTAATGCCTTAGCATGGTATCACCTTCCAGAAACCATCTCCAGGTATACTTAATGCACAGGTAAAACTGCTTTTTATTAAGTGCATGATACATTAAGGGATTCCTTGAAATTACTAACGGTTTTCATGAAAGAATTACGAACGCTGTTAATAAGATAATTTCATCTTGTCCACTTCTCTATCACAACCATCACGGATCACCTATTTGAGGTTTTATCTCCCATATTTATAAACTATAAGTAGCATTCAGGTGTTCAAAAATTATCTAAATGATGCTTTTCCTGTTGTGCTGAAATAATGGGGCCCCAAAATAATGTCCTATTGATCTATTCATGTTATGATGCACTGGACAAGAAAGCACTAACACTCTTGTTCAAACCTTGAGGCTTTTCACATTTCTCCACCTGCTTCTTTTGCCCGACAAGGTGCTGTCATGGGTAAGCCTGAGGGAAACTGTTGGTCATAAACTGAAACACATGACTAGACTGCAATTTTGACAAAGCGATATGGCTATGACAAGTTAGAATACTTCATCTTCCCAAACTGAGAATTTTACCAGAAAATGTCAGAAACTTCACAAAGGTACAGTTTTTAACAGGCAAATTTAAAAACTTTCACTCAGGTAATGTGGGCATTTTATTAGTGTGCCTTTGTGATTATTAGCATAATAAATGTGTTGCATTTTTTTCCCAATCACAAACAGCTGGAACCAAAACAAACTCTACTAACATGTATATCCAATGAACCAAGTAGTTGCAGAATTATATACCTGCAAATAACGTTTTGATAAAAAAGACTTCTAATAAGCCAGTTTCACTAGTTTGAAAGGATGACAGAGACGGGCATGGTATGCACTGCAGACAGCAATCAGGCCAGAACGTATACCACTTTCAATGCTGTTTTTCGTGTGTGACTGCCCTGGGATTGATATTGACTACTGTGATGCTGGAAATGCATCGGTGGGATAGGGCCTCGGTATCCTTGTCCTTTGCTGCTTTTTATCGTGTGCTCTGTTGTGTTTTCCACGCAGGAGTTCATGTGGGACTCCTGGCTGTGCATCTCTCTCTCTTTTGGTTTGGCGAACAGACCCATGGGATACCCTTACGGAACCCCTGGGTAGGGGTATAACCCTGTGCCCCTAGTGTATGTTTTTGGGCACCTGTGTGTGACCCACAGAGCAGGGTACGGGCTGGTGTCAGCTCTGTACTGAAATGACTGGTGCCCTAGTGTCCTCTATTTTGGGATGCCCAGGCCCTGTCATTGGAATCGGTAGATTCCTGATGGTGACAAAATGGCGCCCATGGCCTCTTGCCTTCCATCACCTGTTACCTTGATCTTCCCGAAATCCCGGGAAGCCCTGCCTCTGTCCCTTCCCCCTGACTGGCTGTTGGGTGGAAGTTCCATATATGGTAGTGTGGGGAAGTGCCGACCAGACTGGCTGGAGCCTTCTCAACAGCCGTATGTTGTGGGTACGCCTGTGGATGGGACCTAGGTGAATGGAGTGGGTGACGGATATACATTCTATGTTGTGGCTGTCTAGTATCTGGTGTTTGACACAATGATTGAGACAGCCCTGCCCGAAACCGGTATGAATGCAGCTTGGAGTGTTGAATGGCTCAGTACTTGTCCCAATACACATAACTTGTTATGAGTGTCTGGAGAGAAGTGAATGGCCTGAATACCTTGTGTGCTTTATTGTCTGCCTGCATGAATGCCCGTAGTCGTGATTGGATGCTTGAGTGTGACCCAGCGGAATGAATGGGAGATCAACAGTATATCTGGGGACGTCTCACTGCTAGGAATCATGTTCAGAAGCTGAAGTCCACTACGACGAGTAACTGGAGTAACTGAAGCTTGATCTTGAAACCCTGCTGGACGAGAAAAATTGCAGTTGCTCTCCTTCGCAATCTGAAAGCTGCTGTGCTTCAAGAACTGACCCAGAGAGGACCTGGTAAGGTGCCCTCTTCCCGAGCTACGAGGGACCATTGTGCACAGCTGATCTTTGCCTAAGCTCACTGGTAGGCAGACCTTCGACAGGCTGCCGACCCGATACGGGGACTGCTGCGGAACTGCAAGGAGAAGAGCTCGGACTGTTGTCCGCCGCTGTCGATGACCGCCATCGCCGACTGGAGCCGCCATGCTCCCGTTGCCTAAGAACTTCATTGATTCAAGGACGCTCTCGTCCGCATCGTTGACGCTGTATCCTGCTGGAGAAGGCCTGGAGCATCCACCGGTGGGTTTCCCGCCACCCAATGATCACAGAGACGCCGACGACTCAACGCCCTTGCTGGGCCACAGTTCTTCAACTCTTTGCGGTCCAGAACTATCGACACCCAGGTGCCCTGCACGCCTCTTCCTTGCAGGACGTTTACGCTTCCTCATCAACGAGCACCACTAGGAACAACACGGTCACTTCACTGTCGTAGCTCGACCTGTTCTCCGTCAAAAGTTCGACAACCCGTGACTCCTGCCTGAAAGGGAGGACACTCAAGAAGGTTGTCGATTTCCCTGACGAGGAACGCTACAACGCCAAGGTACTTTGGGGTTGCAGAACAATTGGAAAGTCTAGTGTGAACAATATATGGACTGGGCTTGTATCTTTCTTCTACAGGTTGCCCAGGTGGGGGGATCTACACACAGAACTGTGTCTAGTGGTAGGGGCCAGTATTCTGCCTATTGCTCAACCATCTTGCTTTCCTTCCACTTTCTACTGCTGGTTTCCTCTTTATTTTGATCTGTGTGTCATTCTGACCGTATGCACTTTAATAAGATCTAATAACGTTAGTGGTACCACTTTAGAATTGTACATATTTACCATTGTTGATTTTCGGAGTACAAAGTGAGTTATCGTGATTGTGTATATGACCTTAAATATTAATTATCTAAAGACTGTGTTTTAACCGATACAGTGTGTGGACATTCCTTTGTGGGTGCTCGGGGACTACACTGTACTTAAGAACCAGCTTGCATCACCTCCCGAGAAGCTAGGCCTTGATTGCTTGTCCATTGCTACCGTAATAGAGAATCTTGGCAGGGGTCTCTGTGCCTCCCCTCTACCATATAGAGAGTGGAAGTGCAGACCCCCCCTCCGGTCTTTACAACTACACCTTTGTAACTGGACATAGACATCCTTTGGACTGCTGTATGATACTCACATGTACTCATACTAAGGGGCCCGATTCATAGAAAATGTACAAAGTCCCTGCAAAGCACTCTGCGAGTAAAACTACTTTGCACGCAAAGTACCTGCACGCAAAAGCATGTTCTCTGTGTTCCGCATATTCATGGAATTCTAACCACAAAGTAACCCTACGGACAAGTAAGGTCTGGAAAAGCCCACGACACCCCCCATGCAAAGCAAAACCAGCAACATATACTGCAAAGTCTGATCCATGAATCGCTGAAAGGAGTTTTGCGTGCTGAAAAATGTGCAAAGTCACTTTTTAGCACGCAAGAATTCTATGAATTAGGGCCAAGGACACTTGTTATTAATATTTACATTTATTAGAAATAATGACTTAATTATTAGTGAACTTTTGTTTAGTTTTTATCTTTTTTGGGAGGGATAGATAGTTGGTGTGTGGGAGGCAGAGACCACACACATTTTCATTTAATTGTATCTTGTCTTTGCAATGCATGATTTGCTTGTGGGTGCACTGTGTACTAAACACAGCACAACTAAGGAGAGCAATGACATGTTGGGAATAAATGTGGAAGATTGAAGGGCAGGAGGTGCATTGACTGATGTTGTAGAAAGTGCAATACATTCATTTTGTTCAGCAATTTTATTTGTTCGGTGAGATAGAAGCTGACTAGTGCCATAGTGCTGGAGACAGTATTTTGTGATCAGGTATGTTAGGGGTCAATAATGCGAGGCGGGCATCTGTTTGTATTTTTCTCACAATTTAACATGTTATTAAAATACAGAGATGCAATTACATTCTTGCTAAATGTACTCTATCAGGGAGTTCCCTACCTAGTCTAACAGAAACAAACTGGCCCTCACACTAAACAAAAAAAAAAGCAAAGTAAATTGTAAACAAGATACATGAGTGAATAACCAACAACCAGCAACTTGGATGACCTTCATCTGTCCTGGGTAAATCCCTTACTCAGGATTGTTCAAAGTCAATTTACCCAAATGTTCAAACAGAAAAATAAAGTCTTGAATCAGTTCTTGTAAGTTTCAAATGAAACAAAAGTTCACGCAACAAAATCCCACAGGTAACAGTTCTTCAGCTCTCAGATGAAAAGCTCCTTTTCAATTCCAGCCAAGCAAATAGCTCCAATGGTAATCCTGGATGTGCTCCTTCCAAGATTGTTTTGCCACCATTTGTTTTTTTTTATTGAATTTAGCTGAGAAAACTTAACTTTTATCAAATTTAACATTTCATTCATATTTTACAATATTTTACAACATTTTTTAGAAAACAAAATCTTAAAAGAAAAAGAGTTACAAATAACAAAACAGATAAACTCTCACCCTAAGGAAAAATCACACTTAAATCAAGCTAAAAATTGTAAGGATAAACAATAGGAATAATGATTGCGAAATAAAAGAGGTGTTCCTGATGGGAAATAATGAACACCTACATGTGCACATAAAATATTTACATAACTAAAATTCAACCATTAAACCTTATTCCTATAGCATGAACATATTTACGCAAACAATTTAAGTGATCTATGAAACCTTCGATTTGAGAAAAAATGAAAAATTAAGATTTGATGAGTTTCACTCAAACACACCACACCTCATTATGTGGTAAATATAAAACCAGGGCTCACATGCATTCAACCTTTTAGTGTCTTTACTACTTGTACAATCCTAAGTCATCATAGATTCAGTATCCACATTCAAATTTAAACAATTCCTGAAATTGTAAGTTGCAATACGGATACCAATGATTTTAGTGGATAAAATGGTTGGCCATCTATTCTCTGGGGCCATCCAGCCAAAAAGTGTCATATGTTTCCAGAAAAATGTAATTCTTGATTCTGTCAGTGCCTGGCATTCAACTATTATATGTTTCAGTGTCTCCTTAATAGTTGAATCTGCGGAAATCCTCTCCCCCGCTAATGAGGTGTCTTCTTGCTAACACATCTCTAGTGGGAACTAAGTTAAAACAAAGGCGCAAGATAGAGGAACGTAGCTGAGGTGAGGGAGCTCTCTGTAAATAGCTGTCTAGGTCTTTTAAATGTTTATGTGTAAAGGCAACTGCAACAAAATTCTTATAGGAGAGGCTCAAATTTCTAGTGACAATCCAATCCCTGTTAAAGATTTTGTCTTTGGCTCTGTTTGGATTCGTAATAAGTGTATCGATACTCACATCTGCATTTGCCAGAATTTTCATGATATATGTTGACCAAGAGGGGACAAACCTATGAGACGATGTTAACATATAGACTGCTAAGGTTGCCAAGATGTTATCTGTTCTTGTATATGTTAAACATTTGCGAAATAAGGCGCATAGCCACCAATCATATTCTGCCGTCAAGGAGGTAAGTTCCAACTCATGGCGTAGCCAAAGACCTGGTACACGTTGCGGCAAATGGAGCACCACCCGCCAAAATTTAGCTTCTAATTTGTTTAGAAAAGATGTTTTGATTATGTTCTTGGTCTCCAAGCCATAGAGCATTTTTGGCAGCACTTTCTGTCGCCACTATACAATGGCAGGAATGATGGAGAATTTGCCATACTTGTATAATATCAGCCTTGTCTGCGAAATGGCTAAAACTAGTTTGTATTCAAGAGACTTCAACTGTGAGTCAATTTGCAAGAGCCATCTACCAAAATCCAAAAATACAGATAGTTCAGGACTACCTCCACATTCACATTCTTAATCCTCCAATCCATCTTCGCCCTCTTAGACATTTTTGGTGCATAATAGACTATTTGAGTTTTCTTCATATTTAGCACTAGTTCATTAGCATCCAAATATGAACTTGAGGAGGACAGCAGAAGTTGGAGACCTGTAGGAGTTTTAGAGATTAAAACCAGGTCATCTGCGTACCATAATGCTTTGATTGTTACACAATTCATTTTTGGTGAATCTGAAGACACCTGGAGAAAAGCCTGCATCACATCATGAATAAAAAAGTTAAAGAGGGCCGCGGCAAGGATACATCCCTGCTTTAGCCCTCTTGCAGTACAAATGGCTGCAGATAAAACACCCATCATCGACAACCTGACCCTTATTGATGTTGATGAATGAAGGCTAACAATAATGTCACACAAGGTTGCAGGACATTTTGCAGCTTGGAGTTTGTCAAATAACTTTACTCGGGAGACTCAGTCAAAAGCCGAATGAAGGTCGACAAAGTCAAAGTAAATGGGTTGTTTTAGGGTCTGAACCTGCGATTTTAGCGCATTGAGGGTTAACAAGTTGACTACCATTCCCAGCCCTGCTACAAATCCTGTCTGGTTAGGATTGCGTTGATTAAAGGCTAGAGGCCACTTAACAAAATCTCTCAAACGTGAGAAAATCTTGCCTGGGGCATCAAGTAATGCAATTGACGGTAACTAGACAGGGACCTCTGTCTCCCTTTTTAAAGATTGGAACGATCAAGGAGGATTTCCAAGACGTTGGTATGGTCTTGGAGATCATAATCTGTTGGAAGATGTTATTCAGAATGGCAGCCCATTTGGTTGAGTTTTGTTTAAACATGGCATTGCTTAAGCCATCCGGTCTGACCACTCTAGAGGAGGAAGATTTTTTTATATGTTCTTCTATTATTTCCTCAGAACACTCTAGGTGCCAGCTTACTGAATTCTGGTTCATATACTTGTAGCTGTCAAACTTTGTTTCTGCATGAAGATTCCAGAAATATGCAAGCCATGAGGCTTCAGACACCCCGCTTAATTGGTCACAGGCTTGTGTCGAGTTAGACGTTTTGTTCAAAAAAGCCCACACTTGACCAGAATCTTTATCTTGTATGGTTTGCATGAAGGCTTTGCTATCGGACTGAAATAGCTTTGCCTTCCTTGCCCGGGTCCAATTGCGACATCGGCACTTAATTCTTTTGCATGCTTCAATACGCTCACTTAACGGCAACCTTTGAGTGGCTCTTAACTCTCTCCTATATATACTTCTGGATTGTTGTACTATAGGGTCAAAATTATGCTTATGTGTTTGGGATGGTTTCCTATCGATATGGATGTTCTGCAAAGTAGACAAAATATCTGTATAGGAACCAGTCTTCATTTCAGAAAGCTGATGAGTTGCCTCCTCAAAGTCATTAAGTGATTTTTTTGACAATTTAATACAAGTTTTTTGCATTATTAACTTGTAAAGTTTGAGTATACCATTGTTGGTTGAGCTCATGCACATTATGATTTAATTGCCAGACTACAATTAAGGGTTGATGGTCACTTGCGATCTGTTTACTAACTTCAAAATTGACAACCTTTGAAAATAAATCTGCAGTCATAAATACATAGTCAATTGTAGATTTTGAGGTACCCCTCTCTCATGTAAGATGGGGGCGGTATCTCGCAAGAAAGCTCCATTTGCCATATGAAGATTGTGATCTGATGTAAATCTAAGCCACTGTTCCCTAGTTGGAGCACAAGAGACCTTTTTTGACAAAAGCAATCAAGATTTAAATCACCAACCACAACAGTTCAGTAACACTATGATCCTGTGCAACCTTTTCTAAAACACAAGCCAAGTCTCTGTAAAAAGAATCCTCAGAAATGCCTATGGGTTTACGATACTGATTTATCAAAGCAAATGTACAGTTGGGATCACATATTTTGACCAATTGAATAAAGTTATTGGGGGCAGCCCACTTGGTCATGCTCAGTCCTTTACTTGTTTTGACTGCCACCATAAGGCCCGAGGTGTGTCTCCCCTTTGTGCCCACCATAGCTGGAAGCTAAATTATATCATGGTCATCCCATAAGGGTGGTCTTTGTAGCCAAGATTCTTGAAGGCCCACTATATCAAATTGGTTCAAAACAGACTTGTAGTCCATTGCAAATGAGTATGTCCCCTAGTATTCCAACTCACTAAGGACAAGTTACATGCACTGGTCTCGATTAGTGGTTATGTTCTTGAGGGGATCGATTCTACATTGCGCGATATATCAATGGGAGCACAAAAAGAGCATGAAAAAAATGGGTTGCTGCCCAGCTTCTTCTCTTGCATTGGTTTGGTTCTCAAGAGGAACCTTTTGCTCCTCTATCAGGCGCTCAGGGTCCTGTGCTACTAAAAAACCCATTTTAAACAGTTCCATTTTAGCTTTCCAGATTGAGTTTAAGACCAAACCTGATTTTATCCACAGGCGTACGATGGACAGATTTTGGTCACAGACAAACTCAACCTGGTCAATGTCACCAGAGGAGATATCTTGTAAATCAGGTACATCACCAAAAATATTCAGAATGCTTGTTCTACATAGGTCATATTTCTAATAGGGGACATCTCGACATTTCATAACTAGAGAATGGCAATTTGCAAAAGTGTTTCTATGTTGTTGCCGACCATGTTTACTGAGATTATTGTTATTTGCAAGCGTTTTTTGCACAAAGGGCATCTCAATTTTGCTTTTCGTGTCTACAGGGCCCAGTGAATGTGGGCACTCAGAAGATCATTTGCTGACACTCAACGCTGGCTTAGGCAGTAGCCAGGTTGTCTCTCTTATAGGGCACAAATCCTTTCTCATCATAAGCGAGTCAGACTCAGGACTAATGATTTCGCAAACATCTTTATCGTGGCAAACATCTTGTACTCTCGTTACCACCGATGGTTTAACCATAATGGCTTCAGAGACACGTTGGATTAGATAAGCACCCACTGCTGCTTTAACTGAAGTCATGCAATCCTTCATATCTCGTTGTTCTGCATGATCATTTCATTCGGTATTCCTCGAACATGATTTTAATTGAGAATTAGGCTGAATAATTTGAGCAGGGGCGTCGGATGGTTGTACCATTTCAACGCCTCTCGCTTGTGCATTCTCAATTAACTGTATAATTCAAGTTATTTTTGCTCGTGGGCTGAAGTGGACCTGGTCGACTGTCCCCTATCACAGGTGTAGGTTGTACTATCACAGATGTCGATTGTACTTCTACCGGTACTGATATGGGGGCTTGTGGGCGTTCGATGGCAGGGCTTAAATCAATAGGTATATTCGATTGGGCCAATTGTACACTCTGCTGATCCTGAGACAAAGATTTTACTACTTTTTTAACGGCCACTTTTAATTTCGATGTAGTTCTCTTTGAACGATTAGGGCGGATTACATTTTGAATATCACTCTCAACCCGCATGCCACTTACATTTGCACTGGCCTTCTTTTTCACACTCCTGCCTAAACTAGTCCATGAGTCATTAATGTTAATGACTTCAGGTGCAGATTGTTCAACAGGACATATGATGTGTTTAAATATAGGTAAGGCTGATGTAAGCGGACCCTCATTTGTCAATTTCTTCATCTGTGGCGATGAAACACTTTTAATGCCACCATTCATATGAAGGAATAGGTCGATCGGCAGTTTGGAGGTCCAATCAAGGATCTGCTGTATTTGGTTAGCTTGTTTTGCAATTTTTCCATCCAAACCTACAAACAGTTTAAAAAAGCTTACTACTGTAGTATTTACAACAGCCAAAGTAATTTCTATGAGGGCCAGGTTTTCCGCTGGGTTATCTAGATGACTCATCTGAATATGTAGCCTCGGTGTGGGTTGTAAAAAGGAGTCAGCAATATATATAACAGATGCATCTAGCGAACCCGCGGAGCCATCATCTTGATGAGAGTCTCCATGAATAGTGCTTAGCTTTCCAGCACTCGCATAGATAGAGATATTTGACAAATCAAGCGCTGAATCTCTGGTCTCATTTACAGGGGACAGAGTCTTGCTCTTAGTAGCAAGTTTGGTAGGTGTTAAGACTGCAGCTAGAAGGGTATGATCAGAGATGTTAGGCATACTGATAATAGATATGTCACCTGCTACTCCAGAAATTGTGGGTTGTTGAGACACATGAATGCTCATATGTACAGAAGGCAACACAATTTTTGGAAGGGGATCTTCTGTTGTACCCAGAATTTTGGCAGGTGGTACCAAAGATACAGAGGGCAACACTTCCTCACAGGATGGCTCACAGAGTGGCTCATCTAGCATACATTCCTTTCGTTTCGCACAAAATGCATGAATATCTCTATTTGAGAGAGGAGTCTGCAGCAATGGGGTGAGCACAATAGATTTTCTCGACATGCAGAATTGGGGAATTCTTTTCTTGACTGCCCCAATCGGCGTGTGTAACATGCCGGCTGACTCGGCATGTCCGATTTAAGAGTGTATAAATTAGAGCTCATGCAACACTGACAGGTGTGCCGGCTCCTTTAATTACACCCTTTGGTAAACCAGTCAAAAGGAAATTAAGAAAAGGAAATTAAAAATAAAACACACTTTAGGTTTCCATGGGCAAAGCAGAATACAAACTATATATAAAAAGACAAGTGTGGGATTATACTTTACACAAGTACCACATTTGCAACAAAAGTGGCGTTAAAACTGGCTAGCAAGCAGCACGCTGCACCGTGGCAAAGCGGACAAGCAGGACTTCCAGGGACTTGCTTGGGTGCGCGTGCGCAGTGCGCGTGCGTGCCAGATTTTATAGGCACGCCCTCTAATTAAGTTGCAAAGCCTAAAACAGAAAACAAATGTAAAATAGTGGACTGCCAAGAAAGTCTCTTGTGATACTATATGCCAAAGTCCGTAGTTATCACCTTCTGGAGATCGTAGTTCAAACACAGCTGTGTAAACACAGGAAAGTGAAGCAAACCTTTTTCAAAAACAGGACCAGGCAGGCAGAGAAACGCGGACAAGCGGGACTTCCAGAGACTTTAACTCACAGTACTTTCTCGAAAGACGGGAACAGAACTGGCTGCTTTTCACGTTGCAGGCAGCTATACGATTCTGAAAAGGAATATTTTTGTGACGCCTCACGCCCCCTCTCTGAAAGCAACGTGCTCGGCCACTGTAGACATGGCAGTTGCCCTCCTGAAAATTCCAGAATGCCCCAGAGCCTCTCGACGCTCACTCTTCCGCCTCGGAAAAACTTCTCTGATCCCGATTCAGCCACAATTCAAAGAATAGATTAGCTATTTCTTCTCCTACAATTCTACAAGTGTTCATAATCTTTGCAGAAAATTTGGTATAATGATCAGGATGATTATTCTTGGGTTGTTGCTTTTCCTCTTGACAACCACCCTTCTATTACAGTTACCATGGAAACATTAGTCCTTGGTTCCACAGTATGCCACTACTTCAACCAACTTAAATGTGACATCCACTGACAGTATTATACACAATCACAGTTCTGGTATTTCTGCTTCAACTTTATAAATTAGAATGGTTAGGCAATTTATAGACAAAACATTTCGACCTCTACAGGTAGACAAGGGACGCTTCTTTCCTATGCTCCAAGTAAAGGGCAGTAAAGGGCAGCCTCTTTGTCTCTTCTGTCTGCCTTACTGCCACAAGAATAGGCTGTCTCTGCTTTGTCTTAATTTCAACAGCCTCATCAATGCAGGTTATTTGCTCAATATTCTTCCAAGTATCCAGCTCCCTTCCCCAGTTGTGTACACATTTTCTTGGTTCCATTAGCTACTTTGAAGCTGTATTGCCACACTTTCAACTTCAGATTACAATGTCCCATTTGTATCAGAGGACGTTGGACCTTTAACAATTTTGCCAGTTAGTTGTATTGATTTAAACAGGGTTGTCTTCACTGTAGAAAGGGTTTGCCTCTTGGCTTGGGTAATATCTGTTCTTCTTATTAATACAACAACTTATGCGTTTAAAGATTACTTGTTCTTAGGATTACAAGGTTCAGTCTTCAAAAGAAAACCAAGTGTAGGCATACGCGACCACTCTTAGAGAGAGATCTTCAACTTTAAGTATCTGTAGGGGTTTGTATTACCAAGTATTAACTCAAAGACACTTTCTACTACGGTTGGGAATCACAATTGGTCACGCGAAACCTTCCTTTGATGCCATAACATCTTTTACCAAGAAGTAAGTCAGCTTCAGATTTTTTGGAGTACTTGGAGATACGTAACCTCTCCGGAAACATTAAAAAGCTTGACAATGGGAAATGGAAGGCTTTTCTTCACAAGCAAGCACTATCCCATTTACTAGAAGTGCCCCTGATACATTTCCATTGTAGCTTTCACAATGACACATAGTTTATACTCGCTTCTACTCTTACGCAAGCCACTTTAGAGCTGGCAAGGGTTTATGAGTGAACCTGAATGCCAAGCTTCATTCATTGGCTCCAGGAATACTGTGGTTGTGGGCTGCTTCAACTTCCAGAGTTATTTCTCTTCTACTATGGCTTTAGGCACACTTGGGACCGACACCTCTCTGCAGCACGGGTGTCTGCGGTCCGGCCACGCCAATTGGGAGTGTCCTGCACCGCTCTGTCCCTCAGCTTGCTTGCTGCAATGGGCTTCAGCATGGTCACAGCTCTGCAATTACAGCCATTAGGTGCACATGGGAAGACCTTCACTCTCAGCACATCTCTCTCAGTTCAGAAAAGGGTGGAATTGTGAACACAGGACCCTCTCAGAACTTGCAAGTGAAATCTGCTCTATCCACATCCCGTCATCCCTTAAGTGATCGCACTTCCTCATGAACTGCCTGCTTCGTGCTCTTCTGCTTCCGCTACTACTGCCAGCCTTCCACCTCGTGCTCTAAGCTCCTTCCTTCTTCCCCCTGCTGCTGCAGCCTTCCTATGCTTCTTAGGTGGGGCAATTAATTTCAGGTGTAGGCCATTACTGTCAATTGCTGACCGTGGCAAAGGCTGTTAGGGCTGATTGCCTGACCTCCACTTCTACATGCCTCTTCAGCCCTCTTCTTCATCTCAAGCCCCTATGGGATTCTGGGACATGTAGTTCACTTCATCAAAGTTAGGTCTTTCCACTACTTGTATATTTTTAAGGTGACAATGTAATTCCCTTAGTATTGTTAACAACATGCGTGTTGGTTTTAACCTTATTATAGTAACAAGGTGCAGGGAAGGCAACATTTCCGCCATTCCATGTAGTGTACCTTTAGAATTGATGAGGGTATTCGATTTTAGGGATAAAAAAGATGTGTTATTTTTGTGTAAAATGTTGTGAGGTTACAACCATATGGTTTACCATCTTAGTTTTACCAGGAGGTTGAGAGATTTCAAAATGACAATAAGCCAGAAGCTCTTCTAGCATAGTGGTAAAAATATACGAGTCAGAGGAAAAATATCATGTCTGATCCCACAGAATCTCCTCACTGCACTTGGCCCTGCGTCAACCCAGGTGATCCTCCCGCAGTCCACCGCCCCTAGGGTTGGGATCAGGAAGCGTTTGCCCTCCCCTGGCCACCAGGGAGGAGACTTTAGGGAGTGTTTTAGTGAGGGAGCAACATGATTCTTCACAGGTACTGTCACTGGACATAGAACATGCAATAGATTATAAGCAGGAACACCTAGCTTTAGTTGCATACGAAGGCAATTTCTCCAGACAAAGGTGTGAGTGATGGTTAACGTCAAGAGATGTCCAAGGACAGCCAATCCCCACTATCGCACCCTGTTGAGAGATGATGCTAGTAACCCTGCATGGACATCTGAAGGCCTTGTTAAAAGGAAGATGCAAGAATATATGACAGAAACAAGGCACAAACCAAAAAGCATGTTTGGTACCCACTAGTGCCATTCTTTAGCCAATAAAATAAATCATGTAAGAGTAGGGAGAGTAGTCTAAGCACAACTTGAGTCACAGTGTCCACAGCAGATCACAGTCTAAAAACTCTAACAGACGGGGGTCCATTTATGCCTTCTACTGAGTCTGTCAACACCACAATTGAAAAAGGGAAGCTCTGCATTGACTTTACCAGTGTAAACTTTGGAGGCTATGGTTTTCCCCATGTATAAAGACAATGGGCCTCATTACAAGTATGGAGGTATATCGGGTACTGGGCCAGGGTTCCTTGAATGGGTAAATACCATGCCGTTCCGACCTTGGAGAGCCTGGTATTCAAGGAACCCGGACCCGGTACATCCCCATTCCAATTTGAGCCCCGATAGGGCTCAATGGGAATGGGGAGGATGCTAACAACGAGCCCGTTGTTAGCATCATGGTCTGCTCGCTGGTGCCACTAACGACACCTCGTAATGAGGCAGTAGAGGGTTAACGGGGCCGGCAGCTCTACCAGCGCCGTTAACCCTCTACCGCCAGGGTCATAATGAGGCCCAATGACACCATTGCAATTGGCACACTTTGTAAAAGCATTTTGTGTCATGGGACGCCAGGCACACACTATAGCAACAGGGATGGTGAATGTTAAATGCTGTTCTCCCGGAGGCCCAGCACGAGGGGCTGGCTCCGGTCCAGGAGGCCGCGCGGCCTTGAGCGCGGCCTGGGCAGGAGCACTAAAGAAACACACACACACGCTGGTCTGCATTCACCCGGAACTGCCTCCCACTCCAGGGGGCGGGGCTTTTATTTAGCTGCCCTACGTCACCGCGCTGCGGGACGTAGGGCGGATATAACATTCCTCCTTTATTTCAAACCAACCTAACAAACAACATAAACAACATGCTCAACTATAAACTCCTGCCACTGTTCTTGGCTTAGCATACATAGTCATTCAGCCTCGCAGGCGGTCTCGTGGTCTTTCTCAGACTGTACCGCTTCACTTGGGGGCTGTCCCCGCTCGGTTCCTAAGTCTGCTCACCTTCGCTGCATGTGTCCTCACTGCTGGGCAGTCTCGGTGATTGCCAGCTGCGATCCCCTGCGGATTCTTCCTCGGGGTCTTGCGCCGGCACGTCGCTGCTTTGTTGCTCGTTGTCATCGTGAGGCCCCTCGCAATCCGTCCAGAGATGCTGGGGCACGGGCTTGAACCAGGAGGCGTTCCTTGTTACTTTCCGACCTCCCCGGGTGACAGTTATCATGGTCCCGCGCCGGTTGCTGATAGTCCATGGCAGTTCCTCGTACCTGGTGTCTAGCTTGGATTTCGTGGGGTTTTGCAACATGATTACTTGGTCACCCACTCTGTGGTTTGAGGGCCTTGCTCTTCTCTTGGCGCTCATGTGAGCGTTGGCACGTGTTCTCCTCGTTTCCACGCGTGCATTGTAGACGTCGTCAGGGGTCCTGCTTGGATGATGGGGAATCGATGAGTTGATGATAGTTCCAAACATAAGGTCAGCAGGTGGTATGCCCATGGTGCTGTGGGGGGTGACCCGATAGTTCCTTAGGAACCGGAATAGGTCAATCCTCCACGGGCTCGCGGTTGCCTTTGATACTCTGAGTACCTTGTTGATGGTCCTCATGAATCGCTCGACGTCCTCATTAGCTTGTGGTCACCTTGGCATGATGTGGTGGTATTTAATGCCCAGTTCCTGTAGGTATGACCTGAATTCCTCCCCTGTGAACAGGGGTCCATTGTCACTCTTAATGGTCGTGGGCAGACCATGGGTGGCAAACATCTTTTCTATCACCGGGATGACCACTTCCGCGGCGGGGGACTCCAGTATCTCGACCTCTGGATAGCGTGAGTGATCATCGATTGCCACCAGTAGATGTAGACCCTCTCTGATTTTGCAAAAGTCAATGCTGATCGCTTCCCATCGTGCCCGGCCACGCTTGGCTGATAGGATTGGTTCTGGGTCTGGTGGCCCACTCGTTATTTGGCAGGGTAGACATGTGTTCACTAGGTCCTCAACACGATCGTCGATGTGAGGGAACCATACCCTGTGTCTGACCCGGGCCTTTGTTCTTGCGAGCCCTTGGTGTCCTTCATGCGCTAGGGCAACTATCCTGTCTTGCAGCCTTGGGGGTATGATGATGCGGTCACCCCTTAGCAGGAGCCCTCCCTCAGTGATTGAGAGGTCTTTTCGAACCGTGAACATGCCTGCTAGGAACTCCTTGGCCCCCTCGGTTTTGTTGCGTGTGTGCGACATGAATTCTTTCCAGTTGCCTGACATGATGGCATCTTCTACCAGATCGCAACAGGGGTCATTTTGGGTTTCTGTTGCAATGTCCTCAATGTTTATCGCTTTGGGCCTCATGGTGTGGACTACTTGACAAATGTGTTCCTCCGTTTCTTCGGCGACTAGCACTTCCTGCTGGGTAGCTGGTCGTGGGTGTCTCGACAGGAAGTCCGCAGGGTTGCCACTGCCCGGTTGGTAGACAAGTTCGAAGTCATATTGCTGGAGGTGTAGCAGCCACTGGTGATTCTGGCTGGTGGGTGCGCCGATGACCCAATGAAGATTGGTAGTAGGGGCTTGTGGTCGGTGATCGCCGTGAACTTGCGCCCATATAGGTACATGTGGAAGTGTCGACACCCCCATAGAACGGCGATTGCCTCCTTTTCTATATGGGAATACCTTTGTTCCGTTGCTGTGAGCGCCCTGGATGCATATGCAATCGACCTTTTTGTGCCCTCTTTTGTGACCTGCATCAGGATTGCTCCAAGTCCCACTGGGCTGGCATCCACAAATAGTTCTGTCGGGAGGTCCGTGTCGTAGTAGGCCATCTTGGTATCAGTTGATAGGGAGTCTTTTATGCTCTCAAATGCTTTCTGGCATTCGGGTCCCCAGTCCCACTTGGTGCTGGCCTTTGTTAGCTCCCGCAGCGGTTCGGATAGGGTTGCTAGGTTCCGAATGAATCTGCCACAGTAGGTGGCCATTCCCAGAAAACTGCGCACCTCGGTGGGAGTCGTTGGGGGACTGGCAGCTTGGATGTCCGCCACTTTCTGGGGGTCTGGTGATATGCCGGTGCGGTCGAACCTGTATCCAAAAAAGGTTATTTCTGGTTTTAGGAACTCGCACTTCTCTCGATGAATTGTGAGTCCGGCGTTTTCCAACCTGCCCAGTAGTGTCTTGAGTCTCGTGATGTGTTCCTTGGTGTCCGGTGCATGTATTAGGATGTCATCGCTCACGTTCAATACCCCTGGTATGCCTATGATGACCTCCTGGATGGTCTGTTGAAAAACCTCAGCGGCCGATGATATGCCGAAGCTCAGGCGCTTGTACCTCCTCAGACCTAGGTGGGTTGAGAAGGTGGTGATATAGCGCGACTCTCTGTGGAGCTTAAGCTGGTGGTACCCCGCCTTTAGGTCTACCTTCGAGAACACACAAGATCCAGTGAGGTCGGTGATGATTTCATCAATTGTGGGTGTTATGTGTCGTTCTCTTTTTATTGCTGCATTGGGCAGGCGCATGTCAATGCAGATCCGAACTTTTCCGGGCTGTTTGGGCTTCCTGGTGACCACCATCGGGGAGACCCACGGTGTTGGTCCCGTGACTTCTTCAATAATGCCAGCGGCTTCGAGTGACCTTAACTCCTTCTCAACCTGTTCCCTCATGTGGAACGGTGTCCTTCGGTGTCTTACCGCACGTGGTTGCACTGATTGATCAATATGTAGTTTGATGGTCTTTCCCTTGAGGCAGCCTATCCCCTTCTGTAGCTTGGGGTGTTGCCTGAGAAAGTTCTCGACCTCGGACGTGTCGTCAATGTGGCATATGAATTTGACCACGCCCAGGTCTTCAGCCGCATCTCCGCTCAGCAGGCTTTCAATTCCCGCCTTGACAACATAGATCTTCGACCACAACTTCTGTTTGCCATGCTCAAGAGTGGTGCGGAACCTCCCGATGACTGGTAAAGGTCTCCGACTGCCGTAGGCAAATAACCGAGTGTCTGTGGATTTTAGCTCGGGTGGTGGTACGAGGGTTTGGAAAACAGTGGTTGGCATGACGTTTACCGAGGCCCCCGTGTCAATGGTCATCTGTATGTTCTGGCCTTGTATGTTGACCATGCATTTTCGTCGCCTGGCGGTTCTTTTCGACGGTGCTGGCCCTTGGTTCAGTGTCGATACTAGGTATACCTTTCGGCCCTTTCCTTCGTTCTCCATGCCTGCTGTTTGTCGTAGGGCTGAGAGGTCATCCCCTTCCTCTTCCGTCGAGGAGTTGACTACTGCAACCCTCCTCGCGCTGGCTTGTTTCTTTTTTTTGAATTTGACCCTTTTTCCTGCGGAGGCTGTAGTGGCGTGTTCGCTGATCTGCACACTTTTGCGTAGTGATCCTTCCTGCCACATGCTCCGCACGTGGTGCCTTGCGCCGGGCAGTTTCGCCTTCCGTGCCTTTGACCCCCACACCATCCACATTCTGTTGGTCCTGGTGCTCGAGGCTGCCACCTGTTCTGGGTGTAGCCGCTGCCACTTTCGCTTCTCGTTGATTGTCTGTCCGAGATTTGAGCGACCATCGCTGTGGAGAGTGATGGCTGGAGTTTTTGTAGGGTCGCTTCCATGTTGGCGGCCCTGGAGTGGGCAAGCTCCCTCTGTCGACCGAGTTCCAGGATGCGTTGTAGAGGGATGCCCTTTTCACTGAGCACGAGACGCCTCAGCTTCTCCGAGTGAATTCCATTTATGATTTGCCTCCTAATCTCCCTTTCAGTGTTCGTAAACTCACACGACATGGCCAGCTTCCTCAGCCTCGTGTGGTAGGCGTCGAGAGTCTCATCGGTGGCCTGATGGTCGTGCAAAAGATAAAGGTTTCATAGTCTGGATTGAGTTGCGGGAGAAAATGTGCTGTTAGAGCGTCCTTTGCACTCCGATATGCGTCTTGGCCGTCATCCACATCCAGGGAGTTGAAGATGCGCAGCACCTCGTCGCCCACGCTGAGGAGTAGATGAGCTTTCATCTTTCTGGATGACGTGATGTCCTTACATTCCATGGCCATCTCAAACTTTTGTAGCCATAGCTGCCATCTGGGCCCACTGGATGATGGGTCTGTGAATGGGTCGAATGGTTGGATTAACGTTGACGAACTCCCCTGCGTGCGAGGCGGTGGTGACGCCATTGACAGGTTTGCCGCCATCCTGGACGGTGTTGAGGGTCCAGGGGTAGATGACCCAGTCGCCATGGTGTTGCGTGCGCTTGGTCAACGATTCTCCGCCCTCTGGGTTCGTGCGCACCCTGTGGTGAGGCAGTGTCCCACGTGGTGACAGTTCCTACCGGCACTTGTGCTCCGATTGATTGGCGCTTCGTGGCCTGTGTGCCATGCAGGAGTCGTTGTGCAGGTGATGACCAAGAGAAAACGAGAAAAAAAGTTTCACCCCCTGAGGATGAGTTGTGGGAGGGGAATGAAGAATTTTTTTTTTTTTTTTTTTTTTTGGGGTGGGGGTCACGTGATCGTGGGGGCCCCCACCGGGTGTCCAAAAATTTACACGGAGCGTCCGTGTGGCATCCGCGTGTGAAATGGTGGTGGAGCGCGTGGATGCTCGCTCACTTCCTCGTCGCCATTGTTAAATGCTGTTCTCCCGGAGGCCTTGCACGAGGGGCTGGCTCCGATCCAGGAGGCCGCGCGGCCTTGAGCGCGGCCTGGGCAGGAGCGCTAAAGAAACACACACACACGCTGGTCTGCATTCGCCCGGAACTGCCTCCCACTCCAGGGGGCGGGGCTTTTATTTAGCTGCCCTACGTCACCGCGCTGCGGGACGTAGGGCGGATATAACAGTGAAGTCACTTGGAAATCATTAATCAAGGAGAATTCCAACTTTGTCAGGAAAAGTGTAAAAGTGGGTCGATTGCTGCAACTTCTTCCAATGGAACTGTGTTTATGGGTCCGGAAGAAGATGAGGATGGTCTGAGAGGTGTCAGAAAACATTTTCCAAAATGTGAACAGGGCATGAAGATTCATGCCCCGTTTACTCTCCTGCAGAGACCACAGCAATGGCAACTCGATCGCATTCATCACTTGGTGAGCCCGAATCACGATGTCACTGGGAGTACACTTCCACAGTCACATAAATGAGTCAGCAGCACGATTTATTTCCCAGAGTCTAATAAATACCACAGAAACCATACCTTGGGACATTATTATAACGTGAAGCAGGCCCAACTGTTGGTTGTTGAACTCCTGTCCAGTTATTTTTTGGCAATAAAACAGGGATGGGAATCTGACAAAGACATTTGTCCAAAATATAATTTGCCATGCCACATATATGATGAACAGTTTCACTTCCACAGAACACTTTTATGACAATCGAAAAACACACTAATGGATTCTGCTGTGCACACCACCATTCCTGTGACTACAGACACAATGACCAGTGAACAGGAAACATACTATATGTATTTCACTGCGCATTGGGCTTCTTAAACGGAACTGTACAGACACTACAAAACCACAACTACTTCAACTGGTACACTGCAAAAGCTTTGCCAGCAATCAACTCTTTCACTGTTTGCCATGGAGGGTGAATTGGAAGGGCTGGGACATGTCAGTCAGCACAAGGTCCTGTCTGAGATAACTTAAAAGGAACTGTACAGACACTACAAAACCACAACTACTTCAACTGGTACACTGCAAAAGCTTTGCCAGCAATCAACTCTTTCACTGTTTGCCATGGAGGGTGAATTGGAAGGGCTGGGACATGTCAGTCAGCACAAGGTCCTGTCTGAGATAAAATACCTCAAAAAATGCAAAGATTAAAGGATTTCCTGGTTGGCCCCTCTGGGTGATACTTAGCCCTTCCTTTGCAGTTCTTCTGGAGCACAAAACAATCCACATGTAATGTTGACTCTGATTTAAATCTAAGGGCCTCATTACGAGGTGTGCGGAATGGGTTTACCGGCACCGGCACCATTACCGGTGCTGGTAAACCCATTCCGCCCTATTACGAGGTTCCCTTGTGGGACCCGCTCAGAACATCTGGTCCGACCAGACGTCCTTTGCGGGTCCCGCAAGGGGACCAGGGAGCTAATAACGGGCCTGTTATTGACGGGCCCGTTATTGACTCCATCCCCATTCTCATTGAGCCCTATGGGGGCTCAATGGGAATGGGGATGGTTTTTTGGTTGATGGTTTTTTGGTTGATGGTTTTTTGAATGAGGAATGACCTCCAAGGTTGGAATGACCTGGTAATTCCTCATTCAAGGAACCCGGACCCGAGTTTGTAGGCAGCCAAGGCCCTAAATCCTAGATCTGCATTTTTCTGAAATGTTTCCCTCTTCAACTTCACAAATGACAGTCATGATGTACTGTCACTATTAAAGTTATATGATTAAAGTTATATTAAAGTTAGTGCCCCCAAGCAAGCAGGTATGTGTCTTTAGTGGAGGATGGTTGCCGTTTGCAGAGAGGGATGAGGGGTACTTGGAAGTGTTCAGGGAGAGAAAGGGGAAGCCATCACCAATCCATAAAAAATGGCAGCACCAGGGGAAGGTGTTCAGGTGGCTTCACACAGTTTCTGTCTGCATTTCCAGCAAACTAATTGGCTGAGCAGTCTTCCTCTTGTGCCAACGAATACTATTTAAAATATATGAAATTACCTTGAGAAAGGTAAAAACAAACATATTGGCCAACCTTTGTGATGATGGATAATACCCCAGCTTTCAGGAGTATAAAGGGGCAGTAACAGCATACCAACTGGAGCCTAAGGAGGCCTGAGGGTAGCAAATGCCTCAGCAAGCCCTGTATGTACTCAGAAAAGGAGGGATAGCTATTGGGACCTCAGGAGGACTCTAGGGTGTGAATAGTCTACAAGTGTTTTTTTGTTTTTTTTTAAGGGAGAAAGGCTGTGTGCATCTTGCATGTGTCCAACCTCCTATGAAAAAAGATGGCTACCACCATAGGAAAAATATAAAGGACAGAGTAACTTCTCAGTTTCCATGGTGACACTAATGTCGAGGCAGTGCAGCCGGGAACAAGTGGGTTCCTGGTCTGCAGGTAAGTTTGAAGGGTGGGATGAGGGTAAGTCACCATGAGGACTGAGATGTGGTAGGGTCTGTGGTGAAGCGCGAGAAAGGGGAAGCCAGCACCACGGAGTCATACAAATATGGTGCCACACAGGAAGGGAAGCCGATGATGTGAGTACGTGGACGGACGCTGAGAGTGTCTGCCTACTTTACCAGCCATCTGATTGGTTAAGCACCCTTCCTCAGGTGCAAATTCAACAGAAGAACTGTTGGAAATTGCATTGCTTCACTGCAGCTTTCAATGTTTATTTACTCATTATAAAGCAGACAAAATGGATAACCGAGCACTAGCTCTATGGCAGTAGAAATACTTAGACAGATAAAAATCACTGAAGGGTGAATAAAAGTGCCCATACACTGAAAACATTCTTCTTTTCAAATTTAGATGATCCCATTGATTTGGCAAGATATATTTGACTATGGTTTTCTAAGGCGCCAAGGATCTAGCTAGAGTACTGTTCAATGTAGCATAAACACATTCTTGCAATGTATCAATACTTTGGTTGGCAGCAAAAGCTGGCAATGCACTGAGCCTAGTATATGGGCCAAAGGACTTAGGTCAACACTTGATACAAATTCTTGTTTGGGATTCAGCTATAAGGTTTTAATTGGGGTAGATGAGGTGCTCAAATATGTGGGTTTTATGTAGTCCAGCTCGACAATATTACTGTCCCGACCAATGGGATTTTTTTAGTGAAGGCTTAGTATATAGAGTGAAGTTGCTGTGCGGTAATGTCAGGTGTTTAAGACCTGACATATCTTGTCATGTGATGCATTTAAAGGCCGGAGTTGTTATGAACAGCACTGGTAAATGCTTCACCCCAATTTAACAGCGTTGAACAAATCGAATGCTTGCCCAAGGTGGTGACATTGAAGACCATCTTGTAAATGATTCAATGGTCATGGCTTCCTTCTTAGTTGCTTGTTGCATCACAATCGCGTTGCTGCCTATTGGCTACTCCAAGGACACTCCTTGCACGCGTATGCACATTTAAATGATTGTTGCACTCATTCATCCATCCTAAGTTTTACCCTCTGCAGTATCTCTGGCATCTCTCTCATTCATCTCACAATCTTATGAAAGAATATCTTCCACTATAAAATCAGATGCAACTTGCAGCTCATGCCAGAGTGAAATAGCCCACTGGTTTTGCCAGTGTCCTTTCTGTAGAATCCTCCATGACACAACTGTAGACCTGTGCTTGCAGACCATTTGAGAATGGGAAAATAGTATTTGGGCCAAACGTTATCTCACTCAAGACTTCTTTTTGGCAATTACAAACAGTAGGCTCCTATTCATATTAATCCCACTTAGAAGAATAAAATGCCCATGACCCTGCATACTGCACAAGGATAACCATGCTGAGGACCATTTGTCGCATATCCAAGTTCATTGTTATAGTATCCGTCTATGATTGTGATATTACTTTGGTGAGCATTCATCATATTGTGAGGTCACAGGAAACCTTTGACTTTATAAAAAAATGTGCTCTAGCTCAGGTCCTACGCTCGTTGGACTGTACTACAAAACTGAGCACAAAACTGGCGTTCACATTCCAACTAATGTGGGAAGATTAGCCTAACAATAAAATCTACAAGCCATAACCTGTCTCCATCAAGCATTACATGACCGTATCAGAACAAATGTAATTGTTTCAGCAATCATTAAACCTCCAATGCACTGGACAATAAAATATTACTATGCTAACAATTCAAGTACAAGTCTACAAAAAGGGAAATGCGTGTTATTAGGACTGAAGATTAACCATCCAGGAGCGTTTTCATATTGTGTTAAATGTATCGTCCATTGGATTAAAAATCAAACTCTGCAGGTGCTCCCAACAAGTTCAGAATTGGAATCAATTATTTCTGTGGGTTTGCACAGTCTCCTATTATTGATATCTCACGTAAAAATATAGCTTTAAAGGAAGATGAAACAAAAAAAAGTATTTCATACACGGAAAAGCAGAAACTGTTGATATGTGCATTGTAATATAGGGGCACACTTGTGTGCACATTTTACTGATACAAAAATATGTTGATTCTGTTTATTACATGGCCTGCGGTAGTGGCACTGTAGTCATGGTTAAGTTGCTCAACTCATAGAAAGAGCACTTTTTGGGTGGCTTATAACTTTCTCTCCCTTAAATGAATCAGTTGTACACTCTGCTGAAACACTAGGGGCCCGATTCATAGAATCTGGTGCAGATAAGGTGTAAGCGCTGCGCGCCGAGAAGGAGCATGCACCAGCCGTGGCACAGAGAAATGATTGTGCGGCATTCATGGATTTCCCGAGGCATCAGTAGCCATGGCTCAATGCACAGCAAGCTGCGCCAGTAACGCCCCCAACACGGCCCCACGTGCAGTAAAAAGCAAGTGAAACGCCTAACAAGGCGCAAGTCTCCGCGCAATCCCTGGTCCAGCATACAGCCCCCATAGGCAAAATCGCATGAAAACTCCACACGATCCTGGCCGCACCCCAGCCAAATGCCGTGAAAACACCTCGCAATCCCAGACTGCACCCCAGCCAAATAGCATGAAAAATCTGGGCGATCCCCGGCTGCACCCCAGCGTAATCGTGCGAAAACACCTTGCGTACCCTGGCCGCGCCCCAGCATAATCATATGAAATCTATGCACGTACACCAGCCACACCCCAGCGTAATCACGTGAAAACCTTGCGCGTACCCCAGTACGCACCCCAGCCAAATTGTGTAAAAACTCTGTGTGTACCCTAGCTGCACCACAGCCAAATCGCATGAAAACTCTGTGCGTACCCCGGCCACACCCCAGCCAAATCGTGTGAAAACTCTGCGCATACCATGACCGCATCCCAGCCAAATCACGTGAAAACTCTGCACGTAGCCTGACTGCACCCCAGCCAAATCGCATGAAAACACCCCGCGATCCCTGGCAGCACGACAGCCAAATAGTGCTTCTGCACCTCACAATCCTCTGGAAGCAGACCCCTCCTGACAGGACACCCCAGCCCCCATCGCCCCACCCTGCAGGCAGCCTTCTCCACATGGGACACCCCCACCCCAGCCCCCATCACCTGTGACTCCACCCTGCAGGCAGCTCTCTCCACATGGGACACCCCAGTCCCCATCACCTGTGACTCCACCCTACTGGCAGCCCTCTCCACATGGGACACCCCAGTCCCCATCACCCATGATGCCACCCTGCAGGCAGCCCCCTGCACATGGGACACCCCAGCCCCCATCACCCATGACGCCATCCTGCAGGCAGCCCCCTCCACATAGGACACCCCAGCCCCATCACCCCAGCATGCAGAAAGCCCCCTGCACATGGGACACCCAGCCCCCATCACCCCAGCATGCAGGCAACCCCTTCCACACAGGACACCCCAGTCTCCATCACCCCACCCTGCAGGCAGCCACCCCCCTGGTCCACCATGGGCATTTCTGATTTTTTTTTCTTGTTTTTCCCCTTCTGGACCTTGGTGACTTTCCTGCCCATTTGACCCTGTTTATTTTAGTTGCCCTTCTTGTGTCCTCATTTGTGTATATGTTGGTCCTTTGTTCATAGTTAAACTGTTGGGGTTCCCAGCAGGCCATATGTGCTCCTTCCTTTCCCTTGTCTTACCTGTGGTCTATTGTGAATTTATGTGACAGTGTGTTGCATTCTGTTCCATCAAAGGGCATCCAATGTATGTTCCGGCTGGACCCATACCGGCTTGTCTCGTGTTAGTAC
Source organism: Ambystoma mexicanum (assembly GCF_040938575.1). NCBI lineage: Eukaryota > Metazoa > Chordata > Amphibia > Caudata > Ambystomatidae > Ambystoma > Ambystoma mexicanum. The sequence goes on along the minus strand of NC_090930.1, from coordinate 1,128,816,192 downwards.
AGTCCTTGTTTGTGCCTCAGGGTCCAGACACAGAAGCCACTCCTGCTTCCGCTTTCCATGGGCTTTCAAGGAGTGCTGCATGTAAAAGTAACTCACAAAGAGGCATTGGGTTGCCATTATATCTGTGGCCAGTGTCAAGTCCAACCTGTTTATACACCCCTAGTGGGATTCATCATTGTTTGTCCATTGCATGGTTACCATCCCATTTGCTGTTGGACATTGAGATCCATATTTTGTTCCTGTTCCATCTTTATGAATTACCTTGCCTATCTCCAGTATTGTTTGCCTTCGCCTTCCTGTTGTATGCGCTTACCTGCCCCCTTTAATTAGCCTAGCCAAACACAAACTACAAGGGTGCCCTGTGCAAATTACGACACATTGAGGCACTTGTGCAAATAAGATGAGTCACTGTCAGACAGAATCACTATTCGGTCTAGTGTTTCTGGTATGTTGTACTGGGCAATTGATGTTCCTGTCTGCATTATTATTTTGATGTGTGAGCGTGTGTTATTTCTGTATTTGTTCCATTCATCGTTGAGCATTTTGTGACAGTAGTGTTATGTGTTGACCATTTATGTATGTCTTTTGACATTGCATGCCATGGCATGGTGTGCAAACCATTTAACATGAAGTGTGGGAGAGTTTATGTGACAGACCAGCATTTAGATGTGTTCTTTGGTGTGGTGTTAGTGGCATACTCCATCTTCCATGTGTTCCTTTTGTACACACCAGATTGAATTAGTTTAGGTTCTAAGAGATGCACACAATTTAGCACTTCCGAGGACACATTCACAGGGTGGTAAGGTTGGGACAGATGATTGTCCCTTTGTCATCATTGGGTGGCACCTTGAATGTGCCAGGGCTGTGTGCACTCTGCAGGGCTTGGATTTTAGGTGAAACATGTAGCCACAAGCTGGGTATGGGCAGCCTCGCCACATGCCCTGTCCCCAACCATGCGCAGCTGCCATGCATGTGGTTGGGGATGTGGGGGCACCACCATGTCCACCGGTATGCTATGCCGTGTTGCAACATTGTGCAGGACACATGCTGCCACAATGATCCTGCACACTACTCGTGGTCCATATAGTAGCTCACCACCAGAGTGGTCAAGGGAGCCGAAGCATGACTTGAGCACTCTGAATATGCACTCCACTATGGTCCGAGTTGCAGTATGGGCTGTGTTGTATCTTACCTGGGGTGGTGTTGCAGGGTTCTGTATTGGCATCGTCTTATAGGTGTTGGGAGGGTAGGCACTGTCCCCTGCAGAGGTAAGATGCTTTGTCAGTGGTGTGCTTTTGTCTGTGTGTGACATGCATGCATTTGCAGGGCCATTTCTACTCACCAATGAGCCATGTGTTGCCATGCTTCCCAGGTTCCAGGGTCCGGTGTAGGGGTGACATTCTGAAAATTAAACTATCATGGGTGGACCCTGGGTAGTTTGCATATACAGAAGTAATGATTCGCTTGGCATCACATACAACCTACACATTGATGGAATGCCATTGCTTGCGGTTGCGATACATGTGCTCTGTGGCCCTAGATGGACGTAGGGCCACATGGGTGAAATCAATGCCACCAATCCCTTTAGGGAAGTGCGCCACCCCGTAAAAGTCCTGGACCACGGCCTGCTTTTCTGCTGGCGTTCTGGGCATGTATATGTGCCTGCGGACTGAGGGGCGTACAGTCATGATTGCCAACACCTGGCAGCATGACTGCGTGGGCTGTGAAATGCCCCCAATTATGGCAGTTGTCCACTGAAATGACCCAGTTGCCAAAAAATGCAGTACATTGAGCACCTTCTCCAAGGTGCTCAATGCTTGGGAGCACAGGGTGGGTGAAGTGAGGTCATCTTCCCACTCCGTGACCAGGTCTAATATGATATGACGTGGAAACCTATACCTGGCATAGACCTGATCATTACACATTCCAAAAAGGCTGGTCCTGGGTAGAAAAATGCGGGCCCTGGCCATCCTCCTCCTGCGGTGTCCCAGGATCACTGCTGAGAGAAATGGTACATTAATCGTAGCTGTATACACGTGTTGGTTGTTCATGCAGAGTTTTTACGCATTGGTTTTCGTGCGTGGTGACGCTTACGCCTACTTTCGGTGGCAGGCGTGTTTCCGGATTAGTGCGTCTTTTTCCGCAAACCGGAGAGACCTGTTTGATTCCATAAATATGTATTGTTAGCTCACGTATGGGCGTTGCAAGGATTTTACTGTGGTACTTCCTGCGTTACGCCCATATTTTTGCTTGTTGTTCCCCATTGCACGTGTTCCGCCCCCTTTTTAGGTGACTGCCCAAGTTGGTAGGCCCCTTCGCTGAAAGTCTCATGCAAGGCGTTTGTGGTGTTGTAGTGACGTGTTGGACCTGTGCGGATTCAGTGCAAGTCTCGGGTATACCCCGCGCATTGTGTCCCATGAATCGACAAACTGGCGTGTGCGTTCATTTTCGCACGCAAGTTCCCCTTTTTCGGCGCTAACTAATTCCATGGATCCGGCCCTATATGGCCCCGTCAGAATGATTACACAGAATATAGTGCAGTTCTGTGCAGGGGGTGAAAAGTTATGGAACGGGTCGCAAAATTTGTGGCAATCCTCATGGACACAATGGAAAGAAAATGCTGCTTGCACCTACAGCCCAAACCGCTGGATACATTTTTACCAGATTTTCCCTAGGAGTGTCGGTTTGGTCCTGAAAGTGTGCTTTTGGAAATTTGGTGAAATTCCATCTAGTAGACTTTTAAAAATTGGGCAAAAAGTAGGACAAAAAGAATTGCGATATCGGGGTCCAGTCCGTGGACTGATTTCCAGGTTTGGGCTCCACGGACACCCCTGAACGAATCAGGGTCCGGCAAGATGTCCCCAGACATCAATAGTGCCCACTGATTGGATGCTGAAAAAGGTGAGCTGCGTCATATTTTTGGGAACTTTCCCCATGTTTGATCCGCAGACAACCTGCGGTGTCTGCAGAGAGCGCGGCAAGGAAAATGTATGGAATACACATTTGGGGTTATTTGGTGGCAGACAGAGAGGCTGGAAAGGGTGGGGGAGTGGAATAACATTGATATGTAGCTGTTTATATAGGTGAAAAAGGGTCTTGCAGGTGCTGCTGAGTCCGTGGACATTGCCGCTGACCGTAAACAGCGCAGTGAGAAAAAAGTCTGGAAAACACATTTGGGGTTATTTGGTGGCCAAAAGAAAGTTTTGAAAGGGTGGTGGAGTGTAATAAAGATGGCATGGAGAGGTCTTTATATGGGAAAAGGGTGTGCAGGTGTCACTGAGTCTGCAGTCACTTTTAGTGGACATGATTTGGATTGCATGTAAATAATAATATATATTTTTTTGAAGTCTTCCAAAGCACATGAGTAATTTGTTGGCTCCGGGGTTCAGGGTTAATTTTTGTTATATGGTTTAACTCATGTTATAGTGGTGGTTGTGACCAGTGGCCAGATTCTTGGGGGAATTCTTGGCCACTGGCAACACATAGTATAGTAATATGTGTATAGTAATTATAGGTACTGTAGGGGGCATATACAGTGTTTATAATAAGGAAGATTTTGAAGTGTATATGGTATTTATGTTTGTAGTACAATTGAGGATACTGCTTATAGAATAGGTATTTGTTTCTTTGTGAAGATAACAAATAGGATCATTCTTTGTATGGTTACTTAGTTGCATATGGTAATCAAGCTGGAATGTCTGGTTCTTTTTCTTTGAAAAAAAACCAATATAATTTGTTAAGCAGGATATTTTCAAGGCTTTAATTGCATACACTTTTACATATACATTTACTTTTGTGATCCTTATAAACATGACATTGTATGTACTATGTTTGGTACAACATTAATGTGTGCTACCATGTTGTTGTATTCACATGAATTAATGAATGGGTCATTGGGAAAAAGTATCCATAGAGTATTAAAAAAAACACTATTATAATAATATGAGTGTAAGTGTGATGGAATGTTTGTTTGAAGTGTGTTGTAATTAAGGGAATCTTTAAAGTAGTTAGATACCTGTTGGTGTTTTGGGTTTTAAAAGTACTATTGCAGTATTTCATATGTAGGTACATACCAGTTAGCGTATTCTAACTGATTAATGTGCTTCAGTTTAGTGAGTACATTTGGGGTGAATGAATATTAAGCAGGCATTTGTTAGATTTGCTGGTAACCTATGTTTTGGAGTAACAGATGTGTCTTTACATTCAAACCAACCAATTATTTTTTTTTACAAATTCAGTATAGTGGCATTAAGTGGTTGAAGCACCAGTGTGGTAGATCATGCCCTCTTTTGTTAAGGTTTTCTTGCAAAGAGGTACTTGGCCGTGTGTGAAGCTGCTAATTTACACTTGTTTTTGGTACCATGTGCGTTGTACACTAGAAGCATGAGTATCACAAATTGGCCGTCTGAGTTCATTTGTATGTTGTAACGATTGTCTAAATTACAAAAACTGCATAGTATGCTATGATTTGTATTCTGCAGAAGCTGGTGAAAGAGATTGGATTCACAATTTGGTATGGATACATACACAAATCGCTCATTAGGGATGTGCTCTTGTGAAACACGGTTACACCAAGTGCATGCATGTGTCCACTTGCATGAAATCTGGAAGATTTGATTCATAGGGATATTTTTGATTGCCAGTACTTGTAGTAAGAACATTGGGAATTATTGTGATCTTCCTGTATGTTTATGGTGATTTGAACCATTCCTGCACAGTAGCCCAATTCCTGCCTTATACCTGAGACACTGTAGGTGCTGTTAGGATTATTTGTGGCATTTTTTTGAAGGATGAGTATTTGCAAACACAACTGGCCTGAGCCGTTTCATTGAATAGTGTGAACAATTGGTGACAGTTGGAAGAGAAGATTGATTGCTACATTTGCAAAGCAATTTACTCCAGTTGTGTTACTGAATTTAAATGGACCAGAGAGTCAATGTTTCCTTTGAGGGGCCTGCCGTTGTGTTCTAGACAGTTATGTGGTTGTATTATTTGATGGATCCACAGTTCTTAGTTGTTTTAGTGGTGTTGTTGGGAGATCTGTCATAGATTCTGTGTGTATTAGTTTTATTTTTAATGGCTGTTGTTTTTGAGGTACAGGATACATATCTAAATGGGGGTGTACAGTAGATGTAGCCTGTTGTATTCTGGGATGCAAGGAATGTCAGGGTTGCCTTTGTTTGCATCAAAGTTAACTAGGAATAGACTATTGAGTTTACGCAGATCCAAAACTGCTACATAACTCATAACTTCTTTAATGAATGTGCTGCCAATGTTAATCAATGCATGATCTACATTAGACCTTGCAATTTGTGAATAGTGACAGCATATGCAAGAAATAGATGCTATACATATAGATCTACATACGTAGATGTCTTTGAAAAGAAGTAAACATGGTATTGTGCAGCATTGTTTTTTAACTTCTGCAAGTTTGTCAAAGTGGATGTTGACAAACTGAATGTTGCTCCCATGTGGATATGTTTGGAAGCCAACAACTGCACTAATTGCTCCATTGACTAAACCTTGTTCTACATCAAAGTTACGTTTTAAAAGTACTCTGCTGTTTAGACGCAAAGTTAATACTTTTTCTAATCCAGCAGTGTTGCAGATACATTTTTCTAAGCTATTTAGTCGTACACAGGGAGTGTCTTTCTGAGCATTTCTAGTTTGTCTGTGGAGCTCCTATGCAGTATGGGTTGCATTTCTTTTTTCAACATTGTATCATTGAATTGACTGAAGCTTGCAGGAGTTGGCATTAAGGACATGCATTTTATATTGTGTTGAGTTATTTGTTCCATGACATAAGAAGCAGATGTGTTTTGCCCATGTAGCTCATTTATTAGTCTAGTATGTACGATGGAATTTGCATTTTTTGTAAGCAGACTAGGTCTAATGTTTTTTTTTAAATGTGAGCATAGGTGAGACATGCAGACTGACACATGTTTAGAGTTAGTTCTCTATACCAAAAATGTTGCCTGATGTTAGGCAAGATTGTATGCAGTACCCTTTGGGTGCACTACAACAGCCCTGACCTCCTGGCAAAAGGAACCCAACCTTTGGTATAACCTTGTACAACACAGGTTAGTAGCTTGTTGAGCAGCCAGGCTTATCTCAAGAGGGGTCAATGTGAGCTGTATGGGAGTTACACAGGGATTCACAGTGGAAAGTATTCAATTAAACACTTACACGCAAGGTTTCTTGAATAAACAATTATTAATTTATGCATCTGTCGGTTAGGATAAGCCTTCTTCAGAAGGGAGCAATATAACAGTAACACTCAAATATACTTCACAGAATACACACTCTTAGTATCTCTAAATCAATGAGTACCCTTTTGGGATGGCACACAGACACAATCACACCATCACATGACTTCAGTAGGTAGGGTGCTGGGGACATTAATCTATCACTGTTGCATTTAGAATCATTTAGGAGTAAGCCAAAGGAAAAGGTAATTTAGAACATACAAGAGACCACAAATATTCTTAAGCAGGCAAATACTTTCGGATCATGATCAGTGATGGAAAATGAGTGTGCTCCTTTACAGCAGTGTATGAGCTGCAATCATACCTCGGCACCAGGGTATTCATTGGATTTACGTGGATAGCGGAACAAGTGCTGTTGTGAATCTCGAGGTTCTGCTTTATTTTTTTCTGGGTCACCCAGATGGCTTATTGTGGCCTCTATTAAAACATGTCAACAACAAATTATTCAGCTGGTGGTGGGTACCAAAAATCCAGTTGCATCCCCATTTTAAAACAAGCGTTGGCAACGCCAACCGTTTGGGCTTTACTGTAGGCATGGAAAAGGCACTTTCCAGGCACCGCCATAGTGGCATTAGGTACCCACTGATGGTAGCAGCTGCAAAATGGTGCAGGTACCTAGACATTTAATAGCAGTGCCTGGCAAATGCCCAATACATATACACAAGCAAGCACTTGCCAATGCTGTTTTTTAGCAGGACTTCAGTGAAGCAAATGCATAGTTCCTATAGAGTGGCTGATGGCAGACCTGGATAACACATTTGTATTACACCAGCAGTATGTTCCCAGCTCCAATTAAGTTATTAAATATACAGGGCTTTGTAGTAAACAAGCCTAAATCAATGGCTTTATCTAAGTCAGAACAGGCACTTTACATGCCCTTTATAGATCATTCTAGTATTTTTAAAGGAATAGGTTATGGCGTAAAATGAGTTTGCGGCCCACGTAGCATCTACCAAAAACCCATGACAGTTGCTAAAATAGCACAAATAACATGATGCTGTGTCGCAGGTCAACATACCAGGCACCCTGGCACAAGCGTCCACCATAGGACAGGTCAGAGGTAAATATATACCTGATTCAAGGTTAGTCCTGACTTCAGACCTAGGCTGCAGGTAGGATTGAGTGAAAAAAGGGAGTTAATGCTGAAGCAGCCTGCTGTGACTCTTCCTGGAGAGGAACAAGACAGGACTCCTTATTTCTGACGTCTGACGTCAGTAAGGATTCTGTGGGCAGGCATAGCACAGAGAGTACTTGGCCTTGTTAGAAAAGGCTTATGCATTTCTGAAGCGCTGCCTTGCACCGATTCGGGGGTGCACTGCAGACTGCTAGCGATGAGTACACGCTATGAGCACACAGTCCTGCCAGGTCACGCCCACATCACTCACCGAGGTTGGAAAGGAGAGATGGCTGCAGCAGATCCCACTCAGGAAGATGTGTTTAATTTCCTTGAGGAATGTACAATATGTCCTTCCGAAAGTGCTGCCAAGACAAATGTTCTGGGTGACTTAACCCAGGCATGCCTAGCTCTAGCTTTCTTAGAATTACTTGGGCTCCTGGGAGTAGATTCCCCTCTCAGTCTCTTTGCATGAGCAGGTGTCATCAGGCAAGCCTGAGCCACGATATTGGTGCATGCAGAGATTTGTTCTCTGATTTTATAAATTACACTGAGTACAGATTTTCCAGATCAAGTAAACTCATTAAATAAATAGGGAATAAATAATGTGGCAATCTATGCTCAGGAGATCAACAGTGATACCGCAGCGACACCAACATAGTGCTACTGCAGGGAGGGATGTGTTTTGGCCCACCCCAGGTCCTTTTAATTTATATATGGCTGACAGACTGACAAGATGGCTGACGATTATCCGATAAAGGTGGTTCGCGTATGCGTCAAATTCTTTATTTACCATCGTACACCAGCTGGCTTACAATTTTACAAACGACTATTACAACTTTGCAAATGCATGCGCAGAACAATCATTTGATCATCAATGCCACTAAATCTAATGCGATAAAGTGTACCAGAGTCAATACATTTTCGAGTGCATAAATGCAGCAATTTCATTTTGCAAATGACCTGGTTGACGAGCCTTGAGGTAACAGTAGCAGTGGTTATACAGTAGTTTCAACCCACAGAACGCCATCCTCGGGGCTGCCCCTCATACTGCTCCCACTGCACCCTTATCTTCTGGACCGCAGCAGTTTACACTGGGGCAGTGGGAGAGCGCTGAGCCCGGGCTCCCATGTATATTATTTGTCTTCACTCTATTAAATCCTCTCCATGCCAGCCTGTGCACCCGAGGTGGGCCACTGTGTTTATTATCAGGCCCAATCAATGTGCAGACAGCTATGGTGTAGTATATCTGCAATTATTTCAACTTTGGCGAACAACTTCTAATCATGAGGGACAGACCACATCCTCGAAAAGTGCTGTCTCTAGTCTCTAGACTGCCACAGTGTCCTCCCGACACCGACCCTTGTATCTCCTTCTCAAAGAGGAAACTTAGAATAGGAAACGACTGACCCGACACGACATTCACAGACACACACACACTATATGACACTTCACACTTCACTTACCTTAGGTACGGTAGGTGAGGAGGTCGAATCGAAGTCTCACTCTGTCTCTCTCCCTCGATAATCAAATGCTGTCAGTCACTCAGCGTGAGCAAACGTCGCTGCCTGGCTTCTCCTTCATTCTGGAAAAACAAAGGCTGAGGCTGCGCAGCAGTGCACTGTGCAGCAGCATGTGCAGTTTGTTCCCCGGCCTGCGCACGTTCCAAATGGCAAGGCTCGGGTGTTAGGGAGAATTATCAAGAATGTGCTAATTTCCCTTACCTTTTGAGACCCCCACAACTTTGCTGGATTTCTAGGATTTTATTTTTTACCTGGGAAGAGTGTGAGCCTTTTTTCCCACTCTTCCATGTATTTTGATGTGTGTTTTACTTTTGTGTTCTTTGGTTATGGAGTTTTAAAACAACTCCATAGGCATCATCTTTTTCTGTGTGTCACACAGCACCTTCAGTGCAGTGGCACAGGGATGTCTTTCAGACTTCCCAAGGTTTAAATACCTTCTCTGGGACTGACTGCTCTCTCCCAGAGCATGGAAAGTTAATTTGACTTTACTAGTCTCTTTTTACAGACCCAGCACACACTATCTTCTTATAGAGTGCCGCAGGGGTTGCCTAGCTTCCCCTGAGTCAAAACACTCATGTAACAGTCAAATGTTACCCTTTCCTACTTTAAATGGCTGGTGGCAGTGATTTAGATCAAACTACCATGATGTTTCCCGACCGCTAACAACGGTAGCTAAAAATCGGGTCAGCCATGTTTTTCAATATGGCGCCCAAGACCTATCTGTACAAACAGACTCCGGTCGACTTTTTATGCCATTTCTTTTAGGAAAGGTCCTTCTTGTGTTTGTCTCTGCGCGCCAAACCAGGTTTGGTCCCTTTGTTCGTTGGCCTTTGGCGGGCTTCAGTGCTGAAGCCCTCCTCTGACGCCTGAGTGTCTGGGATGGACAGTATGTGAGGAAGGTGCCCGAAATGCCCTGTGCTTAGTCTCCTAGGAGACCTGAATGCACTCTGGCATGAGTGACCGCCAGGCTGGAATGAATGGGGGAAACTGTTTAAAAGCAAGTCTCTGGGACTTGGAAAGCAGAGTCGACCACTGGAACAAAAGAACCGAAGACGAGCTGAAGGAAAAGGACTGCTTCAATTTATGGATGACTGGGGAAGCCCCACTGCAGGTCCGAATTGCCTAAAAATCCATTGACAGAGAAGCCCTTCAAGGTTAACTTCTTTCCTTGGGTTTGGTGGGAACAACCAACTCGCAAGCCACCTGCACACCGTCCCCATCCAGGTAGAATTTTCTTCAGAGTGCTGTTGAAAGCCAGATAGCGAGGGGGAAGGAAACCAGCTCCAGGACATTAAGGCACTCACACCGTAAACCAAAGCTTTACTAATCTTGTGGCCTCATCCCTGGGCAGTGCAGGACCCTCCCGACACCCTCCTTCTTGTCCCCATGATTGAAGCTCAGGAACAGCGAGATCTGCTCCAACTGCCTCAGCTAAGCTCTTATTCAATCCTAAGATACTGTGCAAATGCGGTCCGGAAATCTTTTCGGCCACCGAGAAAGTTTGTGAAACTTTCCCGACTTCAAAGGCTCGTCATTCCCTAAACATTTGTCTAACTTTTCACCTAGCCAAACTCTTCTAAGATCCGTGGCAAAGACTTAACCGTTTACTTCCAGAACTGAGCTATCCTATACAAAGACTCTGACCCATTGACTTTGGCCCAGGCCTATTAACTGAATTGCTAGTTGTAGTTTGCTGAAACCCGTTGCCCTGCCTATGCAAGTATGTGTGCTGCTGATTCGTATAACCTTGTCTTTTTATCCCTTTAAAAAGTATCTGAAGTGCCATTTTGCTCCCACTTCAGGGGAGCTGAACTTGTTCAGTAACTTATTGGTTGTGTATTTGTGGTTTATTGATATATGATATTGAACTTCTCTTGCTTGTGTAATGTTTTCAAACTGTGTAAATAAATGTATATTCTTTTACCAAGAAACCTTGAGTATGCGTTTGTTTGAATCACTGTAGTTTGTGGCCCTTTGTGTAACTTGTTCTACTGCTCACTCAACTCTTGAGATAAGTCTGGCTGCTCAGCCACTGCTACCATATAACTGTGTAGTACAGGATTGTACCGAAGGTGAAATTGTACTGACACTTGTAGTCTTAATTACATGTAGTGTTCCCCAAGGATACTGCATGTGATTCTGCCTAACAATGGTGTAAAGTGGTGAGGATAAAGTATACTTGTTATATTTAGAGTGCTACTCTTACCTTTTTTCGAATAACCCTCACAAGGCTAAGCAACACTAGAGAAACAATTGTTTTATCATGACTTATATGGAAAGCTACAGACAGGAGACCCTAGTCACTTTAACAGTTGATCAATTGAGAGATATGTGTAAAGCTAGGAATCTCACTGTAAAAGGCAAAAAGGTTGAATAGATAGAAAAGTTGTTGTAATAACAAAGTCTGAGGAGTGGGTCTGAAACCCCCACCCCTGCAGTAAATGTGGAAAATGTTGATGTGGATGATAATGTTTCTGAGGGTAACTCAAATGTTATGGATGAGTTAGATGAGGCAGAAGAGTCTCACAATTAAGGCCCTGTTTTACTTCTACCTGCTCATAGGCCTCAATCATTGACCAGAGGGACCCCGTCAGGTCCAACACTTAGTCCTGAATGTGTGTCTTCGGAAAGAATGACACTTGAGTTAGAATTTAAAAGAATCCAAGCTCAAACTGAAAGCAAACATCAAGAACTTAAGCTCAGAGAAATGGAGTTGAACCATGCACCTGAAATGAAAAAGTTGTCTCTTGAAACTGGTTCTCTCCTAGAGTCTTCTAGGTCTTCCAGTCCTAAGAGGCATTGCATGGCCAAATATGCAGTAAGTATGTATGAGGTAAAGCTTGACATTTTGGATTCGTTGGCTGCTTTTGAATATAACCATGGGATACAAGATATTACAGCGAATCAGCTGATTCCCTGGCTTTTTTCTAGGGTACCCCCTGTTGCAACTGATGTGGTAATGGATTTGGGGGGATATAGACAGAAAGAAGTATGAAACTGTGAAGCTAGCTTTGATAGATAGGTTTGGGAAGACCCCTTCTCAGTAACTTAAACGTTTAGAACCCTCAAGAAGCATGATGGTACCCCTTGGGCTACCTGATTGACTGAATGTTTGAAAAACTTAGATGGTGGATTAAGGGTTACAGAGTGAACACTTATGAAGGTATGAGAAATCTGTTTATGTTGGAATCTATTTATGATGCCTGCTCTCCTGAGCTGAGACAGCACTTGGCTGACTCTAAGGAAATTGATCCAAAGAAGTTATCAAGGGCTGCTGACTTGTGCGTTGCCTACAGGGCTACTCACAAGGATTCTGGGGTAACTCAGAAGAAGGATGAGGGAAAGCAGCACAAGAAAGATAACAAATAGAATTTCAATACCTCACTCCAAAAGAGGGCCCCAAACATAACATGGGTAAGCCACAAGGGAAACCAAATCAGACTAGTGTACCTCTTGGTGCCAAACGAGAAGGAAGTCAGAACAAATCCCCATTCATAAAGACATTTGGAAAATGTTATGCTTGTGGGTCAACTGACCATGTGAAAGGGGATCCTAGATGTACGGGTAAACGTTTGGGGATCCACACTGTCTCCTTAGCCTTCTCCCCAGAGGATGAAGTACCAATGACAAGTGGAAACTTTCACTTACTGGCTGAGGAACCCATGAAAGTCTCAGCCAGTGTTTCTTTAGTATCACTGAGTCTGTGGGAACAGCAGAACGTAGATGTTTATAATTCCATTCCAGACAATACTAAAGTGTATTACAAAGACAGTGTTCTTATGAATGGTCAGGAGACCCCTGCCATCAGAGACACTGGGGCCAGCATAACTGTAGTTGATGAATCATTTGTCAAGGTAGAGGATGTTGCTAAGGCACCTAAATACCTAACTAAGCTTGCTGGAGGCCCTGTCCAAATGCTTCCACGGTTACCAGCTCTCATCCAGTGCAATGACATGACTGTCAGGATACCTGTTAGTGTGCAGAGTGAAGTACCTGGGAGAGTCCTTTTGGGGAATGACTTAGAAACTCTTGAAGTTGTATCAAGCACCCCCATGCCTCCCAGCAAAAGGAAACAGGAGCAGGCTACGAAGGCCAGAGAGAGTACCTTAAAAGGCCCTCAAGAGGAGTTTTTAGAGGAAACTCCCACAGTACTTACTGACTGCAATTTCAAGAATGAAGGAGGAAAAGGGGACACCTAAAACCTCCAGGAAGAAACCAGCCAGCACTCCTGTGCTACCAACAAGGACATCCCCGAGAGGACTGTCCAAAGTCACACCTGTGACTCCTCCACCAGTTGAGGCTGAGTGTGTGGAGCAACCTTGTGTGGTTGAATCAGCTGCTGAGGAATCAGAGCTGGAAGAGAACCTTGCTCCTGTTGGAAATCTGGATCCTGCAGACCATCCTGAGCTGCAGTCTTTACTGGCAGAAGGTGGACCCTGTAGGGCAGACTTCAGCAGAGGTAAAAGAGAGTGTCCTGCTCTTGAAGGTCGTCACCAACAGGCAGCTTCCCAGCTGGATGGGCAAGAGCCATTGAAGCATAGGTTGTACTGGGAAAATGGCCTCTTCTACAGTGAACTGACTGAGTCTATCACAGGGGACTACAGAGGACTTGTAGTGCCTCTTGAAAGCAGACTCCAGTTCCTACAGTTAGCCCTTGAGATACCTTTTGCTGGTCACTTAAGTTTTAAGAAGACCAAGGAAAGGCTCTCTTTATATTTCTACTGGCCTAAGTTGGGGTCTGATGTAGATAGGTTCTGTAGGAGCTGTCCCACTTGCCGAACCTCTAGCAAGAGTGGAGCCAAGAATGTGGCACCCTTGGTGCCTATCCCAGTGGTGGGAGTCCTTTTTGAGAGGGTAGGAATCAACATTGTTGGTCCCTTAGACCCTCCAACATCTTCAGAAAACAGGTTTATCCTGGTTGTAGTGGACCATGCTACTAGGTATCCTGAAGCCATAACTATGAGGACTGTTACAGCTCAGGATGTTGTTAAGGCCCTACTTGGTATTTTTACCAGAGTAGGTTTTCCTGAGGAAGTTATCTCTGACAGGGGATCCAATTTTAAGTCCCACTACATGCAGGCCATGTAGAAACACTGTGGAGTAACTTACAAGGTCTCAACTGCCTACCATGCTCAGCCCATAGCCCATTCTTTAGATGAGAACATAGAAGGAGTTAATCTCTCTTCTAATTTGACACCTGAACAACAGGATGAGTGCAAGTTTCTGTTAAATCAGTTTGCCTCCCTGTTTTCACTATCACCAGCCTTGACCCCTTGGGGCCAGCATGATATTCTCACTGGTGACTGTTTACCTGTTAAAAACAGAGGTTACAGGATGTCAGATCATGTAAGATCCCACATGAAGGAGGAGGTCTACAAGATACTTGATCTCGGGGTAATAGAGCCCTCTATCGGTCCATGGTCTAGTCCAGTTGTTCTAGTACCAAAGGCAGGATCCAAGGAGTTGAGATTCTGTGTGGACTATAGAGATCTTAATGCAGTCACCAAGACTGGTGCCCACCCTTTACCCAGGACAGATTAATTGGTGGACAAACTTGGTTCAGCCAAGTACCTCAGTACATTTGATCTCACTTCAGGCTACTGGCAAATAGCACTGATGGACCATGCCAAGGAGAAAACTGCATTCTCAACCCCAGCAGGCCTCTCCCAGTTTAAGGTAATGCCTTTTGGACTAAAGAATGCACCTACTACATTCCAAAAGATGGTTAATCAAGTTCTGAATGGGATGGAGGATGTTTGCATGGCATACTTGGATGACATTGCAGTGTTCAGCCCTACTTTGAAAGAACATGTTGACTCCTAAGGATATGTTTTGCAGGCTCCTGAGCAGGCCCATATGACCATAAAGGCAAGTAAATGTCAAATTGCTCAGAGTAGTGTGGTCTAACTTGGACATGAGGTGGGAGGAGGTGAAATCAGGCCATTGCATAGAAAAGTACAAACTGTACAAAACTGCCCCCCTACTACTCAAACCCAATTGAGAGCCTTCCTAGGCCTCACTGGGTACTATAGGAACTTCATAGAGAACTATGGGGCCATGTCTTCTCCCTTGATTGTGGTCTCCTCTCCCAAATTCCCTAATAAGGTCAGGTGGAATGAGGAGTGCACTCAAGCACTTGAAGGCCTAAAGAAAGCCGTTTGTCAAGCTCCAGTCCTGAGAGCTCTTGGCTATAACCAAACCTTCATTGTGCAGACAGATGCTTGCACTTCAGGGGGCTGAACTTGTTCAGTAACCTATTGGTTGTGTATTTGTGGTTTATTAGTATCTGATATTGAGATGCTCTTGCTAGTGTAATGTTTTCAAACTGACTGTGTAAATAAATTTATATTCTTTTACCAAGAAACCTTGAGTAAGTGTTTGTTTGAATCACTGGGCCTCATTCCGAGGCTGGCGGTAAGGGTTAACGGTCACCGTTAATGGCAACGGTGACCGTTAACACTTACCACCATATTCCGAGTTCCCTTTTGCGGGTTGGCATTAAACGCCTGCTTTTAGCAGGCGTTAAAAATCCAACCCGCAAAGGGACCTTGGAGTAAATTACGGCACCGTAATTTACGGTGACGTAATTTACTCCTTCCCCATTCCCATTGAGCCCTATGTGGGCAGGAATGGGGATGGGGAACCGGTATGGTGAATGGGGAATTACCGGTCCCTCCAACCTTGGAATGGACCGGTAATTACTCCATTCACCATGCCGGATTTCCATGGAGTAAATAGCTCCATGGTTGCTTACCATGGTGCTATTTACTCCATGGATAGCACCAGCCTCGGAATGAGGCCCACTGTATTTGTTGGCCCTTTGTGCAACTTGTACTACTACTCACTCAACTCTTGAGATAAGTCTGGCTGCTCAGTCACTTCTACCACATAACTGTGTAGTACAAGCTTGTACCAAAGGTGAAATTGTACTGACACTTGTAGTCTTAATTACATGTAGTGTTCCCCAAGGGTACTGCATGTGATTCTGCCTAACAGCGCGGCAGACATGAGCGAGCAGAAGTACTTTTAGCCCACTGCAGACAGTCTGCAGAAGTTAACTTGTACTTTTGCATGCTGACAGCATGCAAAAGTGACATGACAGCTGCAGCGTGCAGTCTGCAGGCTGCAGACGTATTTTTACACAATGTCATCAATGACATTTGTGATTTCATCTTTGATGTCCTGGGTGTTAGTGTTAGCAGTGCACAGTGGCGCGAGTTATGGTTGCTTATCTTACCATAACTGCCGAATTTCAGGGGGTTTTCGGTTATACTTTGAACCATAACTGAATTTGATAGGTTTTTAGTAGCGCAGTTTAACCATAACGTCCCTTTTAAAAACGTTTTTTCACTGAATATATATATGTATATATATATATATATATATATATATATGTTTTTTTTAGTGGGGTGGACCCAGGATTCTTTGAGGCTGGAGGGGATGGTGTTAAAACCAAAGGAAGCATTGATAATGGTGGTGATACGGGGGGTGAGTGGTTCCAGGAACTATTTGATCAAGGTGACTGAGCAGATGTCTGCTTTGCACCGTGAGGGCTTGAGGCTCTTTACCACATTTGCAGGGTAAGGTTCTGTGATGGGCACAAACTGGAAGAACCAAGTGAGAGTGGGCTGTGCCGAGATTGCCTGTGAGGGCATCTTGGATGTTGCTGCATCATGTGTGATCTTTGGTGAAGGTCCGAGGGGGTGAAGTGGAATCCCCTGTTTTTTTAAAGAGGCCTGAACAAGAAAGTCAGCCACTCCAGAAACAAAGAGCCACATTGCAGCTCAGACCTTCACCAAAGATCACACATGATGCAGCAACATCCAAGACGCCCTCACAGGCAATCTCGCCCCAACTGCAAAACAAAATTAAAGCCAAATCACAGCCACAGCCCCTACCCAAGGCACAGCCCACTCTCACTTGGTTCTTCCAGTTTGTGCCCATCACAGAACCTTACCCTGCAAATGTGGTAAAGAGTCTCAACCCCTCACGGTGCAAAGCAGACATCTGCCCAGTCACCTTGATCAAAGAGTTCCTGGAACCAATCACCCCCGTATCACCACCATTATCAATGCTTCCTTTGGTTTTAACACCATCCCCTCCAGCCTCAAAGAATCCTGGGTCCACCCACTAAAAAAAAACATTGCTTGACCCACCCATATGCACCAACTATTGGCCTTCCACTACTGTCCCTGTTCCTACAAAAAATCCTAGATAGTATTGCCTATCTCCAAATTCAGGCCTTCCTGGACGAACACTCCATCCTCAGCCCCCTCCAATCAGGCTTCCGCCCCAGTCACGGAACAGAAACTGCCCTCGTCGACATAAAGAATCAATTGGATGACGCCAATAATGCAGGTCAAATCTCCCTCCTAATGCTACTTGATCTCTCTGCTGCATTTGATCAGGTGGACCAAAACACCCCATGCGGCCACATTACACCGGTAGCTCAGTTCGCACCAGAAGCAGCCAACTGGGTTGCCTCCTTTCAAGAAAAAAGAACCTCACAAGTCTTCACTGGTGAAGCTACAGCCCAGCCCACACCAATGTCATCCTGTGTCTCCCCAACTCTTTACAATATTTATACAAAGCCATTGTTCGACCACCTTGAGGCAATGGGATTTTCCATCACTAACTACGTGGACGATACACAAATACTTATCACTTTGTCAGGCACCTACGATCAAGACTGCTCCACTGTAAATACCATCTAGGAAACAATCCAAACTTGGATGGATGAACACAGCCTCTGCCTCAGTGATGAGACGACTGAGCTCCTTCTAGTTGGCCGACCAACTCTTCTCACTAATTTCGACCCAGCATACCACCTCTTTACCATAGATGGCCACCATATCCCTATTTCCAACTCAGTTAAAACACTGCGCATTTATCTTGATGCCTCTCTCAACATGTCTCGACAGACCAATAACATTGCCTCTGCAAAAGCCTACACTACAAAACTTATAAGAGCAAGCATACCTTTCTTATCCACTGCCAACTGTCTCAGTGTCACCTGCCCTCTGGTGTTGTCCAAATTGATTATTACAATGCCTTAATTTGTGGAATTCAGACAAGAACCTAAATACTTTTCAGATCTTTCAAAACAATAACCTCTGAGCAGCTCTGTACCTGAAAACACCAGACCATGCCTCAGAGATAAGACAGTCAGTCCACAGGCTCCCCTTCCAGGAAATAGTTAAATTCAAAATCCTCTCTATAGTAAAACGCTACCTGGCCACTTACCTCACCCAGAGGGTCAAAAGATACTCACCAGCCAGAACACTCAGATCTTCCAACAGTCATCAACTGCGCACCATCAGATTCAGATGAAAAGAGCAGGTGGATCCAGATTCCCAGTGGTCATGACTAACCTCTGGAAAAATCTGCCACTTCACCTGCGATCTGAGGCATTTTACCAGCTCTTCAGAAAAAAAAAACGAAAGACTCACCTGTTTACATAATCTCTCAACCCTGAACTCACTACTCCTTCCCACCAATGTAATGAGTTCCCTGGTGCTCGAGGGCTTGGCGTGCTGCTATAAATGTATAAATAGATAAATAAATAAATAAATAAATAAATAAATAAATAAATGAGAGTTACTTAAGTTTCCTTGCTAGCATGCAATGTGACCACTACAAAATATGTTCCCAAAGATTAAATGGTTACCTCAGTGTGCTTCATGATTTATAATGGCTTACAGACATGCATGAAACTGTGGTGACTGGTGAATTTTTTAATGGAGGGAAGTGCAATTTTCATCCTAAACTATTGCCAGCGGCCAAGCGTAGTGTAATATTTTCAAATAAAGGGATTAAAAGCTGCATTTTACAAAACAATTTTTGTGAAAGATTGGGCAACACTGGCTAATATGTACAGTTCTTTCTGTAGCAGAACACATGAACATTTCAGACACCACCAGGTCAACAACCGTACCCAGGAGCATTTTGCAAGACATCTTAGTGCTGGCTGTGCCAGATATGGTAAAAGAGAACTGCTACTGTAAAAGACATTGGGCCTCATTCTGAGCCTGGCGCTGCCGCTGGTATCCATTTTTGCCGAGTTTGGCGGACCCGGGAATTGCCCATTCAGAGTGGTGCCGGTGCATCCGAAGTGATGCGCTTGTGGGTGTTGTTCTGCCCGCCAGGTCAGACCTGGCGGACTGACAGGCGCCCGCGAGCACAGCTCGTAGTATGGCGGTCCGGGAACTACAGTACTGGCATGCTTACCGGTACCATAGTTCCCGGACTGCCATGCTTGCAATGAGGCCCATTGTCCTTGTTCCTCCAGTTTTGCTTCATGCCATATCCCTTCCTCTCTGCCAAGGTCTGCCCCATATGAGGTAATGACTTGCCCAGGATCGCACGGATTGGTTAAGTGAAATTGTAATTTAAACCCTGACTGCAAATAAGCACATCACTTGGGTCACATCTGTTCACAGCCCTATGTGTACAAGTGGCACTGATGTGTGAAAGTTTTTCATCCAAGACCTAAAATAATACATAGTTTTGAGGAACTAATTGCAGAATACACGCACCTCATT
Organism: Ambystoma mexicanum; assembly: GCF_040938575.1. NCBI lineage: Eukaryota > Metazoa > Chordata > Amphibia > Caudata > Ambystomatidae > Ambystoma > Ambystoma mexicanum. Next base: position 1,128,796,748 of record NC_090930.1, on the reverse strand, counting down.
ATAAAGCAACCTTACGCTATGTAAGGAACCTGTAAAGCAACAAGAACGTTGAAACACATTTATAAGTGTATGACTGCAGCTTTGTTATCCCCATCCTAAATGGAAGACTAGATGCATCAGAATGCAAAGAGGAATCCAGGATGGGCAATCATTTTCAGATTTCAATGGGCACATACGCATTTGCGATGAAAAATTCTCTCAGGCGTGTGCAGAAACTAGGGCCTGATTCATGGAAAAGTGTGCATTTATTCCACAAGGGCCACGCACCGAGAATGACACAGCATTATTTGCGCACAGAATACAAAATGCACGCTCCGTGAATTCTTGGAATTGTTTGCGCAAAGTAACCCTATACGCAAGTTGTGGCCGGAAACGCCCCCAACACGCCCCCACACAAAGCAAAAACAGCCAGAACAGCCACATTTGTGTGCTCCCCTAGGCGCAAACAGATGCACCCTTCGAACAGTGCATGGGGTACCCCGCAAGCAGGCCTGCATCTTGGGGTCCCTGAGCAGGGTCTGCCATAACTGTTACCGGCACCCAGACAGATACTTCGTAACTCGGGAAAGATTTAGAAAATCTGTGTGTGAATCCCCGTAAACTGTTCCTGCACCCAACTACACTGCGTACATGCACCCCTAAATCAGATCGGAAACATGGCTGCATGCGCACTCCCCTAAATCGGACACCTGATCTTACCTCTAAGTGGTGATTCCTATGCGCAAGTGTCTGTATGAAGGCTTTGCCTGGCCATTTCCCCACCAAGAGGCTGGGCGTTCGGATCCATGAATACGTATCATTCCACACAATAGTGGGCATGCAATGGACTTCCTGCAGGCCGTCCCTCTTAGCGCCCACATTTTCCCTTGTTCTCCTAATTGTACATGCACCGCCCCCTAACCTGCCTTCTGCACAAGCCACTCCCACACTTTGCGCGGTGTATCGCACAGGGTGCTCTGCCTCTCGCAGTGACATGCCGAGCCTGCATGAAGTCCACTGAAAGTATGAAAAAGTGCTGTACATTTGATTCCATGAATCGACACATAGGATTTTGCACACAGTTTGGCATGCAAAGTCCCAATTTTATGTGCAGATATTTCCATGATCAGCCCTCAGTCAGTCCAATGCATGGGTTGCAGCTCATCTGCCTGACTTATTACTGTTTTCACAACATACTTGCAAGCATAGAGAGGTTACAAAGATATTTATTTAAAACATATTCAGCTATTGTCACACACAACCAGGTTGTTCCAGTTACATTATCTATTTGATGCACAAGACTAACATTAAGAGCGGGAATGGGAGATTAATTGGCGTTATGCACAACAGAACACAAAGTGATATCAGTGCAGACGGGACGAGAAATCACAGCTAACAATACACGTTGACAAACCAGAAACTACCAATCACTTCATCCACCCAGGAAAGTTAGCTGGACACTTGTTCAGTTGCATGGAATGGCTAAGATTGCAGATTTCAAATGTGTTATTTTATCGACCTGAAGATTAACAACAGGGACCATGTAATTACCATTACACTGCCATCTTTGCTAGGATTCCCATTTGCACATCCTGGAAGAAGCGTTTTTTTTCTGTGACTATTTTACTGCCAGAGCACCTTCATAGAACAGCTGTGATGGGAGTGGATGTGCTTCCGTTGAGGACAGGACTGCCAGTTTGTAAATGTTCTGTTGTATTCCTATTAGAACTGATTTTGCAACAAAGAGCGTTGTGAATGAAGGCAGACGCCGCCTCTGGACATAAGTGCAAGCGTTAGCATTGCGACATACAAAGGGGGTAGGAGCGGTAACATGAATGATCAACCGAATAAGATGATGAATGCCAATCAGGCCTTAGCACATGTAGAAAGTTAACCCAGGCTTACCAATGCCGCCCACCTACAAGATTGGGATTGCTTTCTTGGCAAGACTGCAAGGGACACACAAAAGCCTGCCCACCTCTGGAAACGGAGGCCACGTAAGCAGCCAATTTACCAACCCACTAACATACACCTCTCAAATTCGAACCAAACACAAACACAAACTTACAACAAAACAATCCGCAAAAACTTCACTACACTGCAACAACAAAACAAAGCACAAGTAGACCAGCACAACATCACACAACGTCTTCCGACAGTATAACACCCCAAGCCCAGCTAACGGAATTCCGTGCTGAGGCCGCCAATTGTACCTCACTGCTCTCTTGAACTTCTCCAGCTCATCCCCACCAACTCCCCCCACCCCTCCCTTTTTTTTCAGAACTGCCAGAGCGCCAGGGGACCACTCCGGTGGTGATAGTGCGCGGTACAAATGTCCTATAACATTAACATCTGCCGCAACCAATGAAATTGTGGGTTGCCTCAGGGAAGCAAATCAAATTGCAGGAAACAAAGACTAGAGAAGGAAGTGCGGGTTCTATTTTGTGACGAGGCATGTAGCGGACCTGCCAAACTTCCTCTGTCAAGTTCAAGAAGCAGGTGTTTACATTTCTTAAAAAATGTATAAGTGAGACACTGTGGGTCTGTGTCCCCGCAGATTGTGCCTTATGCGTGCAGGTGCGTCTGTTGCCCACACATCACCATGGTTATAACATTGTATGCTGTTGTTCTGTTCCACCACAGAAAAGATACATCTATAAATCTGCAAACCTCAGGGGATTCATTTATAGTAACGTAGGCAATACATTACATAATAATGTATTTTTCTTTTTGCATTCATAAACTGCTTGTTATAAAAGCACACGAGGCATTCCATGTAAACAGTCACACAAAAACTGCAAAGATGTTCACAGAGGTGAGGGCTGAGGACCCTGCTTGTTCCCAAATGTAGCAATTGATGAGGGTACATGTGCCTGTTATGCATCGATGTCAGCATATATTAAACGGCGTTAATATTAATTTTGCATTTATCTTCAACTCCTTTTTGGTGCCTTCAAAGTCAACACCATGCATTTCTGCAGTGCGCTTGCCTCTGAGGCCTTTGTGAAAAGGTGAAAGGCGCTACCAGGAGACAATAGGCCAGGAATGACAGCAGCGGTGATGTGCTGTGGCTTTTCTGCGTGCAGCACCCTCTGGTCCAAACTATTTCCTCGCCTATTCTAGTACGTAGGTCTGTGTCACTGGGGAAAGTTTCTCTGCCGGTGCATCCTAGTACTTACATGAAAACCCTTTTACTAAGTTTTGACAAAACAATTCAAAACTGACCCGTATTCGTCGTCAGAGCCACAATTAATGACATTAGGTGCAATATCAGGTGATACGTGGCTGACAACCTTTACAGAAAAGGCAAAGGGGTTTAGGAGTCAGCTTATTTCTAGATTTCTTATACAGTAATTGAATCTCAGCAATTAGGATACTGACATATCCTAGTGGAGTGTGGCACCAAAATGAAACGAAAGAATAGAAATGCAGATAACATATAAACACGGAGATTGCGTGGATGAACTGATGTCATGAACATATCATCTCCATTTGTATTTGGTTTGCGTGACCTCACTAAACGACTTTCACACAATTTAATTTCCAGCAATATCCCCTGTTACGTAGCGTATTACTGTTTATACGCTTGCGAGAGCCTCGTTCCGGCTCTCGCTTGCGGGTTACAATAAATGAGGACCGGAAGGCTTCATTCGCCACGGGGACCCCAAACAGAGCAGATGTGTCGGTGCCTCATTCCGTATGTTGCGTGTGTGATGTGAGGGGCGGCCTGGGGCAATCTTACATGGCAACATTGGCGACGAGGAAAGTGCAGCGCGAGAATGAGCGGAATCCTCGATGGGTTTCTCAACATCGGACAAGGTGTTCCGACATGCTCCACAGCACTGAATCCTACGTGGCAAGTTGGCCATCATCTTGGCATATTGTACGCAACGGTTGTGGCCCGAAAGGGTGCTTGTGCACCGTTCGTGCTACATAATTGAAACATTTTTGGAACCTTCATGGCCATCACTTTCACGATGGCCGTGATTTATTAATTCTACATGAGGTTTGGAGACCTCAGCCTGCTCTACTCCAGCAATCAAGTGGAGGGAAGCTGCGTGTGCTGATCCTGCCAAGGGGAGGTACCCAAAAGGAAGGGCTGCAGAGGTCCCTCCAATAAGTTCTACAACTGCGAAGGTAACTGCGTCACAGGCACTTCCTACCTGCGAGAAGAACACCAACTGAAGGTGCCATCCAAGTGAGTGGGCAGTGCATCCTCTGTGGAAGGGGACAGACTTGCAGCCTTAAATAGGACATTGGGATGATTGTGCGGTCTGTAAGCATGGGAGAGCAGGATGGCGCCGCCATTGTTCCAGCGCAAATGCCACTCAGACAGCAAGATACTCTGGCGCCCATGCTGGAGTTTGACCTTTCGGGCACCTTCTAAGCTTGGGCCCAAATGGTTGTCATGGGTGAAGAAGCTCGAAATGTTCTTTAGAGCCACGGGAGAGACAGAGGATGATGCAAAAGTAGCAACAATGCTTTATTCGACTGGCTCAGACATGCACAGGATTTTTGACTCATTGAACTCGCAGGCGACCACCTATGCGGCCGTCAAATTGGCCCTACAAAATAATTTCCTACCTCTAGCAAACATGGATTATGACAGGTTTGTCATGTGCGCAGAGAAGCAGTTGGGAGACAAATCACTGGACCAGTTCTGCGGAAGGTTAAGACATTTGGCCAGCACATGCAGATGGGAGAATGAGGAAGGCATGGTACGCAACCAAGTGAATCAAGGGTGCAGCTCGGAAAAGCTGAAAAGACAGATCCTCCGAGAGTCTGGCCTCATGTTAGCGCAAATTCTGGACATTGGATGTGAATATGAGTTAGCGGAGAGCAGGAATGGACGCAGCTGTCCGCCAGAGGAAGAGTGAAGAAGCGTTCGCCATTGGCTGGTCAACTCCTACGAAGACACGGTGGGGCGGGAAAAAACCTGATGGTCCTCGAAACTCCAATAACCCACATTCATGCCAATACTGTGGGTATGATCTACCTCATGTGGGCGAATGCCAGGCAAAGACAAGAGTATGTGGCAGGTGTAGCACGCCTGGACATTATGCAAGGGTGTGCAGGGCTGCAACACCGGTGGCCACCTGCAGGGGACCAGCGAGAGACGGCAGTGGCGATCCTAGAATATTTAGAATGTAGCGGCAGTGGAACAGGGCATACAGGAACTGGACATAACAGAGGAGGAGGAGGATGATGAGGAAGTGTTCTTCATTTCCAACATAGCGACTGGTGCAAAGAAATGGAGGCAATTTACTTGCCTGGTCAACATAGGAGACACCCCAACGCCTGTATTGATTGACACAGTGGCATCATTCTGCGTTCTGACGGCAGAGCATTATGAGGCCCTCCCAGGTCCCCTGGTGCTAGAGGTCACCAAAGCAAGGATATACACATTTTTAGGGGAGACACGCCTTTACCCATACAAGGAGTTTTTGTGGCACCCATCACACACGGACAGAATACGATAAAGGCCAGATTTTTCATCACCGATGTGAGCCTTCATTCTTTACTGAGCTGTGCTGCCTCAGAGGCGCTAGACATTGTACATTTTACCATATCAGTGTACCAAACAGACATTGACCGCCTCCTGGTACGATACGCAGACATCTTCCGTGGGGTGGGTAGGCTCCACATTGACGAATCAGTGTGGCCAACGGCGCTGAAGCACAGGAGAATACCGTTTCACCTCAGGTTGCAGGTCGAGAAGGAATTACAGATATTGGGCCTCATTACGAGTCAGGCGTTAAGGGTTTTACGGCGCCGTAAACGGCGCCGACCCTTAACGCCTGATTACAAGGTCCCTTTGCGGGATGGTGATTTTAACGCCTGCTTTTTGCAGGCGTTAAAAACCATGCCGCAAAGGGACCTTGGTGCTAAGTACGGTGCCGCTTAGCGCCTTCCCCATTCCCATTATGCCCTATGGGGCAAAAATGGGAATGGGGAAGGGCCATGGCGGAAGGGGGAATTACCACTCCGCCAACCTCGGAATGGGGTGGTAATTCCCCATTCCGCCATGGCGGAGTCGGAGAGTTACCGGCATGGACCATGGTGCTATAAGCACCATGGTCCATCCGCCAGGGTCGTAATGAGGCCCATTGTTTTATATGGACATCATCGAAAGGGTAGAAGGACCTGCCACATGGGTGTCCCCAATTGCAGTGACGCCGAAACCGAAACAGCCCAGAGTCGTATGCATTTGCGTCGACATGCAACTGCTTAATGCAGCTATTAAACGGTAAAGACACCTTACGCTGACACTGGATGATATAATAGGCGAGCTACAAGGAGCGAGAGTGTTCTCCAAATTAGTCCTCCGGTCTGGGTATCAGCAATTGGAACTCCAACCAGAGTCCCGTTACATTACGACTTTCACTACCCACGAAGGATTATACCAAATTAAAAGGTTGAGTTTTGGCGTATCATCAGCGGCAGACGTTTTTCAAAATGTCGTTCATGGTGCCCTGGCAGGACTAAAAGGGGTCATCAACCTGTGCGATGACATCTTGATTTCTGCCTCCTCAGAAGCTGACCATATGATAAGACTGGAAAAGACTCTGGACAGATCAAAAGCCTAGGTCTCACGCTACACAAGGAAAAATGCAAATTCCTCAAGGACTGCAACAAATTCTTCGGGTTCATCTTCCACGGAGGGGGCATATCCCCAGACCCGGAGAAAGTGCAAGACATACAAGAAGCAGCGACCCCAGAGACACCCTCGGAAGTCAAAAGCTTCTTAGGTATAGTGAACTACTGTGGCCGATTCATTCAGGACCTGTCGTCTCTGTCCGATCCGTTGACTGCACTGACCAAGAACGATGTGGTCTGGGCATGGACATCCAAAAAACAGAAAGCATTCACGGACATTAAAACGGCACTAAGCGGCAAGGAAACCATGGCATACTTTAATCCAGAGAGGGAATCCGAGATTGTGGTAGACGCCAGCCTTGTAGGCCTGGGCGCAGTGCTTCTACAAACGGATGCCCAGGGGCAAATGCACTCCATTGCTTATGCAAGCAAAGCTTTGTATGATACAGAAAGGAGTTATTCGCAAATTGAGAGAGAGGTGCTGGCCATCCTGTGGGGGTGTAAGCACTTCAGGCTATACATCCTGAGGAAACCGGTGGTAGTTATCACAGACCACAAGCCACTAATACCCATCATGGCAGGTGGTTCCTCGAAACCGCCCCCGCAAATTGAGAGGTGGATGTGGTCCCTGATTGAATATGGGGTAAAACTGCAGTACTGGCCAGGCACCAACAACCCTGCGGACTACTTGTCTCGCCACCCAGGGGCTGGCCGCACGCAAGAAAACCCAGAGGTGGTTAACTCCATTGAAGTGGTTCGCAATGTCATAGAAGCCGCCATGCCCGTGGCAATTTCACTTCAAGAGATAGTAGCTGCGTTCGAAACAGATTAGGTATTCTAGATCATTCGGACAGCCAGGGACAGCGGGGAGTGGAAAGACGTGTTAGCCAACAGCACCAAACGAGAGACGGGGGCACAACAAGACTTGCAAGCACTGTGGAAGGCCCAAAACACACTCTATATGTCAGAGGAAGGGCTGATACTGAGGGTATGGCAAATTGTCATCCTTCGCTCCCTGGTGGCAAAGGAGATAGAGCTAGCCCACAAAGGCCACCAAGGGGCGGCGAAAACTAAGGCAAGGTTGAGAGCCAAGGTATGGTTTACGGACCTAGAGAAGCATGTAGACAAGTTTGTGCACATATGCATTCCATGCCAAGCCCACAATACAATCCATGGAAAGAAGTGAGCAACCATGGGGGACCGTGCACACAGACTTTGGGTCCACGGGAAGGGGGATGTACTTTCTAGCAGTGGTGGATCAGTGGTCCAGATACCCACAGATCGAGTTGGTGGAGTCGACGGCATGCGACCATACTATACTGGTACTGGAGAAAAGTTTTGCTACACATGGGTTCCCATACGAACTCTGCTCAGACAATGGCCCGCTGTTCCAGGGGCAGCAATTTGCCAAGTACCTTGAAGACCATGGTATCAGGCATCAAAGAAGGACACCACTCTTGCCAAGAGCAAATGGGGAAGCAGAAAGGTTCATGCGGACATTGAACAAAGTTTTCTGTATTTCACTAAATGGTGGAGGGGAGCTACGCCAGAACTTGTTTGAGTTCCTGAGGGAGTATAGGGCAACCCTGCACCAGTCCACGGGGGTAGCACCGGTGGAAGCATTGTTCAGGCACTGTCCCAGAGGTGGTCTGATACCCGAGGTGGAAGGAAGAGATCCTGGGGTGATCGATAATGATCGCGTCTGACAGAAGCGACAGGCCAAAAATGAGAGAGAAAGCAGTCAGAGAAAACTACAAGACAAGAGCATTACCGTAGGGTACACTGTGCTGATAAGAAATAGATGCCCTGAAGGGAAAATGTCCTTCACGTATGAACCTCAGCCTTTGGGGGTGACACATGTGAAAGGCTCAATAATAACTGCTGCTAACGAGAGAGGAAATGTGACCCGGAATTTGTCCTATTTCAAAAAGATCAAAGTTAACCCGCGGGAAGGAACTCAAGGGGAACTCGAGCCTGAGAACCTTGAGGCCACCCCGACAACTGAGGAACAGGAGGGGAGCGGAGACTCCCCATCAAGGGAACTGCCACCTCTGGCCCCTGACGACAGCCGGAGATACCCGAACCGAGAAGCGCGGCGGCGTCCAGTTCGATTCAAGGAGTATATCATAGACACCGATGCCTAGACAGCTGTGGTGGTAACCCGAGTTAACTCATGTTGAGTTTTTGCACTGTTGATCTGTTGTTCTTTTTGTTTAAAGAAAAGGAGGGATGTTACGTAGTGTATTACGGTTTATACGCATGCACGAGCCTTGTTACGGCTCGGGCACGCGAGTTACAATAAACAAGGACCGGAAGGCTTCATTCACTGCCGGAACCCCAGACATAGCAGACGTGTCGATGACTCATTCCGTATGGTGCGTGTGTGATGTGAGGGGCAACATTCCCTAAGCAAGTGCGTGCATCGAACACGGCGGCAATGTGTTAGTTACTGCTGCTGAGATAAGCAAAATCCTTGCCACATGAAACATCTCTCAGGCAAATACTTACGTGGAACTGGAATTCTTCCCTTCCACTAAGTTTTGAAAGTTCTATTGAAACACCAACAAATAACGAGGCTGAAAAAAATATTGCTCTTTCATTGGGCTTCCAAAATGCCTTTTTGTTTTTTTGCACTTTTTAAAAAGAAATGCGGGGAAGGCCATTGCAGCCTGCCCCTTTCCCCCCCTACCTCAATGTATTCCATTACCACATCTCCTCTTTTTGTGGAGAAAAAAGGTGCTAACAATTCGAGAAATGTGATTAAAAAAATGTGTTATTTGTCATTTGTTTTTTTTGAGGGAATACCCTTTTGAAAGGTCACTTAAACATTTTTTCAGAGGTATGTACAAACAAGTCACAATGGTGCATGGAGATAAATTACATCATTTCCATTTGTATAACCATTTTCCAAAACAGTAACTAGATACCTTGGGAATGCTCTCGCTGATGGTCCTTTAAATGTGTTTTTTTTGTTGCATTTTGCAGGCCAGTGATTTCGGAGTTAAATTTAAAAAATGGACCAGGTTGAGGCCAGTGCTCTGACGCAGAAGGTATGTGAGCACCTGAGCTGGTCTAGGGCAGGGGGGGCCGGGACGCCCTGCCATTAAACCCTGCCACGCCAGCTATTGAAATTAAATGCGCTATGCTCTCGGGAGCAGAGTGCATCTAACAACAATAGGGAGCCAAGTGTGCCTATTGAAAAACTTGGCGCTCACCCCCACCCTCTGCCCCATGACTATGGGCATGCAGGGGGAGGGGTGCCACCCGGGGTGCTACAGCTTCTAAGGCCGGCCCTGGTGATCACTGTTGCTGCATGTCACAGAGCCTTTCTGCGTTGCCCAGTCCAGGAGGGGAGGGGATGAAAAGTCCACGTCACTCTCCACCCACAAGGCTGACATAATAGTCCAAACTTGTTTTGAGGGCTCCCATGATCCTAAGCAGGGCGTGAGCTTGGCACCCAGCTTAGGAACTTAAGGGGATGACATAGGTAAACCATCCTGTGGTCTATCTCACCTTTTGTATTCATCTGCACATCTTTGCACCTCTTTGGTTGGCTGATGTGCCCTGTGACACAGACCCACCCCTAGGGGAGAGGCATTGGTACTTCCAGAAGAGCAGCGAGCCAGCATGCGATCTAATTCACAATGTTCTGTGAGAGTTCTACTGTGTGAAGGATAGTGATGAAGGCATTGAAAGTACACATCATGGCTCCTCTTCTCTTCTTTTTTATTTTTTTTTATTTGGTTGGCTAACAGAATCAACCTTTCAAATACTTTATCTTACAAAATCCTATTTACAAGTAAATTTGATATCACTTACGACAATCACATATATTGTTAAAAACTGAAAAAAATAGACTAATTCATTGTGCAAACAGACAACTAATCACAATTAAGATTAAAAACATAAAATACGTGCTCATTTTGGCAACAGATAAGAGACTGCTTTCATCATGCAAAAGTTAGGTAGATAGAAAGTCACCAGTAATCGACTTTTGAAGATCCTTTTGATTGATTTTTTATGATAGAACCATATCCAAGAACTTCACTAAGGCAATTTTGACCGACATTCTAGCCGAGGCAAAAAAAGCTTGCCAAATGTCATCACTGCTATCAGAGCTTGTCAAGGTCATAAGGTTCTTGAAGTATAGTTCTCGTTGTGTCTTCAATGCCACACAGTCCACTACCAAATGTTGCATAGTCTCTTTGTATTTAGTGTCTTTACAAAAGCGACAATGACTCATTCCCTTTGGTATTATACCTCGTCTGGCACGTATTTCATTTGTAGGCCATAAGTTCATCCTGAGTCTCTGATACTGACTTCGAATATGTGAGGACGGGCAGCGCATTAAATAATCTGCCATCTGTCCTAGCTTTTTGTGGCCAAATAATAGCACATTGAAGTCTTGGTAAGTAATACATTTGTCTCTTGTACATACCCAATCATACCTATACAATGTGAGCTTCAATTTGTCCGGGTTGCTCAATAGCTCATCAATTGACAAATCAGCAGAAGAAATAATATCTATCACATCACATTCTTTCTCCACATAGATGGACATTTGTCTCTAGATGTCAACAAATAGGATGCAACAGTGCTCAAAATCGTTTTTGATTCAACACCCAGCATGCATTTTCTGAAAAAAGCACATATTCTCAACGCCACCTGTGAAGCTAAGGAGACTGAGGCTAATTCAAACCTCATCAACACCAGGGGTACACAACTGAAAGCAGCAGAAACAGGTGTGTGCCATTGCTTTCTGTCCTTGAATGCTGCTGTGTTCTCTTCTGTCTGCTGTGGCCTCAGCAGCAATACATGAATATACCGTGGCTCGCTTGAAACACTGTACCCCTGCCTGTGCGGGAGACTTAACACTGCCTTACATTTTTAGTGTGGGGGCGGGTGTGCCTGTTTGCTCCCATGCACAAACCATCACTGGCATAAAATACGGCTAAAACAACATAGGTTGCCCATGGTACAATCGTGCAATGTCCACTTAGATCCCAGTGCACCTCACACTGGATAATGTCTGCCAACCATTTGGGTTTACACATCCAACATCACCATCAGTGATGTCCTGTGTCCACACGGATTAAGGGCTCTGAACAGGAGTGTCCCAGAGCTGTTGTTGCGAGGTGGTATTCACAGGATGCCTTCTGGTACTGTTGATGTGATTGGCTTGAGATTATTGGGATCAAAGTTGGACCTCGTGTGTCATATGACCTATATCTATGTTCTGAACTGTCTTTTCAGGTCGAGCCTCTTCCAGTACGTTAGCTCCAATGTGTGCCATCTTCTGTGAAATCGTTTCAGTTTTTTTTTGTTGTTGGAGAAGGGTTGGTGTATAAGTATATGTGTCATTTGGTAAGTCCGGGTGGATATTAATATATTGGCCCTCATTACGACCCTGGCGGAAATCGAAAAACGATGGCGGAAATGCAATACCACCATCGAATACCGCTCGGTGCGACTATGACCCGTCACCGTAAAGTACGATGCCATTAGCGACACCGTAGTGAACGCCAACGCTAACTGCACCAAGTACGCGCACGCGCGCCATGCAAAACCGTAATTACCACCATGGCACAACGGTACGCGAATTCTGACCCCAGCGGACATTTACTTAACGCCATCAAGCAAGGCGGAAAGTACCATTCCGCCATGGTGAGAATTACGGCATCGTGAACCAACCGTAAATGGCCCTACTGAGTGCCTGTAAACCACTCCCTGCCCACATTGCACAACTCCTCGTAGGTGCAATGAAGTCACACAATGCAACCAGTGAAATGCACAAGTCACCCATGCATGCCAACGAACAAATGAATGTAGGGGCTCCAAGTGCCATCTGAGTGGCCATCCATATTTGGCATGTCACCATTGCCGTACTGATGCAGCACAGGCATGTGAAGGTTCAAGTACAGCAAAATGAACTGAAAGATGAGACAAAACAACAACAGGCCCCCATCGCCTGACACCAGTGTAAGGCAACATTCAAAGCAGTATCCCGAGGCAGACTGCACCAGCCCTGTACACATGCCAGTAAACAAACCAACCATCAGCATAAGCATGTACCACACAAGTTGGCAGAGTGACTGAGCAGCCAGGCTCATCTCAAGAGGGGCCAATGGGAGCTGCAGGGCACAGATGGCACGAATACAGAAGCTATTCCAATGGACATGACCTCAGTCTCCCTCCAAGAAACGCACGCAAACACAGGCACCTGTGACCAGCCATATTCTGATAATCACGTCATTCCACCAATCCACCTGGCTGACCGGCATCTGTTACACAAAAGCTAATCCCCCGCCCCTAAGCATGACATCATGAAAACAGTCAAAATGGCAGCCCCATCCCTGACCTCAGTGGGCTTCGTAGGCAAACGCGGCCAGTACAGTACCACGCAACTATACTCAGAAGCCGGAACCCAATGCAGATCTACTCACAATACATCGCTCCACAAATAGGAATATGCTACATTACTTGCAAAGAATAACGCTACACGGTTAACATCAGAATAAAATTTTAATGCACATCAAATTCACCAAGCCCATACAGCTATCAGGTCATAAACCCCAAAATATCTACATTACTGTGGGCTGCATCCGCAATAAATGACCAGCTACTCCTTGTGTAACGCCCTGTTCCTTCATGGTACACAGGGGCTACATTCACGTTCAAAAAGGCAACATGGAAGCGCCTAGAACCGCAGGCCCGTCCCATTAGGTAGGCACTAGTCCAGCTGAAAGGTAGATATGTTGCTCCTAGCCACTAGTACTGCGTAAGGGCATGTGGCCCATTGGCGATCGTCCCATAAGATCGTAATGGTGCTCCACTGATTAACTCGAAGCAGCAGGTGTCGGGAGTAAAAGCCATCTGCAGGAGTGGCATACAGATGGCAGCGGCAAAAGGGGAGGAGATACCTGTCACCCAAATGAAATGAAAAAGAACAGTATGGCCATCAGAACTTCATTAGTATTACTCACTTCAATGATCACACTAAATCTACAGCCATATGCATGCTAGCCCACTCAAAAGGATTATTTCCACCCAAAAATCACTTGCCAATCATAACCATATAAATCGAGGTGAAAACACTATTACAAACGAGTGTTTGTGTGCATGCGTCTGTTAAATCAGAATCCATGAGATGGGATTAGTAACGTGCATAGACACAAGTGTCGGAAGGCGCGTCGAGACTGGGAGGGTTCAACAAGGGCAGATAGACGATGGTCCCACTATGGCAGCTCTGAATCACATAGCGCAGGGGAAGGGGATAGATTCCAATAAGCCATGTACATGGCAAACTCTCAATTAAATCATCTGTCCATGCATCCATACATCATTCCCTCATACCGGTATTAAAACGCCTGATTATTTACTCACATAACATTTGAAATCTCCATTGAGTCTGTGCGTAATGCAGCCTGCAAAATCCACTGTGCTCCAGCCCGGAATAATAGTGTTGTGAAGCAACATGTATTTGGGAACGTCCTGCCTAATCGTCCACTACGCTATTGCGCATCCCATACTATTCATATCAGTCATTGCATTCTCGCCATGGCCCCTGTCCCAAGGACATTAAACAATAGAACGTTATATTTGCAGTCAGACCTGTGGGCGTCTCCTCGCCGCTAGCTGAAAACCGAAAGTGCTGTCCTTCGAATTCCTCATTTGCAACATCACGTCGAAAAGGCATCTGTGACCGCTTGAAATCACAAATTCATCCATGTAGTGCGGCAGTGTGTGAAAATGGCAACTGGCTTCACTCACAAATGGGACGCCCCGCCCGTCGGTGAACCTCGGTACAGTGCTCGCCCAAAGGGGATAGCAGCTGGCACAGGTGGAATGAATCACCACAGGTGGATGCTATACAGCCTGAAAACACATAAATTGCACACCCAACCCCCTCCCACAACCACACCCACTCCAAAATGCTACCGGCAGGACTAGCGATGTTGGGCCTGGGGGACCTGATAGCACTGCAAGTACTCCAACTCCAAGAAGAAGACGAACACCAACTACTACAACAACCGGCCGCACAGAGGAGACGCAGGAGGAGGAGGAGGGCAAGGCAGGGCCAGCAAGGCCCACCAGCACAGCCACTACCACCACGCAGGCAGCCCGCAATCCCACACATACGAGCACATCCGTTCAACCTCACTGCTGAGCAGATCCACACCCTCTACCGTTTGGACCGGGACACCATAATCTCCATTGTGGACATGACACACGCTGACCTTGTCAGCATGATAGATAGCCCAACCGCCATCCCACCCCTACTGAAGGTGGTGTCTGTACTCCACTTCCTGGCCACAGGCACCTACCAGCACACAGTCGGACAGTTGCATGGCATTTCACAGCCACTGTTCTCACGGACACTATTGCAAGTGCTCGATGCCCTCCTGAAGCACGCAGACGACTACATCTCATTACCACGCTCGGAGCTGGAGATTACAAACACAAAAGTGGGATTCCATGCACTTGCCGGCATACCGGGTTGCATTGGTGCCATCGACTGCACCCATGTGGAATTGGTTGTCCCACATGCCATGGAGGTCCAGTACCGCAACCGGAAACAATATCATTCTCTTAATGTACAAATGGTGTGTGACTCCAACAGGATCTTTACACATTGTTGTGCCCGATTTCCTGGATCAACCCATGATTCTATGGTCTTGAGGAACTCTACAATACCACGCTACATGGAGCGACACACAGGGATCAGATCCTGGCTACTCGGTGAGTCTCAATCCATGCATGATAATGTGGGGTATGTGATGCGGCAATGACCTGGCAGGAAGGGGGGGGATGCGTACGTAGCAATGTCATCCCACAAACATCCTTTATTGTCCACATACAGGTGATGCCGGGTATCCACTGAAGAGATGGCTCCTTACACCACTCCGGAACCCACAGGACCAGCATGAGGAGGACTACAACCCGTGTAGTCATAGAACAGGCATTCGGCCTACTGAAGGCTCGTTTCCGCTGCCTCAGCAGGTCTGGCGGGGCACTCCTGTACCGCCATGAGAAGGTTGCAAAGATAGTCATGGCATGTGTCATGCTACACAACATGTGCGTACGTAGAAATGTGCCCATGCCCCCTGACGCAGAACTGCTAGCACCTGAAGATGGTCATGATGAGGCTGGGGATGTGGCAGCACCTCAAGGAGTCCGCAAGGCACAGGAGGCCCGTGAAATCCGTCAGAATATCATAGATTCATGCTTCTAGCACTCACGCCTGGTGGCTGATGCATGGACACGGGACTTGTGGCACTGTGTGTGTCGGGAACATGCACAATGTGGACTGTACGCCTATAAAGGCCTCGTACACAAGGAACAATGTCCACACATCTCATTGGATGATTATGTAATGTTTATAGCATATGTGAAATTCTGTTACACACCCCATCGACCCGCAACCCAAGAAAGCCCAACACCCCCCCTCCACCCTCCTACCTCCCCCCCGAACACCAGTGTCCAAAGATGCTCATTGTCAGTGGGCAGACGCTATTGCAAGCCCCCTCTCCGGGTATCAGGGGCACCCCTGCCTGTGGAGCGCAGGTTCCTCCCAGATCTACGTTGGGGGCTGCCCTGGACGGAACTTGCAACGGATGATGTCTCTGCCTGCTCACGCCCATGCATGTCCCTAAGGGTTTGTGAGAGCTCAGTGAGCACACGGCGCACAGCGGCAAGTTCACCACATACGTCTTTGGACGTCGCATGCAGTTCCCCACTCAGGCTCTCGGTGCTTCTCTCCATTTGTACCCTTAGTGTCTCTGTACTTTGCTCCATTTGAGCCCTAAGTGTCTCAGTAGATGTTTCTATGGCTGCCTTAGATGCCCCACATTCATCAGCATGCTCCTTGAGGAGCGTGGCCAGTTGCTGCTGTTGCACGATCACCTGGTCGAGGGACTGTTGCCTCTGCTGGGCCATGGCCATTAGCGGTGGTGTCACAGAGGGGCTGATCAACTCATGTTGCCTTGCCACAGGGCTTGTGGGGGATGGCCAGTAGTCGTCTTGTGGGTGCCCCTGCGTGGTATCCTCATGGTGTACGGGATGAAACAAACAGGGGGATTGTGACAGGTCATGGATGGGTCCTACATCGACAGCACCGTTGTCTGTGTCGGAGCATGCTGGCATTAATGCAGTGTCACCTATGGTGCTGCTGCCATCAGAAGCAGTGCCTTCTGTGGCATCCATTGGGGGGACCTGTGGTGCTGCTGGTGTGGGCATGCTGGCTGCTGGGGTGCCTGTTGAAGTCCCCTCCTGTGAGCTGCCAGTTGATTTGGGCTGCTGCCGTTTCTTGATCCGTGCAGCTGAGGTGGAGGGTCTTTGGCCGTTGGTCTTGGCCCTCTTTGCAGGTGTGCTGGTAGGGGTGTCCTGCAGCTCGTCGTTTGACTCGGACCCTGTGGTGGAGTAAAGGAGGGCGAGCGTTATTTATGGGTCTGTGGAAATTGGAATGGCAATGTGTCACATGCATTGGGGTGGTACCTGAGGGTGATTTGGGTCAGGGCCTTGGAGGTGGTTTCATTTCTGTGTGGATTGAGGATGCAGTTGTTTTGCAGCCTGCAGTTAGGGTGTGCATGCTGCACGTGTAGAGGGTGT
This sequence comes from Ambystoma mexicanum, assembly GCF_040938575.1. Classification (NCBI taxonomy): domain Eukaryota; kingdom Metazoa; phylum Chordata; class Amphibia; order Caudata; family Ambystomatidae; genus Ambystoma; species Ambystoma mexicanum. The sequence goes on along the minus strand of NC_090930.1, from coordinate 1,128,779,564 downwards.
TTTTAGGATTTTCAATTATTTATGTATTTTTATGTGACTTTTAAAGTGCGCTATCAGGCCTATGTATGTGGACGTTCTCCTGGACATGTGTTTCTGTTGCACTATGTGGACACATGGTACTTCACATGATTGGACATTGTGGATTTAGCATTGTTTTATTTGGCCCACCTACCTGATTCTTCGGATGTCTGCACTCCTTTCTCCATCCCTCCGACTCCCTCTATACTCTCCATTCCAATGGTGGAGGCACAGATTTCTTCCCAGGGGGTCAACTTGATGGGTGATTCCGATCCTCCCCCGGTAGCTGTGGCAATGTTACGGTTGGCTGATAGTATGCTCCGTACGCGTATCCGCAAGTCGTCCCATCGCTTTCTGCATTGCTGTGGGTTGCGGGGTGCGGTCCCCACCGCACTTACCCGCTGTGCCACCAGGGCCCATATGGCCTTCTTGTTCGCAAGTGCCGTCCTGGTCATTTGCGTCGAGAAGACGACGCCAGCATTCTCCTGGAGGGTCTCTGTGAGCACGGTGAGTTTCTCATGGGAGAAGTGGACCTGCCGCTTGCGGTCGCACGCTTTTTTGGCAACTTTTCCCATTTTGATTGTTTTCACTAGGGTGGCTAACGGGTTGGGATGTGTCTCAGGGTCGGATTTTTAATGGTTGTGTTGGGATTCTGATTTTATGGGTGTACGGCGTGCTGTTTCCCGTTCCGGCCCCATGTTTTTACTTCCGTTTCCGTATATTTACGGTCACCGTATTTTGCGATTAGCGCTCATTACGGTGACCGATATGATGGGTGGCGGAATTGCACCTAGGGCGCCGTACGACGGCGGTGAGGGGCGTTTTGGGGAGATTTCCGCCATCGCGGACTTTGCACTTCCGCCATGGCGTAATGCTCGTGCCCGATGGGTCAGAATTAGCCGCACTTTGCTCCATCATGCAATGGCGGAAACGCTATTTACGCTATAGCGGTCGGGTCAGTTACTTTCCGCCAGGGTCGTAATGAGGGCCATTGTCTTCTATATTATATACTGTGCTACATGTCTTCTTATATACAATTAGTGTCCTGATAAAGGTCTATTGATAATGTCTTGATTGAATGATTGAAGGGTCAAAACACTGTGCTGATAGTTTTTTTGCCGCATTAATGTTTTTTTTTTAATTGATGTAGTGATGGCTCAGGTCTGGAGAGGATTACACTCTGGGTATGATAAAAATAGATGGAAATGCAAAAATCAGCTGAAATACATTCCGCAGAGCTCTTTCCTCCCTCTCTCTGCCAGAAGGATGTGTAATATACAGATCCTGCATGTATACATGTGTTTCTTTGTATTGCTAATCCCCACATTTCGTACTGCATGCGTGCAGTTTGTATAGATGTTTTATATAGCTTCTGAAAGATATAATGAATGTTAATGTATATACGATATTGAAATGAGAGCGACATTGCTTTATTTCTCCATACAGGAGATTGGTAAGAAGAGTGAAGCGCTCTTTTAAAAAGTATGGTTACATTTCCATGTTACTTGAGGACACTGAAAGCACAAAGCCGCCTTAAAATTGTCTGAAGTAATTGAAGTTGTCTTTCTTAAAATGTGTATCCAATATTGCCTGAAGTGTATGGGCTGCTCTCTCCTCGATATTGAGTCACTCCTCGTGTGGAACCGATTGTCCCTTCTTCTAACAGTCAAGAAACACCACATAGAAATAAGAAGTGAGTTAGGTATTTTATAAGGGCAGCAAACCTTTCCAGAGAATTAAAATTATGTTGGTGCAATTCATCTCTCTTGATTGTTCTATGGGTCTGGTTGGCTTACTGAAGGAGGTCTCACAGGTGTAAACCCTTGCTGGAATTCAAATGCACATATATGATGCTGGTGAGTTCAGAGAGAGTTCGCAAGACTGTTGAATTTTGAAGGTGATATTAAGTTTGTCCTTTAAGATCGGGCTGCCACACGTTAGCCCACCCCTTGTGACGTGTTATGTATGATGAAGAAAAGTAAAAGTAAAGTAAAGTAAAGAATTTGCGATGTTAGTATAGGCAGACTGAGTTCTTCACAGACAACCTCTGTCATTCTGCAGCTCTGAATTAGTATATTGGTAGCATTTGCCCCTTGCACCTGCTCTTTCTGCTATTTCTTTGTTGGGTCAGAAGATGCAGCTCAATGTCTGTAGGTCGCATCACACTTTCCAGGGCAAAATGAAAAGTGGTTTGACTGATGGCTTGACCAAACCAGCCAATCTTGTCATGATGAACCTGCTGACCTGACACACACAAAATCTAAGCAGGCCTTTCTACAAAACATAAAGGGTATTCAAGATGGCGGTGCGTGCTGTGATATAGTGGAAATGCTAATCTTCAAAAAAATAATATAAGGTAAGTCCCTATTTACAGGAAATGTTATATGAATGATAAAAATATAAAACAAAATAAAACAGGCCTAATCATTATTTTTCATATTCGCAGAACTCAAAAGAAACAGGATCGAATAAGTGTTGAAACTATACACATGATCCGTATTATACGCTGGAACTGTAATACACAAATACATGGTAGGTACTCATGTTGTAAGTTTGTATGTATGAAGATAATCAAATGTGGTAACATTTCCAGTGTTCATTATTAGTGATTATTAACATTAAATATGGCTGGGAAATATATTTTGTTGCCTGATGTTTGCTATGTTACTTATTTTATATATATATATATATATATATATATATATATATATATATATATATATATATATATATATGCAACTTTTTTGACGGCTTATAACTTCGCTCGCCCTGGAGGAATCGTCACCAAACTTTGCAAAATAAGTATATGGCCGGCTCTGAAATGTTTTCGACAATTTGGGTGAGGTTAAGTGCGGGGGGGGGCAAAGTTAGAGGGGATCACAATTTTTTTTCCATAGACTGAATGGGGAAACAATTTGCGCATGGCTACAGGCCGAATAGTTGGACGGATTCTCAGAAATCAGAAATGGGCTTGGGTCAGAAAGCGTGCTTTTGTGTGTTTGGTGGAAATCCAACCAGTATTTTTGTTGCTAAGAACTGAAATGCACGTCCCAAAAAATGTGTGATATCTGGGTCCGCTCCGCGGACTCATTTCCCTGTTCGTTCCACGGACAGATGTGTCATTGGCTTGCGGTACAGCGTGCTGTCGGAGAACTTTGGATGCAGCCGGTGGTTGGCTGGAGGGAAGCGTGCTGTGCGTCAACATTTTTTGGGAAACGCTGCCATCGTGCATCCGAGGAGAGTGCAGCAGCGGAAGGGTCTGGAAAATGTACTGTATGCCATGTGTTGGTGGCAAGAAGGGAGGGAACATGTGATGGAGTGAGAAGTGGTTCGTGTGACATATGTACACAGGTGGAAGAAGATGGAGGAGTGCCTGCAGTATTCGTGCGTAGTGCATCAATTCATGGGTACCTAAACAAGCAAGTATTTTGTGTGGTGATTGGAGGCAGATATCATAACGGCCTGATAGCTTCTGCCGCGACCTGTTTGAGGCGACCTCTTTTCATGGTGAGTGGTGGTAGGTCAATTGCAGAAGGGGAGTGAATTGCACATGACATAGGTTGGGTGGGCCGCGGGTGGCTTTGCTCTGTGGATGGAATGCGGTAATTGGGCACATGGTGGAATTCATGGGTGAATGAAGTTGCAGTGGGTCTGTGGAAGGATTAGACCATTGGGTGCATGGCCGAAGGCTGTAGGGAATGCACTCAAGAGAGTAAGGCTTCACCATCTCCACTGCAGAAACGTATGACTGACTCTGCATCCTGTAGAGTGTGGTGCTTGCATAGTGTGGTGTGGGCAGATTGGTTGGAGTAGGGCCAGTGTTGCAAACAGAATGTGGGTAGGTTGGCAGTGACCCAATACTTTGTAAATGGAACTGGGTACGCCCACAGTATGTGAATGAAAGTGCACAGGGATGCAGGAGAGAGTGTTTTCTTTCTACAGTATGGTAACGGTTGCAAATTATTGCTGAATGGTGTCATGGCAGGGCACAGGTTGGGTAGGAGTGCCCATGGCAGTGGTGTGGATTGTCATAGTTGGTGACATGGTGACATGCATAGTGGCATTACATTGCTGTGGGTGTGTTCAAGGCCTAGACTATTGGGTGCATGGCCAAAGGCCGTAGGCCGGAGGCCATGCACTCAAGAGCCTAGGACTTGAGAACACCCACGGCACTAATGCATTTTTGACTCTGCATCAGTTAGAGGGTGTTGCACTTTAAGGATTGGTTGTGGAGCACATTTCAGATGCCATAGAGCAGCAGAAGTGAGCTGCCATGCGTGTATGTTTGGTTTCGCAGGTGAGGTCACTGTTACAACATGGTACAGTTTTTGATGTGTGGTTGGAGGTGGTACAGTGAAAAGTCATGCAGTGTGGGCACTGGGTGCAGTGTTTGCATACTGTCAGTATGGAAGAGGGTATGGTTGAAGTGCGCTAAAGGTTGTGATGTGTGGTTGGAGATGGTGCAGTGAACAGTCATGCAGTGTGGGCACTGGGTGCAGTGTTTGCATACTGTCAGTATGGAAGAGGGTATGGTTGAAGTGCAGCTTATATGTGCTTGGTTACTATGCTGTGTGAAGATTTGTTGAAGTAGGGCAATTTGTTGTGAAAATGTTGTGGTTAGTGACACAATACTTTGTGAATGGCTGTGGGTAGGGCTGGTGGAGGCTTTGGTATGTTTGTGGATTCTGCTACTTGCGACCTGTTTTCGTGAATGAGTGTTTTATGGTTTGGGGGAGTTGGGGTGAAGTGCTGCTACCTATGTATGTTACGTTTGTGCATAATGTTAGCTGCCCACATGGGTGCAATCATGGATCCATAGTGTTGTGCTGGGTGTGTGCAAGGGTGGACTGTTGTGTGCATGGCCAAAGGTGTGCTGGGTGCACCTCAGAATCTTTGTGGATGCTGAAGTAGTGCATCCTTTAGCAGAAGTTTCTGGTGGAGGGGCTTTGGAAGCAAAGGGACCGTGCACTCAGAGTGTTTAATGGTAAATATGGAGTGGTGTGCAGAAATTATAGTGTGCAATGGAGATGGTCAGTATGTGATTGGTGCATGCATGTTTGAACATTTCACAGAAGCCAATGAGGGAGTGTTGGAAAAATGCCAGTGCAAACGAAAGAAGTATTGTGTCTGTTTTACTGGGGCGTGGCCCTCGTTGTTGCTGGGAAAGCGCACGTGCCACATCCAGCCCTTCTGAGCATGGAGGCTTTGCAAATAGGACTGTGTGGATTCTCCAATGAGGTGTTGAGGGGGTGGTTCACAGGAACGGGAGCTGACATAATTACTCAACCTTCGATGCAGTGAGGTTGGCAGAGATGGACAGACACTGAGTGCTGATAGTGGGGGATATAGGTATGCAATGGAAAGAGGCTTTGATGCTGACTTTCAGTTGGAAGGAGTGCAGGCTTTTTGTGGCACAGTGTATGAGCGGGGTTTTGGGTTCATGGATTTCCTTTGCACATGTGTGGCGTCTGTCAGTACTTTTGATGTGGTGGTCGTTCATTTTGGAGCACTACATTTGGGCTACATGTCGTGCTCACGTATGCTCGAGCACCTAAAAAAGTTGATGACAGTAGTGAGGCAGATGTTTCCTACTGCCAAGCTGATGTTCTCATCAAAAACAACAAGAGGAGCATGGGACCATGCCGGTGTAATTTGTCCACAGCCAGAGGTCGGGAGATGTTGGATACACAGAAGCATCGGTGACTTTATATGCAGTGCTGGGATGTTCTGCACCGACTATGAAAGCATTAAAAACCATCAAGATTTCCAGTGGTTCCAAGGAAATGCTATTTTTTTTTACCTGCATTGGCAATGGTGTTTTGTTTGCCACTCTGCACGAAGGGTTGCAGAGAATCCTGTAAAAATGTAAGAGAAGCGTTCATCTTCAGTCGAGAAAAATATCAGGAGCAGAAGCAAACAGACAGTCAGCTAAAGAGAGAAAACAAAAATAATGTATTCACACACGTACATGAGAACAAAATGACTAAAAAAACAGAAAAATAAGTGTTTTTAAAGACAGTACTAAAACACAATCCCCTACCCTGTTTTCCATTAACCCTCACCCACCCCTCCCCTCCTATTCCTAGCACGGTATGTCTGCGTATTCTGCAGTACTTTGAGGATTAGACGTGCCACAACTGCCTCTTTTTAGGATGGTAGCTATGGCATTGGCACTGTGGAGGCTAAGCCATTGCACAATGTGGTTGCTGGTTGTGGTGTGTACACAAACACTGTTTCAGAGGGTCTGTTTGTTCAGAGAAATGTAGGAGGCTATGGTGAAAGTGTACAAGGTAAGGGGCAGGCATCCTGTTTGCATGCATGCACTGCACAGACTTGCTTAACGTTGCTTACATACAATCTGTGCTGCTTTTGTGGGATCACTTTTCCAACATTTGAAGTACATGCATTACAGTGGAAAGACCATTTTGTGAAGTGTGCAAGGTACGTGGCAGGCATCCTGTTCTCATGAATGCAGTGTGTGTATCATATGATCTGATGTAATAAGGTATTCTGTGGCATTTGTACACAGCCTATAAGTGTGTGAAGGCACAACAAGGAAAGGGAGGCGGAACAGAGGCCACACAGAGACATTGATCCCACTACGCCAGGTGACACTGAGAGTGCGCAAGTGAAGAGGAAGAGGGAGGGCAAAGTGGAGTACATGGGAAAAACATAAAATAGCAATACTTTAAACTACGGCCGGTGCTGGCAAGTGAAAGGATAAGTGTAGACATTAAGTGGTGGCAGGACTGTTAAGGTTGCAGAAAACTGTCCCGTAGTGCAGGGGTTGGCACCTAGTCAGTGCTGGGGATCTGGAACTGTCGCGAGCGAGGTGGCCTGGGGCACAGATTAGAGGGTGGGTAGGAAACCAGTGGACAATCATTTTTAGGCAGGACGTGAGCAGGGGAGAGGAGGAGAAAAATAAGAAGCACATTGAAATGTTTTGGTGTGCTTCCAGACCCTAAGGTGATTCTCCTCAAATTCTAGGGAGGCAGAGAGCCTGTTCCAGAGGGAGGACCCAGCAGAAGAAATAAATCTACCACCAACTGGTTGCGTGCAGAAGCAACTGACCTTGAGGGAGTAGGAGGCGGATGAGGGAGGAGCTGGAGCAAGCAGATATTTAGGAAGTGAGAGTGCAAGCTATTGAGGTCTCAGGGACCAGAAGGCCTTCTGCATAATACAAAGGGCTTTCATTTTATTCTTTGCGGCCACAGGGAGCTATTGCAGACATTTTAGTCCAGCAGACATATGATCCCTGGCGTTCAGTCCAAGGACAAGTTGTACAGTCTTCTTATGGATGTGTTCCTGATGGTGCAGAGTGGAAGCTTGCAGATTGAAAAAGAGGCTGTGGCAAAAGTGCAGTGTACAAAGAACCGCAGCCGTGCATACACTGACCTTTTTGGAACTGACTGGTGGCTTTGGTGCCAGCTTTTTACGATTTATGTAGGAGGTGGGTTAGTGGGGAACACATTGCGTAGCACTGTCGGAAGGAAAGAAGAGAGTTCCTGGTTCGCTAATACACTGTATGATATGGGTAAATTAAAACATTGCAAGCAAATACCATTAATTTGTCAGATAGGAGGAAAACCAGTATGCATTTCAAACACGTGGTGGGAAGAGGATAGTGGAACGGGAAGAAGAACTGTTTGTGCTTTACTGGGGCGCAGTCCTCACGATACTTTGGGAAGGGCAAATGCCACAATCTGTGCTTCGCACCATGCTGGGCAATGGAAATGTCACTGTGGGGATTATCCAATCGGGTACTTAGGGTTTGAGTCACAGGAAGGGGCAAAAATACAGGTATTCATTACTCGGCGTAGTGAGGCTGGCTGACATGGAGAAAAGCATTGTGTTGACTTTGGATGATGCCTTTGTGATAGTTCTGCACAAGTATGCCCAGGAAAGAAACTTTCATGGCACTTTCGGTTTGGGAGCAGTGGACGCATCGCAGTGCCCTGTCGATGACCTCAGTCAGTTTGGCTGGTATGCATGCACTTTGCAAAGAACTTGGCAGTTCTGCTACTGTGCATGTTGCCGTCATGCACTATGGTGGATTGCATTTGGGTTACATGTCTTGTTTACGTTTGCTCTGTCGACTTAAGAGGCTGATGAATGCAGTGAAGAGGCTTTTTCCCAGTGCCCAGGTGGTTTTGTCTGCCATATCACCAACAACAGTATGGACCACTCATATTGGCTGTTGTACAAGGTGTCTGATTAACAGAAGCATGTCTAATTTTATGTCCGCGCATGACATGTTTTTTCTGTAACAATGAAATCATTAGTTCTGCAAATGAAGAGTTCTTCCAATCAAATGGCATTTTGTTGTCGTCCACTGGTACTGCTGTTTTGTTCCCTCATCTTATCTCCAAGATGCATTCAAAAGGTTCCTGTCAGATTCTGAGGACGAAAAGAAAACACACAACTGTATGAAACCGAAAACAAGCTCTTTGTGTGGAAGCAGATAATAATTTATTTATTTTTAAACCACAACGGCTCCTTTCAGCACCACCCCTACAAACGAAATCCCTTACCCTGGTTGACATTTCTTCCCCCACGCACGCAGCACAAAAGCCTCATTCAGGGATTTTCAGGCCATGGAAATGGGACTGTGGAGTCTGAGGGATTGCACAACAACCATTCTGGGTATGGTGTGTACGCAGGGGACTGTTGTACAGAACTGCTATTGTTGCAAGGAGAGCGCACATGCCCCAATCTGCGTTTCTCACCATTCTGGCCAATGGAAATGTGACTGTGGAAATTGTCCAATCAGGTGGTCAGAGTGTGCGTCACAGGAAAGGGCGGCCATATTTTGTTTTATTACTCTGTGTAGTGAGGCTGTCAGAGATGGCGAGACGTACAGTTTTCATAGTGGGTGATCCCTTTGTGATAGATCTGCTCCAGTATGCCGTGGAAAGAGGCTTTAGTGGCAAATTGAATTTGGAGGAAGTGGAGGTTTTGTGGTGTGGTGTCGCTATCCGTACTTTCGACAATTTGCTTGCAGAATCTCGACGAGTGGCCACATTCGCTACTGTACACTTTGTGGTCGTCCACTATGGAGCATTACTTTTGGGTTCCATACCTTGTTCAAGTGTGTACCCTCAACTGAAAAAGATGATGAAAGCAGTGAAGCACATTTTTCTAACTGCGAAGGTGCTTTTCTCATGTATACCACCAGCGCTTTAAGTGGGCCGGGGCCTGCCGGGGCCGGGCCCCACCAGTCTCCAAAAATTGGGGCTGAGCCGGGGCCCTGCCGGGGCCCTGCCGGGGCCCCCCGTCCCACCACGCCATAGCAGGACGCATTATCCCGCCACGGCCGCAGCCGCGACGGGAGATGCGCCCGCCAGTGTAACGTTAGGCAAGTGGACAGAAGTGCCAGCCAGCCACAGCATCGCTGAGGCTGGCTGGCACTTCTGTCAGTCACTGTAACTTCCCTGATAACCCCCCATCTGAGGGGTCATCAGGGAAGTTACAGTTCCTTTGTTTGCCCTCGCCAGGTCACTGACCCTCAGCGAACCTGCGGGCTCCATGATCTAATATGCAGATTAGATCACGGAGCCCGCGGGTTCCCAGAGGGTGAAAGACGCCTCGGGCTCTGTGATCTCTGCTCAGAGCAGCGATCACTGAGCCCGAGGTGCCTGTCTCCTTTGGCAAATCTTTATAAAAGATGCCTTGAAATGTGAACGTTTCAAGCCATCTTTTATAAACGTAGAAATATTTCTAAGTTTATAACAGACGGCTTGAAACGTACACAATTCAAGGCATTTTTTATAAAACTTTGTCGACGGACAAAACCACCTTGGGTTTTGTCCGTCCTCAACGCTTTATAAAATATGGCTTGTACGTTTCAAGCCGTCTTTTATGAACATAGAAATATGTTACAAATGTCTATGTTTATAAAAGGTGGCTTGAAAAGTACACAAACCATAGTAAGGTAAGCACACAAGTGTGCGTAACTTACTATGGTTTGTACACTTTCAAGCCACCTTTTATAAACATAGAAATATGTAACATTGCTATGTTTATAAAAGAAGGCTTGAAAAATACACAAACCATACTAGTACGCATACAAATATATAAATGCTCTACTACATTTATATATGTGTTTGCGCACCCTACTATGATTTGTGCACTTTTAGGCCACGCCCACAGCGGATGCCACGCCCCCAAACGAGGGCCCCCCCTCAATTTCTTACCTCACTTAAAGCACTGTATACCACCAAGTCCAGTATTTAACTATTGCAATGAATGTTGTCGGCAGCCAGAGGTCGCAAGGTGTCTTATCAACAGAAGCATTTGTACCTTCTTGCGTGCTGCTGGGAATTACTGCTTTTAGAATGATAACATTGGTTATCAATATGTGCACCTTCTCAATGGAAATGGCATTTCATTGTCGCCCAGTGGCAATGACATTTTCTTTTCCAATCTACAGGCTGTAGTGAAGACGCTATTGTAAGAATGGGAGGCGAAGTATAACAAACAAAAACACTTATAAAAACCCGCAAAAATATGGTTTCTATGGAAGCCCCTTCAAAAACAAAATACAAAACGGCTCTTTTGAAATCCACCACTACAAACGACATCCCCTACCCTGGGTGACATGTATTTCCCTACTCCTACGCGCGCACACCTGAAAAAGTTGCAGGGTTGTACGTGTGATATACACCCCTTTTGCACATGGCCACCATACATTTGGGCCTTTGGAGGACAAGGGACTGGTCAGTAAGGTTTCTGGGTGTGGAGTGCATGCACAGACTGTGGTACACGGTACATTTGTCGAGCAAAATGCAGAGGGTGCGCTTATGGCTGTGTGTTGCACAGGCCACAGCATATGCCTTGTAGGGGAGTTGTACATACCTTACTTCATAGTGAATGGTAAACTGTGTCCATTAGGAGCTCATTGTGGATTGTATCATGTGGATTTGTACGCGTATGGAGTACCTACAATGAAATGATTGATTTTGGTTTGTCTGTGTGAGACATTGCTGACGTGCGATCATGACAATATTAATGTTGTTCATTGCGGAGGGAAAAACATGTAACACAATTTTAAGTGCTGTTTGCGCTGAAGGAGGCACTTGGCCAGGTCATGCATCGGTTTCCGATCACATGTGTAATTATTTATCTAATTACACAGACACCCATGTCGCACTTTATTTTTCATTTGGTCCGGAAATGGAGAAAGCACGCTGCATTGTGAAGAAGTGTATTTGTGGCTTTTTACGACTTGTGCCAATGTCGTCCTTTGCAAATGAGAATCTGATGTTTCACAGCACAAAGAGTTTTCCCCACAAATAGCATTCCTCTTAATATTACTGCATTTCCATTTTCTGCACGGCCTACAGAAATTGCCTTGCTGCCTTTTTGGAAGTATAGGAATAATGTTTGTGCTAGGTGTTGCGCTCTTGCGCTCTTGAAAACGCACTGCAACACGTAAAACCATCTCTTTCAACAGCCTCCCATTTCTACCCATTTAATTTGCCGTGTTTTCCACAGTACCACAGTTCCTTCTATTTAGCACACAATATGGGAATACGATGTGCGGTGCCCTGCCTCCCTTCATTGCCACTTACATAGTTGCACTCTGAAAGGAGGTTTCTTTACTTACCTTTCATCCTTTTCAAGTTCATTACTATTTCTTTTGGTCTTGTCCGACACGCCACTGAAGGACAGAAAGGCAAGGGCTTTGACAATTTCTGGCACAGTGCTCAGTGCAGAGACTGTGTGTCTGTTTTACAGGTCATGGAAAGACCAGAAGCACATTAATCAAACTACTGTGACATTTAGCATGCCCACTGTACACTCGAGGTTGCTGTTACTTGTTTTCTAGTGGGCCTCATACAGACAGGTGTGGTGCAGATGTGAAAACAAAATCAAAATATCGATGCTGAGTACCCCAAAAGGAAATACACCGAACACATGGGTTACAAAGGAACATACAAAGAACTTTATTTTATACTGAACAGTTTTCCAAGAAAACTAACCGATAGCTATCGGCCCTCAGTACAACACAACAAACTCCAGCGTGGTTCAGTGTGCTTAGTGAGAGACGCTGTACATTAGAATTCGTCGCTTTTTTATACCATTTGCGAACATGATGTCCAACCCTACTTCGGGTTAATATTCCTCTAATATATTACTGATCTAGGGTTCATGCCGAGTTCGCATATCCACATGCAACTAGTTTGCCTTTAATACATATGTTAACAAGCCTACACGGCAACTTTGTATTTTAGGATTTCTCATGCAGGTCTTCTCAAACATTAATACAATGTAGTTAAACAAGTGTTCGTAGTTCAGTATTTGGATACATTGTTCTTAACATATGCTCGCGGATTAGTTTCATTGGCGCGAGTAATCCTTTACACACAGGTCAACAAAGGACAAGGTCTCAGTTCACGACCCTAACAAGTGGCCTGCAGGCAAGTTACATATTAATTACACAAAGAGGTCAAGAGGGCCATGTTGTATTTCGGAATTACATTGTCCACCATTTTAACTCACAGGGTGACCTTACAGAGAGAACCTAGAATGGCGGATTGACCTAAAATGGCGACTTACATCGATTCTAGGGTCAGGACCTTGCAACACGGATTTCTTCGCAAGTGGCTTATGAGCAGCTTGACGTAGGCCAATATACATATATTCGTTGCAATAGGAGGTACAATGTAATTTCCCGTTTGACAAACCCTCCTTTATGGCCTATGACAAGTGCTAATCTACTTTGGATCTCCTTGCAAATAACTCCATGCATCAGCGTCCATGCACCCTGAATCGCTCTCAGAAATATCTATTGCCATCAGATTATTCGCTAAAATGTCTTTTGACACGTATTCCTTGGAGGTTTTATCTGGGGCATACACTTTATGTCCTATTGTACCTATCGCTTGTGCGCAACATCCCCCTAGCATCGAACATAAACTAGGTAGACACTGGATACAACAACAAAGGAAAATGATCAGTAAGACCGAAAGTACCTTCCAACCCCAAGATCGCAAGAAGTCCCAGAACCAAGCGCTAAGATCCCAGTTTCCCTCTGGAACATGCACTTCTGTACTAAGGACGTGCAGATTCTGTATTGCCTTGAAGATAGTTGGGGAAGGATCTGGCACGAAAACACAGCAAGTGGACCCCACTAATTTACACACTCCACCACGTTCAGCCAGAATGACATCTAATGCCATCCGGTTCTGAAGCGCTACTAGTCTTATCGCTTTCTGTTCTAATGTCATATGTGGTCCGGTTGATGGTTCTCTCCAGTACTCTCGCTAGTCTTCTCATATCTTCGGAATTCGCTATCTGCCCCCAAAATGGCACAAATGATTTTGCTACTTCTCCCAAGACCTGTGCTGGAGTGTCACCGTTCTCGTCCTGCCGTAGACGAGCCTTCGAAACCTCTACTGTACTAGCTATAAACACTCAAGGTAACAAGATCCCTAAATAACAGGTTCCCTGCCAATCCCTGGGCAACCATGGAAATGCTACATTACCGCAAATAAAGTAGACAGGTTCGCCTACATACAAAGGTCTGTCTTCCCCAGTCAAATGTACAACGTTAGCACAACCTCTAAAATCTCCCATTGACTGAGTAGCATTCCTCTTTATGCAGAGAGAAACTGGATTGGGGCTATGGTTAACAGCGTAAGAGGGAGGCATGGCATCCTTATTGCCTATCAGAGCCATCTTGAAGGAAATAAAAGATTGGAAAGGATGAGACAGTCTATCAGAAGGCCTAATAGAAGCAACGTTGAGCTTACTCCTATTTGCGAAAAGTGAGCATCCCAGGGGAGTCAGAACACGTTTCTTAAAGCTATTTTAATTACTGCCATCAAAGTTCCCCGAGATGCTATCGTTCCAAGTGCCGGGGAAACTGGATTCAAACGGCGCTGGGCTTATGATTAGCCATTGATCTGATTCACATTCTTTTAGTTCTTGCTGGGTTCACGGCGGCGATGGAAAAAGTTTCGCCGGCACGGCCGATCTACACCCATTGGTGTATCTTTTCACACCACAAGACCTAGGATTTCACCCAGGCCTTTTGACAGCATACCACCTTACTCCGGTCGGACGTTCTCCTCCCTCCCACAAATCTTACCCACGGACAGACTCCTCAACTAGTCTCTCCTGAGGAAGGCCACCACAACTACAAGCTTCCACTAAGTCATTGTGGCCGAAACACAACTGTGTCGATCACTTGTGGCACAACTGTGAAAATTCCCTTTGTTGTATGTTTCCAATTTTGTGTTGTGTACACTTTTTTTTGTTTAAAAACCACACCCGGGTTGAAGAACAGCCTCAGGCAGCACTGATCTGAGTTACTTGTGTCACCTACCTCGTATACTCGTATGTGCTTGTCACTAGGCTACTCATCCTTTACATCCCGATGAGGGTGTACAACTGCACTTTCCTATGTTTTTATTGAAATCTGTCCGGTATCGCTTTCGTGCTTTGCGAAAGTTTGTAATAATTTAAGACACTGGTTTTTGAGATTGAAATAAATATGTCCACTCTGTGTATTGAGGCTGTCAGAGATGGCGAGATGTACAGTTTTCATAGTGGGTGAATCCTTTGTAATAGATCTGCTCCAGTGTGCCGTGGAAAGAGGCTTTAGTGGCAAATTGAATTTGGAGGAAGTGGAGGCTTTGTGGTGTGGTGTCGCTATCCGTACTTTCGACAATTTGCTTGCAGAATGTCAACGAGTGGCCACATTGGCTACTGTACACTTTGTGGTTGTCCACTATGGAGCATTACTTTTGGGTTCCATACCTTGTTCAAGTGTGTACCCTCAACTGAATGATGAAAGCAGTGAAGCACATTTTTCTAACTGCAAAGGTGTTTTTCTCATGTATACCACCAAGTCCAGTAGTTAACTATTCCAATGAATGTTGTCGGCAGCCAGAGGTCGCAAGGTGTCTTATCAACAGACGCATTTGTAACTTCTTGCGTGCTGCTGGGAATTACTGCTTTTAGAATGACAACATTGGTTATCAATATGTGCACCTTCTCAATGGAAATGGCATTTCATTGTCGCCCAGTGGCAATGACATTTTCTTTTCCAATCTACAGGCTGTAGTGAAGACGCTATTGTAAGAATGGGAGGCGAAGTATAACAAACAAAAACACTTATAAAAACCTGCAAAAATATGGTTTCTATGGAAGCCCCTTCAACAAAAAAAAATACAAAACGGCTCTTTTGAAATCCACCACTACAAACGACATCCCCTACCATGGGTGACATGTATTTTCCTACTCCTGCACGCGC